>NC_071669.1:41760000-42360000 GCF_028554725.1 Zeugodacus cucurbitae
ATGTAGGAAGGTATTTATATTAATACCTTTTGATGAGAGCGCTGAGAAGCTGTATATAAGCTTTGTATAGGTATGTATGTAAATATGTATATATGAGCAAAGGGAGAGAGTCATATGTTTAAGGGCATATGTGTACATACATAAATGAAATTAGAGCTATAATATTTTTATTTTCTTTTATTCTTTTCTTCTGCCTTTGTTGGATTATTGTAAGCGATCCAGCTTGTTGCTTTAAAGCTCAAGGGGTATCGCAGGAGAATTTGCAAGTAGTGAATACTTGTCTTATAAATTGTTTTTTTTTTTTTTTTGGTGTGTTTGGGGACACGAATTTAACATCCAGGCAGGTAATGTAATTCACTTGTTCATTTATGTATGTACCATACGTTGTGTATATAAATAGGTATATATGTATATTCTAAAGGGTAAAAAATTTAGCAATATGTATATATGGATTTCGCGGCGAATATGCTCATATGTATGTAAGTACGACTTTTTTTTTTTTTTTTTTTTTTTTTTTTTTTTTTTTTTTTTTTGCCTTTGCTTTGGTTGTTATGCACGATCCTGCTTGTTGCTATTTTTTAGCACAAGGGGTATCGCAAGAAAGTTGCAAGCATGTAATACTTGACCTTTTTAAACTTTGTGGTTATTTTTTTTTTGTATAATGTAGTGGTGTGTTCAGAGACACAAACTAAGCAAATCGGCAGGACTGTACTTTTTTGATCAGTTATTTTACGTATATATAAACCGAACTTGCTGTTAAGTACAGTCTCGTGTTATAAAATAACGGTGTCCCGAAATACCGCTCAAACTGTAATTTACATACATATGCGCATGAAATTTAATCAAAAATTTTTGTAATATAAAAAATGGAACGGACTCACTTTTCTTCCGCCAAGGGTTTTTGGGCTTGTATATACATATAGTTATTGTTGCTTATGCTCTTTTCTTGTTTTTTGTCCAGCGCTGTCCTTGTTAAATGGTGTTTTCCTCCCTCGTTGTTTGCAGACTCCTGTGTTCTCCTTATGTATTATTTTGTTTTTGTATTAGTTTTGTGTTTGTTAAGTTGTTTTTTTTTTTTTGTACCGCGCCCGCGCCCGAGTTTGTGCTTTATAGTTAGTTTTGTTTTTGTTTGTTTCTTGCCGTTTGTTGTAATTAGTTAAATTTGGTCACGTATGCAATTTCTTGTAATATATGTAGATATATATATATATTTTTGTTTGTATAAACATATGCACTTTTTCCCACTTTTATTTGTTCTATTACTTCTTTTTTTTTTTTTTGTGTCGTTTTACACTTTCATTTCACTTTTATTTTGTTGGTTGCTTATTGCAACTATATCACTTGTCCAATTTCGATTGGACTTTTACACTTTATTTGGTCACTTTATTGTTTTAGAGGTTTGTATTTTTTTTTTTTCTACCTTAGGTGCCTTTCCGAAAGGCTCGAAGGACCATTTGTTCACGTATATGCACCAGATATACTAGATACTTACGTAAATGTAGAGGACACTGAACGCACTGTGAAAGGGGGAAAGAAAACGCACTGATTCCAATATCGTTATAATTTTAATTTTAATTTTAAATTCTATTTCCCACAATAATAATTTTGTTTAATTCAGTTAAGAAAAAGGTTAAAAAATTCACTTTGACGTTGCACACACACACGAAACCACGGTCGCGGACGGCTATTTCTCACGTTGATCGGGTTTATCGGTCGAACCACTAAGGGCGCTGGCGAAAACGAAAAGAAGGACGATCCCGTTGTGGGCTATCCCTTTTGTAAACTTGTTTGCTGAATAAATGAGATGAACGTTGGTGATTGTGTGGTTGTTGTGTTGCATGCTGAGTGGTTTGTTATGCTGGGTTGTGTGTGTGCTGAGTGGTTTGTTACGCTGTGTTGTGTGTGTGCTGAGTGTTGATGGCGTGGTGTGTGATGTGATGTGCGGGTGATGTCACAAGGTGCTGTGTCATGTGAACAACATTGTTTTTGATATTGTCTTTTTTCTCGTCATCAAGATTAGTTTTGCTTGAAAATAATATACACTTTGGGTCCAATATTCATCACTGGAGTAAAGGGATTTTTTGACAAAGCGTGAGTGTAACATATTCATATATAACATATTCGACACATAATGCAGCGACTGGTGGAGTAAGCGTGCAAAGCATACGTGCTGTGACTGTTGCCATATTCAGTGCACGTGCCCCATGAGAATCCACAATTGTGGCGAAATGTAAGATTAACTAACAGTTGAAAAAATAGAAAATACCAAAAACTAAATTACGAGTGTTATATGCACAGGCATATGTATCTGCCTTAAATTTAAACGCATATTTTAAAAGGCATTGATACAAACAATGAAAATTAGTTGGCTTCAGTAGATGAATTCATTCAACAGACTGCTATGGTTATACAAGTGATTATTGCAACTAAAACCACGTTGGATGCAACAAAATACATCGAGCTCTTTATGAAAATGTTGACGGCTAGGTGAACTTAAACTTCATTTTATTAACCAATGAGGCCCTTCTCTACATAGTCGATGTCAACCACACCATGTAAAACCCAAAGAAGGCTCTTCAGATAGCCTTAGCGGTCTTGGTAGACGTCATATTATTGGACATAAATTTTTGCCAGTGGCATAATTTCAATAGGCTAGTGTATTACGTGATTGTATGTATAGGTGCCATCGCCAAGCAGGAATTTTTTATTAGTAAAGAAAGCTTGTGAACCAAATATTTTAACCCTTCTGCTATGTTTGGGTCAATTTGACCCAATTTTCAGTAAAACTCGTCGAAATTCGCTTGTTAGTCTAGTCGTAGTGTATTGATTCCTCTTCTATTTGTTAACTGCAGTAAAAGGAGTAGATAAATATGAAAATTAAAATAATATCTGTTTTTTATGTTGCTGGAGGATGCCAAATGTCCAAAAAATAATGAATTACACGTATTACGTTGTTGGGTCAATTTGACCCACCTAGTATTTTGAAAAATTTTGCCGTTTATTATTACATCACTCGATCAAAAACGCCGACAAAGAAAGCTAGTTATCGGAAATCGAGTATATTTTGCACAGCTTTATGTTTATATATATATGAATCCACCAAAAAAACGACAGCGATGTTTCTTCTGTCACCATACAAAAAATTCGAACAAATATTCAGCTGTTTGTAGTACGTGGAACAAGGAACACAGCAGCTTAGTTTGTGAAAATTGCCGTTAAAACATACATATCTCAACTGTTTTCTACAATTAACATACACTTAACTTTATTCAAATAAAAAAATATGAACTCTTTCAATAAAATAGTGTTATTAGTAGAGTTTTTATAAGTGGGTCAAATTGACCCAAAACACTATATGTGTAGTTTTTTCCTAACATAGCAGAAGGGTTAAGTCAAAAAATGCTAACCCTAACAGCTGCAAACGCAGACGAAGCAAGTAATGAATACAGCTTGTATCGCCTTTCAGAGGCATGTATATCAACATAATAAAAACAAGTAAGGAATGGCTAAGTTCGGGTGCAACCTAACATTTTATACTCTCGCAATTTATATATTTAACTTTATTTATATTATATAATACACAATTTGACCCACATATTCGTATAAAATCCATTGAAAGTTGGAAACCATAATATTAGGTTAGAAGCACCGAGGTCCTCGTGTTCGATATATGGGGCCTTAAAAACCTATGGTCCGATTTCGGTGATTTTTAGAATGGGGCTGCCACACTATTAACATAGTATTTGTGCAAAGTTCTGCACCGATATCTTCACTAGTACTTACTTTATATATTGTAAAGTAAACGATTCAGATTGTCTTCAAAGTTCTGGTATATAGGAAGTAGGCGTGGTTGTGAAGCGATTCGGCCTATTTTCACAACATATCATTGGGATGCAAGGAAACTATTACAAACCAAGTTTCATTGAAATCGGTCGAGTAGTTCCTGAGATATGGTTTTTGACCCATAAGTGGGCGACGCCACGCCCATTTTCCATTTTGTAAAAAAATCTGAGTGCAGCTTTCATCTGCCATTTCTTATGGGAAATTTAGTGTTTCTGACGTTTTTCGTTAGTGAGTGGATTACTTTTAGTAATTTTCAACCTAACTTTTGTATGGGAGGTGGGCGTGGTTATGATCTGATTTCTTTCGTTTTTGCACTGTATTAGGAAGTAGCTAAAAAAAACGACTGCAGAAAGTTTGGTTTATATAGCTCTATTGGTTTGCGAGATGTGTACAAAAATCTTAGTAGGGGGCGGGGCCACACCCACTTCCCCAAAAAAATTACATCCAAATATGCCCCTTCATAGTGCGATCCTTCATACCAAATTTTATTTCCTTAGCTTTATTTATGGCTTAGTTATGGCACTTTATGTGTTTTCGGTTTTCGCCATTTTGTGGGCGTGGCAGTGGTCCGATTTTGCTCAGTTTCGAAAGCAACTTTCCTATGGTGCCAAGAAATAAGTGTGCCAAGTATCATTAAGATATCTTAATTTTTACTCAAGTTACAGCTTGCACAGACGGACGGACAGACAGACATTCGGATTTGAACTCCACTCTTCACCCTGATCACTTTGGTATATATAACCCTATATCTAACTCGTTTAGTTTTGGGTGTTACAAACAACCGTTATGTGAACAAAACTATAATACTCTCTTTAGCAACATTTGTTGCGAGGGTATAAAAAAGTAGGCAATGGGACTCTTCAAACTCCAGTATTTTTAATTTCGCAACCTGTTGCACAGAGTATAATAATTTTGTTCACCTAACGGTTGTTTGTGTCACCAAGAAATATAAGAGTTAGATATGGGGTTATATATACATAAATGATCAGGATGACGAGTGGACGTGACGTGCAAGCGATAACTTGAGTAAAAAATAAGATATCTTAATGAAACTTGGAACATATGTTCCTTGCACCCTGAGGAGGTTGCTTTTGAAAATGAGCAAAATCGGTCCACTGCCACGCCCACAAAATGGCGAAAAACAAAAACACATAAAGTGTCATTACTAAGCCATAAATAAAGTTATAACAGTAAAATTTGGAAAAAAGGATCGCACTCAGAAGGGACATATTTGGATGTAATTTTTTTGAGAAGTGGGCGTGGCCCCGCCCCCAAATCGATTATTTGTATATATCTCGCAAACCAATGAAGCTATATAAACCAATCTTTCTGAAGTCTATTCTCTTACGTACCCCACCACACACCATGAAAATAGTTGAAATCGGATATTAACCACGCCCAACTCCCATACAAAGGTTAGGTTGAAAATTACTAAAAGTGCGTTAACTCACTAACGAAAAACGTTAGAAACACTAAATTTCACATAAGAAATGGCAGGTGGAAGCTGCACTCAGATTTTTTCACAAAATGGAAAATGGGTGTGGCGTCGCCCACTTATGGGTCAAAAACCATATCTAAGGAACTACTATACTGATTTCAATGAAACTTGGTTTGTAATAGTTTCCTTATATTCCAATGATATGTTGTGGAAATAGGCCAAATCGCTTCACAACCACGCCTACTTACCATATACCAGAACTTTGAAGACGATCTGAATTGTTTACTTTACAATGTATAAAGTAAGCACTAGTGAAGATATCGGTGCAGAACTTTGCACAAATACTACGTTTATAGTGTGGCAGCCCCATTCTAAAAATCGCCAAAATCGGACCATATGTTTTCAAGGCCCCATATATCGAACATGAGGACCTCGGTGCTTCTAACCTAATATTATGGTTTCCAACCTTCAATGGACTTTATGTAACATATATAACGAATATGTGGGTCAAATTGTGTATTATATAATATTAATTAAGTTAAATAAATAAATTGCGAGAGTATAAATTGTTCGGTTACACCCGAACATAGCCCTTCCTTACTTGTTGAATTTCATCTTATTCCTTCACTTTATAATATATGTAGGAACAATTCAGTTTTTTATTAATGTTTTCTTATTATATTACATTTTACACTTTTAATTGTAGAATAAATTAGTTTTAATAATTTCAATTTAAGTTTTTAGTTACAGTAAGTTGTAAATTAATCTTTAGTTTTTTAGCGAGGTCTATCTTACGCTATGTTTATACCGAGACTGAATTCATTTTCTTTTTCAGTTCTTCTTTTTTTGTCGTCCGTGTTAGTGTCCGTATTGGCGTCTCGTCAAGTTCGGTCAGTCTGTCAGGGCTGGAATAGTTAGTATCAGTATTTCTATCCGCTTCTATGTTCCCTGCCTACATTCAAATTTTGTAGGAACAATTCAGTTTTTTATTAATGTTTTCTTATTATATTACATTTTACACTTTTAATTGTAGATTAAATTAGTTTTAATAATTTTAATTTAAGTTTTTAGTTACAGTAGGTTGTAAAATAATCTTTAGTTTTTTAGCGAGGTCTATCTTACGCTATGGTTATACTGAGACTGAATTCTTTTTCTTTTTCAGTTCTTCTTTTGTCGTCCGTGTTAGTGTCCGTATCGGCGTCTCGTCAAGTTCGGTCAGTCTGTCAGGGTTGTAATAGTTAGTATCAGTATTTCTGTCCGCTTCTATGTTCCCTGCCTACATATATACATTAGGAACCAATGAAGATAGCGAAATAAAACTTTACACAAACACTGTATAAGATCTTTTGCATCACTTGTGAAAAAATTGTCAAAATCGAACCATGACTTTTCAAGGCCCCTGATATCGAATATTAAGAACGCAGTGCCTAAGGGTAATTTTTCCCCGAAAATATACTTATGCAAATCCCTCAGATATTTTAATGTAATTCATTCCCTCTGAATTTTTTTCTTATAACAGTTTCTCTCTGTACCTGAAATGGTAAAAATCGGGTGATAACTTTTCCCAGATCCCATATACCTAATTATAAGTAATATTAAATTAAGTGAGCGTATAGTCTTCGATACATTGTATCTTGGTGGTGAAAACGAGTGAAATCGGTTTAGGAATTACCTCAGTCCCCATATGATTTATGATGATTTTCGTTATTCTATTGAACTTTATACTCAATATATGGGTCGAATTGTGTTATCTTTATAAAATTACATCAATAAATTGCGAGAGTATAAAATGTTCGGTTACACCCGAACTTAGCCCTTCCTTACTTGTTCTACTTGTAATGGGATTAAAGCTAGTAAAAATTCATAAACGCACATGAACACGTATTTATTATGTTCCTTTGTTTTATCAAGTTCACAGCAGGGATGCTCCTTAGTGCAATGTATGAATGACATTTACAGCAGCAAGCATGATCTTAATATGCATCTCAGATTTCCAACATATATGTTTCTTCTTCCCTGAAATTCTTTTAAATAAAGCTCATGAACTCAATGCCAGTGAACTAGAGGAGACCGGACAAAACTGCTGCTAGATGTTGTTCTGTAATTACAGTACTAGCTTTAGGATTTTGTATGAACTTTAACTAGCATATAAATATAATGCATCACATCGTATTTTTCAAATCATCTTAAGAATATTTAAAGATATAATATTTACGAGATGTAAATGAATGTCTTGTTTCTTTTGGCATTTTATTTGGAAATTAAAGCATATTAAAGCCATTAGCGGTCAATCTAAATTGCTTGTCGTTATTTTTGGAATGTGGAATTAGTTGAAATTTATATGTCACATTACGCTAAACACACAAACAACTACAGAGCCCAATTTAATTCGCTACACGTGCATGGTAAATCTGCTTTCCTGTAGTCAAAATACATTAAACTTGCTACGACAATAATAACTAAATTAATAAAGCAATACTGACTTAAGAAATCCAAAGTAATTAAACTGTATGGTTCTATTCTTATAATAAGATTGATGTTAAATATGTTAAAACAAAAGATAAAATAATAACTAAAACGGAGCAAGGAAAAGGGAAAAGGAAAACGGAAAAGAAAACTAATTAATTTTTTAGTTAATATCCAATTGCATATTTTTGTGTTTATTTAGTTGAATCCAATCTTTAGGTGTCTTCGCGTATTGAAATAATCTATGCAGGAAGAAATATTTTCAAATATCTGTAAGACTGATTGAATCAATACTTTTTACAGCAAGAGTAATAGAAATAATTTTAATCGGAATCTGGTGGTTGTGAGGAAATATAGATATCGTTACCAATTTTGAAAAATAATGCGACTAATAGTATAATGTATATGTATAATCTATAGATATTGTTCCAATTTTGCCAAATTTGTGTTCACTCCGTACATGAAGTGGTTTTTGAAAAAACAAACTCAGTTTAACATAACAAAACTGGCTGTAATATAATTGCATACACATTGTGAGTGAAACAACTTGCATATATTTTTAAGGAAAAAACATATTTTCTCTTAACAAATGAAAATATTGTCCTAAATAACTGTTACCATCGCGGTGATAAAGTCGTCAACAGCTTCTGGCAATTAAATTCCGCGGATCTCGGTTTATTTATTCACCATCATCTGTCAGTATGATGGTGTGTGCGACATTTACGTTGACAATGTCGGCGTAGAAGTCAAAACGTTTTTACATTGAATTTTGCTGATTTGTGTTTGTATTTGCGATCGCTTTTTTGGAAGTTATATTTACCTTCTTGCCAATGTATACAATCAGGATTTAATTTCCGAATGTTAAAATGGGCAACGAATAAAACATATGTCCCAATTCACACAAACCAAGTGCGCCTATAACAATTCCCCTAAAAATTGTTGTAAAAAGCAACGAGTAATCAGAATTAAACAAAAACAGCAATGATTTTTTTATTACCATTAATCTTTTATCAGAATGGCACTTAAATTGGTACTAAGTTTAATTTATGAGAAAAAATATATCTGGAAATGTTTGGGTAATAAATATACTGTGATTATTGTGATCTGATTGGTCGTATATATTGTATAAACTCATGAAATATCGTAATAAAAGAAGCGCGGAATAGGTTTCTATGTAAAGTTTATACAACTTTACTATATACTTGTATATAATATTAGTCCTACACTCTTCCTACCCAGTAACACTTCAGAAACCTTTAATTCGCCCCATTTTTATACTCTCGCAACAAAGTTGATAAAGAGAGTATTATAGTTTTGTTCACATAACGTTTGTTTGTAACACCCAAAACTAAACGAGTCCAAATCCGAATGTCTGCCTGTCCGTCCGTCCGTCTGTGCAAGCTGTAACTTGAGTAGAAGTTAATATATCTTGATGAAACTTGGCACACTTATTTCTTGGCACCATAGGAAGGTTGCTTTCAAAAATGAGCAAAATCGGACCACCTCCACGCCCACAAAATGGTGAAAACCGAAAACACATAAAGTGCCATAACTAAACCATAAATAAAGCTATAGAAATAAAATTTGGTTTGAAGGATCGCACTATGAAGGTCCATATTTGGATGTAATTATTTTGGGGAAGTGGGCGTAGCCCCGTCCCCAAATATGTTTTTTGTACATATCTCGCAAACCAAAAGAGCTATATAAACCTAACTTTCTGCAGTCGTTATTTTAGCCACTTCTTAATACAGTCCAAACAAATCACTAAAATTTTATTTTCTATTAAGAGAATATATGTGCCAAAAATAATACTATCCATGTAATCTATGATAATAGAATAATAGAAATAGTCTATTTGTTCTAAGTAATCATTATACAAGGTTTGATTTTCATACAAATTAACCAGAATACTACTGTTAGGTTTTGTTCTGGTGGATTCGATAATATGATATAAACGCATGTTTGAAAGAATCTTACATATTGCGAAATGTCGGTAAATAATGCCTTACTTCTAATACAAGCGTTCAACTTCAAAATGATCCATTGATAGTGTCTGACCACTTTCCAATTGTTAGCATAAAGCTCATAAAAAATCATTATACATACATAGTATATGAGGGCTGTGATAATTTTTCAGCCGATTTCACTCATTTTCTCCACTAACCTAAATTATATTCAAGACTATACGCTCCCTTAATTTTGTTGCGATATCTCACATATTAATCGATAAATACAGCATAGAGCATTCTTAATAATAAACAAGTAAGGAAGGGCTAAGTTCGGGTGTAACCGAACATTTTATACTCTCGCAATTTATTGATGTAATTATATAAAGATAACACAAGTCGACCCATATATTGGGTATAAAGCTCAATAGAATAGCGAAAATCATCATAAATAGTATATGGGGACTGAGGTAATTCCTAAACAGATTTCACTCGTTTTCACCACCAAGATACAATATATCGAAGACTATACGCTCACTTAATTTAATATTACTTATAATTAGGTATATGGGATCTGAAGGAAGTTATTACCCGATTTTTACCATTTGAGGTACAGAGAAACTGTTATAAGAAAAAAATTCAGAGGGAATGAATTACATCAAAATCTCTGAGGGATTTACCTATATTTTCGGTGAACAATTAACCTTAGGCACTGAGTTCTTCATGTTCGATATCAGGGGCCTTGAAAAGTCATGGTCCGATTTTGACAATTTTTCCACAAGTGATGTCACAGCTCAAATACAGTATTTGTGTAAAGTTTTATTCCGCTAGCTTCATTGATTCTTAATGTATATATTATAAAGTGAACGAATCAGATGGAATTCAAAATTGAGTTATATGAGAAGTAGACGTAGTTGTGAACCGATTTCGCCCATATTCCACCCGTGTCATGAGGGTGTCAAGAAAGTGTTATATGCCGAATTTTATTGAATCGGTCGAATAGTTCTTGAGATATGGTTTTTGACCCATAAGTGGGCGACGCCACGCCCATTTTCTATTTTGTAAAAAACTATCAGTGCAGCTTCCTTCTGCCATTTCTTATGTAAAATTTGGTGTTTCTGACGTTTTTCGGTTTTAGTAATTTTTAACCTAACCTTTGTATGGGAGGTGGGCGTGGTTATTATCCGATTTCTTTCATTTTAGGACTGTATAAGGAAATGGCTAAAAGAAACGACTGCAGAAAGTTTGGCTTATATAGCTTTATTGGTTTGCGAGTTATATACAAAAAACCTATTTGGGGCGGGGTCACGCCCAGTTTTCAAAAAAATTACATCCAAATGTGCCCCTCCCTAAGGCTACGTTTATGACCGAGCGGATTCGCGTCACGCGATGCGATGAAAATCGCTTTATCGCTACCAGCGGTTTCGCCATCGTAATCGCTAGCGATTGAGTGTTTACAGTACAGCGAAATCAGAAGCGATTGAAAATTTATAACGTCAAATCCGTTCGTAGTTTCTTTTACTTTTCATTAAAAAAAGACATGCGTGCACGTGTTCGTAAAATTTTGCTTGCAGAAAGTAGTCTTTTAGTGCGTCAGCAGATTTTAAGGTTTTGTAAACAGAAAAGATTCCAAGTGCATCCAATTTGCAAAGAACGCAAAAGCCATGGAGAGTTCCATCATTTACACAGCCGCCTTCTACAATATCCTGAGAAATTTATGGAGTATTACCGAATGAGAATTGACACATTTAATTATATCTTGAATAATATATCCAAACATATAGAAAAAAATACTAGAAATCAGAAAACACCAATTGATGCTGTAGAAAGGCTCGCACTGACCATAAGGTAAGTAATATACAATATTATGTATCCATTCCATAAATTTTTATTCAATTTCAATATTTATACTTGTTCACTTACTTACATATGTATTTATTTAATATAATATTACACACATTAATATTAAGTAGCTTAATTAAAATTTTGCGCATTTGGAAAAATGAAGCTGTTTGAATCCTGCGTTTCAATATTTGGGCTGCTGCTTACATAACTAATAATAGAAACTGGCGTAGCCGATTCCTGATTATCTCTGCCGTACATAATGTCGTACAGAACCTCCTGCATTTTTATGCGAAATTTTAATTTTTTTTCTTCACCCATATTTTTCATGTACTTTTTGAAACTCATAAGAAAATGGTAATCATCATCCTCCTCATCGTTGCTTTTTTCTAGAAGCTTAAGCTTCTTTTCCTCCAACTCCAAAAACGCTGAGCTTTCTGTAAGTTTTTTCTTTAATTTTTTAGGTGTAGGCTGCATCAATTTTATGGATTCAGGAGTTTCTGATTTATCTTCATCATCAAGTTCCACCAATTCATCACAACTTGTTTCATTGATCAAGTTACCTGACATGGAGCGCGATTCCATAGTATCTTGTAAAAAACACATATCCTTAAAATGTGTCCATTTTGATTGCGGCATTGCAGCGCTGCCTGAAGCAACCACAGTTTCCTTACGAAGTTCTCTACGATAGGTGTCTTTCAAGTTTTTCCATTTTTTTGCACCAGAGCCAGCTGAAACACATGTAAAAAGAATAATTTCGTTTATATTTATTTTCAGGTTTTTAGCAACGGGAAATTCATTCCGATCTTTGGCTTTTTCTTATCGCATAGGAATTGCCACAGTGGCCAAAATTACTAGAGAAGTATGTGCCGCCCTTTGGACGTCTCTGGTTTCCAAACATTTGAATCGCAAAACAAATGAAGAATTTATAAAAATAGCAGACGAATTTTACTCCAAATGGGGATTTCCGAATTGCATTGGAAGTATCGACGGCAAACATATTCGTTGCAAAAGGCCACCGCATTCTGGCAGCATGTTTTTCAACTACAAACACTTTTTTTCCATCGTTTTACAAGGCGTTGCCTCTGCTGACTACAAGTTTACTGCCATTGAAGTTGGAGCATATGGCAAACAGAGTGATGGTGGCATTTTTGAAGCTTCAACATTACATAAGCTTATAGAAACTGGAGAATATGAAATTCCAGAAGAGCGGAATCTACCAGGCACAGAAATTGCAGCACCATTCGTAATGCTTGGGGATGAAGCATATCCACTCAGAAAATATTTATTGCGCCCATATTCTAAAACAAATTTGAACAATGACTCTGAACTATT
The DNA here is from genome assembly GCF_028554725.1 of Zeugodacus cucurbitae. Classification (NCBI taxonomy): domain Eukaryota; kingdom Metazoa; phylum Arthropoda; class Insecta; order Diptera; family Tephritidae; genus Zeugodacus; species Zeugodacus cucurbitae. The sequence continues at coordinate 41,772,871 of NC_071669.1, forward strand.
CAACACAATGCTATCTAAATCCAGAAAATCCATTGAATGTGCTTTTGGTATTATTACAAACAAATGGCGTTTACTAACCAAATCAATCGAAACTGATATTTATGGTGCAGAACTATTTGTTAAAACTATTTGTTTGTTACACAATATTATAATTGATAAAGAGGGAGTTTGTATGCAAACCTTAATGCAAGTTCAGCAAACTATTCCCATAAATATGAATAGGCAGAGGCAGTATAACAGAAGCTCTGAAGCTGCTACGACTATACGAAACAATTTTAAGGAATATTTTGTTCAAAAAAATGTTATATTCACTTAAGTATAGGTTGTTTATTACATAAAAATAAAATAATACTATTACTTACCTTCCAAACCGCATTCTTTCTCAACTTCTTCCCAAGCTTTTCTGATTTTGTTTCTATTATGATAATCTGGATGACGCAGATTCCACAAACATTCTTTATTTCGCACTTTTTCAATAAATTTGTCCATCGTGTTTAACGCGATTCGCTCAACTGAATCAAAAATTTTGATCGCTGATTTTCGTCGCTAGCAGTCGCTCCATTTTCGCTGAAACCGCTTTTCGCTGAATCGCTGCACGATAAACACTTCGATATGGATTTATGTATTTGATCGCTAGTAGCGATTTTCATCGCATCGCGCGACGCGAATCCGCTCGGTCATAAACGTAGCCTAATGGGATCCTATGTTCCAAATTTCATTTTCATAACTTTATTTATGGCTTAGTTATGACGTTCTATAGGTTTTCGGTCTCCAAAGGTATGCATTTTACTCCCTTGTACCTTTAACATCATTTTATCGCTTCACTTGTTGTACAAAGAAATTATAAATGCTAACGAGCCTTACGGCTTAACATACCACTCTTTCAGTGAAGAAATATTATTCAGCCTTCCGCCAACAAACTTCAGCACATTAGTTATTCATATGTTCTTGTCAACACTAATATAAACATACATTTCGGCGTACAGGCTTGGTGGTAGAATAAAATTTACATTGCTTGTGTACGTATTTTTTTGGTGTCTGTTTTAATCCAACCAAATGCGTTTGTATGTGCCAGTGTACTACACAGCCAACAAAAATACTGTTAAATTAGCTCGGTACAACTACAATTTGTTGTTCGTATATATAAGTATGTGTACACGCAAGTACCTATTTATTTTTTTATTACCCACCCTTAATGAAGAAAAGTTTTGAAATGAAATAAGGCAGTTACGGTTAAGCCATAATTTGTACACTTTGTGCCCCAAAAGTTGCATACTGTAAATTGTTATTGCTTTCTTATCTTTTTCATTTTATTTTAAGGCTTGTGGCGACAAAGTTTGTCTGAACAAATTTTATAATTAATTTGTAAACCGCTCAGGGGGTCACAAAATTGGTATATAAATAATATTCAAATGTGAACATACATCTTATAATATTATTGTGAATAGACATAGAAAACTACCCTATGAATATTAATACGCTAACTCAGATAAAGTAATTCTGAATAATAACACTGTCCAACAAAAGAAGACTTTTTGAATGGAACAGAATAGCGACCCTATAATTCTGAAAGGGTATGTTGAGTAGATCATTTTTGTAGAACAAACTTTTGGTCCAGCACGTCTGAGTTTTTTTTTACAGTGGGTCAAAGTTTTCATTTTTTGGTCAAAGGGAGCATTATACTATATGAAAAAATGTTGTAAGCTAATATCTGAGAGAATTCTTATGGTCAGAGTTGTATTGTGGAATTGTATGAGGATTATTTTTGTGGAAGATCTTAACCCTCTAACTGGTTTCTTTATGGGTCAATTTGACCCTTTTTTCGAGAAAATCAAAAAATATCCTTTAAAAAAGGACATTTAAGGATTAAAATATTCTACGAAAATATTTGGCGAAAAATTTCAGTGGGGGTCACCAAAGACACCATTGTTGTAAATAAAGCTCTGTACGATTAATTGGCAAAATTACACGCCAACATATATAAAGTAGGCGAAAACGTCGCACATAGGCTTCTGCTAGTGCATACTGAGGCTAAAAATATAAGGAGTTGTCGCAGGACAATGACATTTGGTACATCATTGTTTTGGATTCCAATCAAGAAAAAAATTAAAAAATCAAAATCACGCCCCCTATTTTACGCCCACCTCCCATATAAGGTGAAACTTAATTTTTGACCTACAGCACTGATTTTTGGTACATAGCATTTTTATGACATTATATAACGGGTGATTTTTTAAGAGCTTGATAACTTTTTTAAAAAAAAAAACGCATAAAATTTGCAAAATCTCATCGGTTCTTTATTTGAAACGTTAGATTGGTTCATGACATTTACTTTTTGAAGATAATTTCATTTAAATGTTGACCGCGGCTGCGTCTTAGGTGGTCCATTCTGAAAGTCCAATTTTGGGCAACTTTTTCGAGCATTTCGGCCGGAATAGCCCGAATTTCTTCGGAAATGTTGTCTTCCAAAGCTGGAATAGTTGCTGGCTTATTTCTGTAGACTTTAGACTTGACGTAGCCCCACAAAAAATAGTCTAAAGGCGTTAAATCGCATGATCTTGGTGGCCAACTTACGGGTCCATTTCTTGAGATGAATTGTTCTCCGAAGTTTTCCCTCAAAATGGCCATAGAATCGCGAGCTGTGTGGCATGTAGCGCCATCTTGTTGAAACCACATGTCAACCAAGTTCAGTTCTTCCATTTTTGGCAACAAAAAGTTTGTTAGCATCGAACGATAGCGATCGCCATTCACCGTAACGTTGCGTCCAACAGCATCTTTGAAAAAATACGGTCCAATGATTCCACCAGCGTACAAACCACACCAAACAGTGCATTTTTCGGGATGCATGGGCAGTTCTTGAACGGCTTCTGGTTGCTCTTCACCCCAAATGCGGCAATTTTGCTTATTTGCGTAGCCATTCAACCAGAAATGAGCCTCATCGCTGAACAAAATTTGTCATCGAAACACATTTCGAACCGAACACTGATTTTGGTAATAAAATTCAATGATTTGCAAGCGTTGCTCGTTAGTAAGTCTATTCATGATGAAATGTCAAAGCATACTGAGCATCTTTCTCTTTGACACCATGTCTGAAATCCCACGTGATCTGTCAAATACTAATGCATGAAAATCCTAACCTCAAAAAAATCACCCGTTATGTTGGTGTTAAAACCTCATATTGGTGCTTAGATAATGACGCATCGAGAATCAACGCCAGGGCCTTTTCTGGGGTGAAAGCCTTATTCATATCTGCGCTACCATGTTTTTTTGCGGCATACAAAACCATTTCTTCCGAGGTGTTTTCATAAAATTCATGCAGTTTTGTTCGCGGCTTACTGTTTTCGAAGGCAATAGTTGGTCGTCCGCATTTAACCATGCTAGAACAGCTCGGTGCTTCTGTCTCGTTAGTAACTTCCACTACATAATCACTTGTAAGCCACTGTTCATTCATTTCAAGAAATCTTGTTCTCGTACATCTTGCTCTTTGCCATCTCTCTTTAAATTTTGTCACAAAATTTTTTTTTTTAAATGTTTCAAACTTCGTAACATCCACTTGTCACTTGTCATCAATATCACTATTGGTATCCATTAAAAGTTCACATATTCTTAAATAAGAAATTTTAAAACTTTCCATTGCAGCACTTAAAATCACTTGACCTCTAATCACTTTCACACTTCGCAAATTAATGTAATTTGATAAATATGTTGTTCAACAATATTCAATAGTACGCTAAAAATATCAACAAAATTTTAAAAAATCAGTGCCAAAAACAATTGCATTCAAAGGCAAACGTTTATAAAGTACGCTATATATTGCATACTTTTGGGCGGTAACTTGCCATTTTAGAGTATCTCATTGTTTTTTCAAGGGGGGCAATTTGGGGCAGCTGAATTTTTTTTATCGTTTAGCTGAGACTTCAGGCTTTAATTCTGTATATGTATGTCGACAGCGGTGGACAGCGCTAAAAAGATGCACCACTTTGAATTTGAAGAAAATTTAAATTTTGACGTCCAAATTATGTTGTTCCACAAAATTTTTTATGCATTATTTTTTTCAATGTATTTTGATGCAAATTTTTTCTTTGATACATATTATAAATGAAAAATAATAATAAAGTTGAATTTCAATAGTTGTTTTATTGTATCAATGATTTGACTTTTGAGTAAATTTTTTGCTAATTTTGATGTTCTCCACATTCACAAACTTTGGGCAGTTCTGGACAAAAACCTAATGCAGATATAATCCTAATACTTTGGGAAAATAATGTATAGATAGTTGGTAACAAACTGTGAAATTTTCATTCAAATCAGACAACATGTCATTTTTGAATTTCAGCCACGGGTAAACCAATATGCGTCGTCAAGTTCGGCCGGGCCAAACACTGAGTTCTCGCGTATAGTCAGCTGTGACTTACAAATCGGGTGTGATAAAATTAAGCATAATTGACTTGCTAAGCAGTACATATCGGGTGTGATTTTTACTAAAATTAATATAAAAAAAGAACAATTAAAGCTGAAATAAGCATGGCGGATTCTGTTTGCAAATTAAGAGATTGATTTTGTTTTATTTGTGGACATTTTACCCACCTTCAAGGCAGAAGAAAGATATTCCCTACAATTGAAGAACCATATTTTCTTTTCTTTGGAATACGATTTTTATGTGAAGCTTGGATACCAAAAACTGTATGTACTACAGTATACTCTCGAAAAGTAAATTCTCAGAAAGTAAATAATCGCGGAAAAGCTAATCACCTTTAAGATTACACATGCACCTCGAAAAAGTAAACTTTTTAATTTACTTTTCAGAGAGTGTTATAAAAAATCGAAACGAAGCAAGCAGCGTTTTTTACGATGTTGCAAAAACACTCTCTTGTTTATCGCGTCTTTTTAGTAAATAAACTCTCCTACTTGATCCACTGGTTTAAAAATGAAAACGATGCAAATCAGGTGTCAGACTATTTGAATTGTCGTACAAAAATGGTCAAAAAATATGTTGCAAAAGAAAAAAAAAAGAATATTCAAGATTTTTTCTCTTCATAGTAAATACATATGTATGTATGTAAATGTTAATATGTTTTTCATGTAAATCCATATGTTTTATTGAAGCAAATAAATGAATGAATTTTTTAAGTTTAAAAATGCATTTAATGTTATAAAAACATATAATTTATGTATATATTTCGAAAAGTAAATTACCCAAAATACCAATCGATTTACTTTTCGAGAGTATACTGTACTTGCGAAAGTGGTCTTTTGACCTGGTACAAAGGCGGTACTAACGCTGCCATTTTCTGCGCCTATTTTATGGATTTAACCTGAAAATCACAAATTAGATACATGCTATTTCTGCGTAAATTACAAATTTGGTAGAAGCCAAAGACACTACGCGATAATGACATACGAAGCAACAAATAATGTCATTTTACCAGAAGTGCGCTGTGAAGGTGTTCCGGTGCCTAAACCGCCTACACATACATTTTCGGCCAATTCTAAAATATCTAAAGCTTCCACTGGACTCTTCCGCTTGGCGACTATTTATAGATAGTTCAAAACACAGCTTAAAAGCAGTTTTACTGCACAATGGAAATCAGCATCCATCAATACCGGTTGCGTATTCCACAAAAAAGGAGGAAACATACGCAAATATTTCAAATCTCTTAAATAAAATTGAATACTATAAATATAAATGGGAAGTATGCGCAGACTTCAAAATGATTGCAATATTGACTGGAATGCAAACAGGATACACAAAATATATGTGCTTTCTTTGTAAATGGGATTCACGTGCTACCAGCAGCTATTATCATATTAAATATTTCGAAGAACGTAAAGAAAATATTATTGGTGATTTAAATGTAATCCATGAATCTCTTGTCCCAAAAGATAAGGTTATACTTCCACCGCTGCATATTAAGTTATAAGATATTAGAAAATTATTACAAGATGAAGAATTTTATGGTCATCTGTCGGATAGTCGGATATGCAAAAGACAGCATTTGACTTTATGCAGCTGGTTATATCAGAATTCCTTGGAAACTCAAAAGCACAAAACTATGCAGAAAATATTGAAAGCATGCTAATCGGTTTTAACAATATTGGCGTTAAGATTTCACTAAAGCCGCATTTTCTGCACTCTCATCTCAATTTTTTTAAAGAACACCTTGGAGCGGTTTCAAATGAACACGGTGAAAGGTTTCATCAGGATATAAAAGTATTGGAAGAAAGATTCAAAGGGAAATCCCAAACTGTAATGCTTGCTGAATACGTATGGGGCTTGTACAGAAACCTTGACACATCGGAACATTCACGTCAAGCTAAATACAGGAAAGCATATTAAGTTTAATCTTTAATCCATTGCCCCACTACTGCTGAAGCAAAATAATAAATATGTACATACTATAATAAACAACTATTAAAACAAAATTATAATTTTTTTATCAATCGTAAAGAGCTTTATTTACAACAATGGTGTCTTTGGTGACCCCCACTGAAATTTTCCGCCAAACATTTTCGTAGAATTTTTTAATCCTTAAATGTCTTTTTTTAAAGGATACTTTTTGATTTTCTCGAAAAAGGGTCAAATTGGCCCATAAAGAAACCAGTTAGAGGATTAAGATCTTCCACAAAAATAATCCTCATACAATTCCACAATACAACTCTGACCATAAGAATTCTCTCAGACATTAGCTTACAACATTTTTTCATATAGTATAATGCTCCCTTCGACCAAAAAATGAAAACTTTGACCCACTGTAAAAAAAAAAACTCAGACGTGCTGGACCAAAAGTTTGTTCTACAAAAATGATCTACTCAACATACCCTTTCAGAATTATAGGGTCGTTATTCTGTTCCAAAAATGCTGTTGGACAGTGTAATTTGAATAGTTAGGTAAATAATACTGGCTGGACTGTTCTTTATTTTGAAACTAAAAATAGAAAATTTTGGGTCTAAATAAAACTTCCAAGATTTTCAACGGTTAATCCCCAACACATACTCAGTAATAAGGAATCAAATCAAAGTTTTAAAATATTAATCCGAGTAATTTCAAAAACTAAAAGCTTGAAACTTTAAAAGATTTCCCTCGTGTTTGAACAGCCTCATGCTTATTAAGTTAGGTTAGGTTAATCTGGTAGGCAAAAAGTCACACATAGACCAGTTTTAGTCCTTTGCGATACCAGATGGAGTTCCCTCATGTAGTTAATGAGGAGTAGTCATCCTTTAGGATTTCAAAAGGTTATGTGGTTTCACTAACGTAATCTCTTCCAGATTATCGTACTGTGAAGCCCACAAATTCTGAAGCCGTTGCATTGATAAAGCAGGACCAGCACACAAGAGATGCTAAATTGTTTCTCTGGTACCTTGCTCTTGACATTTCCTGCAGTCTTCGCGATCTATCAGCATACATCCAATAATCAACTCAAAAAATCCTCAGGCAATTTGTTCTATTTCTGTGTGTCTGCTTGCCTTTCGCACTCGCGGCTCTTGTTGCTATATACATGTTCATTTCCATGCAACGTTGCTAACTGTTAACAGAAATCAATTCAGTTTTCCAGCAGTAGAGCGCTATGAGGTTTAAATAATTCAACCAATTTTTATGTTGTAAATTTTAAATAGTAGTACTTCTTCTTCACTTTTTTAAGCGATGCTCCTCAACTTTTTAGAATCCATTAAGGCAAATGCTTATTCGTGCTCTATGTGCTATTTAAAATGTTATTCTACCGCTGAATGGCACAAGCCAAGCACTCTTTTACTCGTTTAAGTGACGCTTCATAGTTGCCAATGTCGAATGCACTTCCGATTACACACAATCTGATAGTTGCATATGCGTGTGCGCATATTTGACCGAAACTACATTTTAGTAATGATATCCTTTATTTTAGACTTTGGCTCCTTTTTAGGGCTTTTCCTTTGTATAACCGGCAGCAATCGACGTTATATACATATGTATATTATCGACATAGCCTTTCGAGGAAGACTTTCGGGTCCTAAGAACATATCGATATGTTTATATTGTTCTTTAGTTAATTGTAGTACGAAAATAAAAGACCATACCAGAATAAGTTGAAGTATTAAAAAAATTGTTTAAGAACTCGATTAGAATCATTAAAATTCAGGAAATGCCAATATGGATGATGTATGTTAAAGTTCATATTTTGTCTTCAAAGCGTTCTATTGTACTTATATATTTTATAACAAATTCTCTTTATACAATTCTTTAACATTCTGTTTTATGTAGCAGCAAGTGTGTTTGGAATCGTCTACTGCCATTTTTTTATCTTTTCAACCAGTCAGAGAGAACATATGGTTATGTGTACATATGTATAAATGTATGTATACGTGGTATGCTCTTTTGAAATCGTAAAAATGCTTATTGCAATAAAACACAATTCCCTGGTTCCCTTCATTGGTTCTAAATCAAAGGCTGGAAAGAGGAAACCTTCACCTCAACACAAAGGTCCAAAGTATAACAGCAGCAACAGCGTGTTGCGTCAGCCTTGTCAGCGACATCGGTTGTGGAAGCGCTGCAACAGTCAATACGCCCAACGCTGGCGGGTAAACAGCGGTAGTTTGAAAGTTACAAAGTTACATGTTTTCGTTGACTAAAGCAAGGTGTTAATGGGAATTCCCGCTGAGGTGGAGGTGGCTCAGAAATGACAAGTACAACTGCTACTACAATCGCATATTGGCATTGCTAGTATGGAGTAAGCAGGCACACGGTAAAGGGGACCAGACAGAGATGAATGGCGAACAAGGTTTATATGTAATCAAAAGTATCTACAGTAGTGTTCACATAACGATTACTCTTCATTTTGTTGGATAATAAAGATCATGGCACGCGTGCCAGTTAAACTGTATTTTTTAAACTGCTGTTTTTTGCAGCATGGCGTATGAGTAATATTTTGCCATACCAATTTCACTGGTAAGCACTGTTTTTGTCACACGAACTCTGTTATGATTTTTGTTTATGTTGGTGTACTCTTATAAACAATATATAATAATTTTTTTTCAATCACGTCCAGTTTTTTGTGACCGCAACATATGTTCAAGGTCATTTCCTTAATGGAGAAGCGATAAAAAAGGAAACTGAGTACATGAATGCTAGCAGATTATTGGATACTTACAAAAGACTTCCAGAAACCAAATATTCACGAAAAGAATTTTTTAATATTAAGCAATAATATCTATAAATGTATCCGATGTCTGTACTTTTTAAGAAAATATATGTGTTGATGCCACAAGAAAATCTAACGTATAAATTTTTTTTATTCAGATATTATTATTTAATGACACTAGTAAATTCAAAATTTAATGTAAGTTTTCATATAAGAAGTTAAAATTTTGTTAACCAAGGAGATCTTACTTCAAGACAATTTGTTTCCTTCTCTGGTATAAAGTTATCAACAGATTGTGGGAATATTAAATAAACTTATTTCCTTAACTTTAGCTAATGGTTATATTTAACTGGCCGCAGCTGTACCATTGTAATAAAGACACAAATTCATATGTATTCGTGTCAATCTAAAGCTTACACAAACGTGTATATATGTACATAAATTTATTCCGCTGAGCAAGTGTGAATAGCAAATAAAAGTTAGCGAAGCGTGTATGAGCACCAGTTACTAATGCACAACTGCAGTTCATCAATGAGTTTGCTCATATGTATGTGTATAACCGTACGTGTGAGTATATTTTGCTTGTATGTGTATGAATACGCATTTCTGTAAAGAATGATTAATGTCAGCGAGTAGCTTACATGAAGAGTGTCTTTGTACTATGTACTCATTATATTGGTTCTATTGATATTGATTTTGAGATCAAACCTACATGTAATCGAAAAGTATAGGGCCAATATACATATATGAAGGTTATGAAATTTACATTTACACCAAGCTTTTCCTTGTATTTACGCGCCCAGTTTTCGTTTAAAAGATTAAGGAATCTAAAAGTTTAAAGTTGTTTTGAAAGACTGGCTGAACTCTGGGCTGCAAAACGAAAAAATGCATACATTTCAAATACGCTTTCGACGCACTTGGAATTTGATAAACTTGGCCTGCAGATTTGGAATAATAGTTTATCTTCTTAATATTGACGAATAAAAGATAAACTAGTAAGGGAAGGCAAAGTTCGGGTGCAACTGAACATTTTATACTCTCGCAATTTATTGAAGAAATTTTATTAAGTTAACACATAAATTTAAAAAAAATTTAAATTATCAGAGAGATTTATCATATTTTCGGTTAAAATTTACCCTTAGACGCTGAGTTCAACATGTTCGATAACAGGGGCCGTGAAAAGTTATAGTCCGTTTTCGACAATTTTTTCTCAAGTGAAGCCAGAGATGATATGCACTATTTGTGTAAAGTTTTATTCCGCTATCTTCATTTTTTCCTTATGTATACATTATAAAGTGAAGAAATCAGATATCCTATATCTAACTCGTTTAGTTTTATGACTTACAAACAACCGTTATGTGAACAAAACTATAATACTCTCTTAGCAACTTTTGTTGCGAGAGTATAAAAATCGTAATGCATTCGATACCAAAAATACGTATTTATTGGGTAAATGCTGCTAATTTAATATTTTTTTAATGTTTTTAATATTTAATGCATTGCATCCCAAACTTATTCTCAAAACTGAAAATGTCACTTTTTGAGCCGAATTCTCGACATTGGCACGGCATACGCATGCTGCCAGAAAAATGGCGGAAGCAAAGTTGTAGACCTAATATATATATTTAATAATTTTTTAAAAACGTATCATTATATCCTTAGTCATTTTATTCCGCTAAATAGAACATGAAGCACTTAGAGCATCGAAAAGTGGTTAAAACGAAGAACTTCCAGTGCGTGAAAAAGTTGCGTTGCTAAATTAAGTTAAAACACAAAGTTGGTAAGTGTTGAAAGCTAAATGAAATACAATAAAGCATTCCATTATGCGATGATATATCAACAAAACAAATGTATGTTTGACACACTTTCGCTATGGTGGACCAAATTGAATTCGTTTTGAATGCACAGAAAATTTAAAATATCAATACCACGAAAGTAACTTCTACCTATCCATTTATTACTTAGAGTTCAGGAAAATTTTAATATACAATTGAACAAAGGAACAAATTGAAATTTAGAATTGTCAAAAGTACCATTTTCTTTCTGACGTTATTTTAATCATAATTTCCTTACCAGACTTCTTTTCATTTATATAAAGAAACTATTTTTCAATATTTCAGACGGAAAATATGTGAAGGTTAAACAATTTTTCTACAGCTAATAATATTATTTATATGCTATTTTATACCCAAATCGCAGTTTATATATACATATAAGAATGCATGTGCTTTATATATTGTATTGTAATATCCCTGTTTTTCGAATATTATTTGTTATAGTATCAGAATTTTATTTAATATAAACTAATCTTCTTTATATATTGATCATTGCCTTAATTTTAGGGTGGGGAACAGAAGTGAGTGCATATTTTTATTTCGCGTAGTTATTTCTTCATAAATTTAAAAGTTAATGGGCAGAACATAGTGAACGGTTACGCAAAATATGTGAACTATCTTTTTTGTTGAAAGAAATTATATTAGGGAATAATCAAAAATTTTTATTTTTGCACGAAAAATATAGTAACACTGTTAATGATGGTAAAACAATTAAAATTGTTATGGTAACTCACCAAAAATAAGCATACTGAGAAAATATTGCTCCAATTAACAAAATCCTGTTCAAAAAATACTACTAATACCCGAGACACACATGCAGTAACAATACCATGATAAAAGTATTATGGTATTGTGTTTACTACGTACATTGACACACATCGATTTGTAGTAAACTGAAATAACAACTTTGCTTCACAGACATCAGATATTTCAAAAAAATGTAAACAATAAATATTTACATACATATGTGTAATGGAGAAAGCAATTTTTAAAATTACAAAAAAATGCAAAAATATGTATTTTCTGCACAAAAAAGTAGTTAAATGTATCTTAAAAGCCCGTCGCTTACGGCCATCAAAATAAGGTGATACATGACCCTGGCGTTTTGAAAAAAAAAACTTGTGAAAATTTTTTATATTTTCCATTTTATTTATTTATTTTTGAAAAGTCATTTTGACAAAATATTTTAAAAAGCTTTTGTGTATAAGCTCTCTCCCAGGTTTCTTACCTATTTTTAGCTGTGTTTAGTGAAATACCACAAAAAAAATGCTGATATTGTTACCAGCAAAATACTACATTGCTCACATGGTAAAGTGCTAGTATTTGGTGACACACATCTGGTATTTGTACGAACAATAGTATTGTTACTACATGTGTGTCTCGGGTATAACCTTCGTTAACTTAATCTTTGAAAAACACAATAACATAACTGCTCAACACTATACTGAAATTCAAATGTTAAAGTCCGACATTAACGGATAATAGTGGTTACGTTGATTGATACAAAAATCTATGTAAAATCATTTTCTGATTGAGCGTTCTCATACAGACAATAGTATTTCAACCTTTATTTTCTAATAAATAAATATGCTAATATTTTTTCAGAGTCTACAGTGAGTAAAAATAACATTTTTCTAACATCCTATAAGGAGCTAATGTAGACCAAAATCGCAAGCAGAAACTAACTGAAGAGTGTTATTACAACATAACCACGACCTCGAAAAATATTAGAACAGAAAATATAATGAGCTAACAACACCGGAGAATTTTAAATGCGTCACCGTATATTATGCACTAAGCAGTATTATTCATAGAGTTCCACTAAAATATTCAATAACATTTGAATCTTATTATTTCCACACTCTTTAGCTAAAAATTGTTTTAAAAATGATGCTGAACATCTTTGTAAGATAATATAAAAAGTTTGAGAAAGTAAAACAAATAAAAATCAAAAATATTAAAAGACAATAAGAGAAAAGACAATAAAAGATAATTCAAGGACATTTTTTTATCGACATATGCAAAAACAAAAACCTCCAAAATAACTTCAAAAGTAACATACATAACTAAACCCTTAAAATGAGTACGAAATATATCACCTTCTAAATATAATAATACTATTTTAGAAGATACGACTTATGTTGTAATTAGTTATCTGAACTCAGAGTGAATGAACAGAAATAAATAAAATTTTAGTTCAATGTTCAATTTACTTCTTTTGAAGGCATTTTGAACTAGTGGAATATTACACTTCGCAAAAAATTATTTAGAAATCCTATTTGTGGAACGTGTGAGTCTTCAATAATTGGAATAAAATAGTGCTTGGACGTATACTCAACATTCATCAATTCAATTAATTACTTTAACTTCACCAACCCATCCCATGGAGAATGATTTTAATATGCTAAAAGGTTCATGTAACATTATTTACTGTGGATGCTGTGTGATTCTACCTAAGGTAACTTTAATAGACGTTATAATGCTCATTTTTCAAATTCCTCGAAAACAGCATTTCACGTCCATCATCTCTTTCTATTAAATGTATACTTTGAATGTATACTTTCAATATGGTAATTTTATTTTCATATAAATAAATATATGTCAGCTCTTTTAAATGTCTGTCTATTTTTGAACAATGGAATGTTCTATAGCGCTATTTTTAGCATCTTACTTCTATTTTCATTTACTTAACTTTATGAATATAAACGATTTTAATGTGCTAAAAAGTAACACATCCTCTGGACTCTCTCTCCATTCTTCTTCTTCTTGACTGGCGTAGACACCGTTTACGCGGTTATAGCCGAGTCCAAAACAGTGCGCCACGTATCCCTCCTTCTGGCAGTTTGGCGCCAATTGGTTATACCAAGCGAAGCCAGGTCCCTCTCCACCTGGTCCTTCCATCGGAGTGGAGGTCTCCCTCTTCCTCGGCTTCCACCAGCCGGTACTGCATCGAATACTTTCAGAGCTGGAGCACTTTCATCCATTCGAACAACATGACCTAGCCAGCGTAGCCGCTGTTTTTTTATTCGCTGGAGTATGTTTATGTCGTCGAATAACACATACAGCTCATCGTTCCATCGTCTGCGGTATTCGCCGTTGCCAATGTTTAAGGGACCATAAATCTTCCGCAAAACCTTTCTCTCGAAAACTCCTAGTGCCGTCTCATCGGATGTTGACATCGTCCACGCTTCTGCACCGTAAAGTAGGACGGGAATGATGAGGGACTTGTAAAGTTTGGTTTTTGTTCGTCGAGAGAGGACTTTACTTTTCAATTGCCTACTTAGTCCATAGTAGCACCTGTTGGCAAGAGTGATTCTGTGTTGGATTTCCAGGCTGACATTGTTATTGCTGTTAATGCTGGTTCCCAGGTAGACGAAATTATCTACAACTTCAAAGTTATGACTGTCAACAGTGACGTGGGAGCCAAGACGCGAATGCGCTGACTGTTTGTTTGATGACAGGAGATATTTCGTCTTGTCCTCGTTCACCACCAGACCCATATGCTTCGCTTCCTTATCCAGTCTGGAAAAAGCAGAACTAACGAAGCGGGTGTTGTTTCCAATGATATCGATATCATCGGCGTACGCCAGTAGCTGTACACTCTTATAGAAGATTGTACCTTCTCTATTTAGCTCTGCAGCTCTTATAATTTTTTCCAGTATCAAGTTAAAGAAGTCGCACGATAGTGAGTCACCTTGTCTGAAACCTCGTCTGATATCGAACGGCTCGGAGAGGTCCTTCCCGATCCTGACGGAGCTTTTGGTGTTGCTCAACGTCAGTTTACACAGCCGTATTAGTTTTGCGGGGATACCAAATTCAGACATCGCGGCATAAAGGCAACTCCTTTTCGTGCTGTCGAAAGCAGCTTTAAAGTCGACAAAGAGATGGTGTGTGTCGATCCTATTTTCACGGGTCTTCTCCAAAATTTGGCGCATGGTGAATTTCTGGTCTGTTGTTGATTTTCCAGGTCTAAAGCCACACTGTAAGGTCCAATCAGTTTGTTGACGGTGGGCTTTAGTCTTTCACACAATACCAGAACCTTATACGCGATGTTGAGGAGGCTTATCCCACGGTAATTGGCGCAAATTGTGGGGTCTCCCTTTTTGTGTCTTGGGCAGAGTACACTGATATTCCAATCGTCAGGCATGTTTTCTTCCGACCATATTCTACAAAGAAGCTGATGCAAGCACCTTATCAGCTTTTCGCCGTCGTATTTGAATAGCTCGGCCGGTAATCCATCGGCCCCCGCCGCCTAATTGTTCTTCAAGCGGGTATTTGCTATTCGAATTTCTTCACGGTCGGGCAATGGAACATCTGCTCCATCGTCGTCGATTGGGGAATCGGGTTCGCCAGCTCCTGTTTTTGTACTTTCACTGCCATTCAGCAGGCTTTAGAAGTGTTCCCTCCACAAACTCAGTATACTCTGGTCATCAATAACTAGATCACCTCTGGGGGTCCTACAGGAGTGTGCTCCGGTCTTGAAACCTTCAGCTAGTCGCCGGATCTTTTCGTAAAATTTTTGAGCATTACTCCTGTCGGCCAGTTTGTCAAGCTCTTCATACTCACGCATTTCGGCCTCTTTCTTTTTTTGTCTGCAAATGCGTCTCGCTTCCCTCTTCAGCTCTCGGTATCTTTCCCATCCCGCTCATGTTGCGGTCGATCGCAACATTGCGAGGTAGGCAGTCTGTTTTCTCTCCACTGCGAGACGACAATCCTCATCATACCAGCTGTTTTTTTGACTTTTCCGAAAACCAATGGTTTCGGTTGCAGCTGTACGTAAGGAGTTTGATATGCCGTCCCACAGCTCCCTTATACCGCGATGCTGATGAGTGCTCTCAGAGAGCAGGAGTGCAAGTCGAGTAGAAAATCTTTCGGCTGTCGGTTGTGATTGCAGCTTCTCGATGTCGAACCTTCCTTGTGTTTGTTGACGTGTGCGCTTTTCTACACAGAGGCGGGTGCGTATCTTAGCTGCTACAAGATAGTGGTCCGAGTCGATGTTGGGACCACGAAGCGTACGCACATCAAAAACACTGGAGACATTTTTTTTTTTCAATTTTTATTTATTTATTGAATCTGCTTTTACTTTAAGCCTAACAATAAGTTATAAAATCTTAAAACTATTTAAAAAACTAAACAAGCTCAAACAAGTGATTGAGCTGTATTGGTGAAACGTTGCTCTTTAGTACGCAGGCATATCCCTTCTTTTTAGGCGTGTTTGATCGCAGGAATGTACTAAGGCATTAGCCAATGGGTTTGGGTGATCACGGAGTTTAGATATATATTTCAATCTGCTGTCCTCTACTGCTTTCTTCACCATAGGGATACCAAGATCTTTATGGATATTTTCATTGCGAATGTACCATGGTGAGCACGTGATTGATCAAAGCATTTTCGATTGGAACCTTTGTATTATATCAATATTAGTTGCACAGGTCGTACCCCACAGTTGAATGCCATACATCCAAATCGGCTTTATGACCGCATTGTATAAAAGCACTTTGTTGTCTAGGCTAAGTTTAGAGTTTTTATTTAAAAGCCAATTTAAATTTGCAGCTCTTATCTTCATGCACGTTATTTTACTAGATATATGTTTTCTCCATGTAAGCCTTCTATCTAGGTGAATACCAAGATAGGTAACTTCATTCACTTGAGGCACTAGATTATTGTTCATTTTTACTGCCGGGCACATTTTTGGTCTTAGCGAAAATGTAACGTGCTTACACTTTTGTTCATTCACATTTATACGCCAGTTGGCTAGCCATTCTTCGACAGATCTTAAGTGCTCCGATAATATTCTTGATGCTATAATGTGGCATTTGTTACGGCTCACTAAAGCTATGTCATCCGCGAAGGTTGATGCCAAAACATTATTAGCTGTTGGAAGATCAGCAGTATATATGATGTACAGAGTTGGGCCTAAAACACTGCCTTGTGGTACACCAGCCCTTATTTGTCGTTCATCAGATATGAAGTCTCCCACTTTAACCGTAAATTGTCTATTTTTTAAATAAGACTCCAATATTTTATACAATTCTAAAGGTATAATGTTTTTAATCTTATATAAAAGCCCTTCATGCCACACCTTATCAAATGCCTGAGCTACGTCTAGAAATATAGCTGAACAGTACTCTCTGTGCTCGAATGCTTTTCTTATTTCGTTAGTTATTCTATTTACTTGTTCTATTGTATTATGTTTTGCACGAAACCCGAATTGGTGCGTTGGTATTACATTATTTTCGTGGAGGAAAGGAGACATCTTTGATAGCAGTACCTTTTCAAATATTTTCGAAAGGCAGGGTAGAAGACTGATTGGTCGGTATGAAGACGGCTGTGTCAAGTCTTTCCCAGGTTTATCTATCAGGATAATCTGCGACTTTTTCCACGAAATTGGATAGTATCCGAAACTTAGAATTGCATTGAAGAGCAAAGAGAGCACCTCTACAGCAATATTTGGTAACTCAATTAGCAATTTTGGGGTGATATTATCACGTCCTGGCGACTTTTTTGGATTAAGTTCTTTTATGATGCCAATAATTTCAGAAGGTGAAGACTTAAAGGACTCGGGCGACTCATTTGCTGTGTTAGGTAAGATTGACAATTTAAAGTTATTCTTTGGGCAATTTGGTTGAAATACCTTTTCTAGGTGATTTGCAAAACAAGTAGCCTTTTCCTCGTCACTTCGAGCCCAATTTCCCCCCAAGTTTTGTATAGGCATGTTGGAGTCGACTGGTGGCTTCATGGACTTCTGGGCTTCTTGCTTGAGTTTGGACACAGCTTATATATATTATTTATATATATTTCATTGTTGAGTTCTTCCTCGCGTTTAAGCGCTTTTTTTAATTTGCGTACAGCAGATTTCAATTGAAGCTGAGTGGAAGGGGAGCGATTTATCTGCCATTCTCGTCTAGCACGCCTTTTTTCATTTACAAGCTGTTCTATTTCTCCATTACTGATTTTCCTGAGACCAAGTGGCTTATAGCTTTTCTTTGGTGTTGCTAAGACCGCTGCGTTAATAATTATATCATTGAGTTCCCTTATAGTTTCGTCAATATCTCCTTCTTTATTTATTTTGTATTCAATATTAATGTGGTACTGGAGACATGTCGTCCATCTACCACAACATGATCGATCTGGTTGCGAGTGATTCGATCCGGGGATAGCCAATTAGCTTGATGGATTTATATTATGCTGGAATCTAGTACTACAGACGACCATATTTCGGGCCCCGGCGAAGTCGATCAGCTTCAGACCGTTTGGTGATGTTTCGTCATGGAGGCTGAATTTTCCGACTGTTGTGTCAAAGACACCTTCTTTACCCACCCTAGCGTAGAAATCGCCAAGCACGATTTTGACATCGTGGCGGGGGCAGCGCTCATAGGTACGTTCTAGGCGCTCATAGAAGGTATCTTTGATCACTTCGTCCTTCTCTTCCGTCGGGGCGTGGGCGCATATCAGCGATATGTTGAAGAACCTCGCTTTGATGCGGATTGTGGCTAGACGTTCATCCACCGGAGTGAATGCCAGGACTCGACGACGGAGTCTCTCTCCCACCACGAATCCCACACCGAATTTGCGCTCCTTTATATGGCCGCTGTAGTAGATGTCACAAGGACCCACCTTCTTCCGTCCTTGTCCCGTCCATCGCATTTCTTGGATTGCGGTGATGTCAGCCTTTACTCTTATGAGGACATCAACCAGCTGGGCAGAGGCACCTTCCCAATTAAGGGTCCGGACATTCCAGGTGCATGCCCTTAAATCGTAGTCCTTTATACGTTTGCAGTGGTCGTCATCAAAATTGGGGTCTCTCATCCGAGGCTGTTTTGTTCTTTTTATTGGGGGGTGTTTTTATGTGGTGGTCCCAAACCCTACGCACAACCGCGAAGCGGGTTTCGCCTTCTCACTTTAGCTCGCCTCCAAATGGATGTCTGTTGGCTACCCAGAGGATACTTGGTCTAAGACCGGAAGTCATGAGCTGCTTGAGCCACATGTAAAAGAATCGTTCCTGGCCACTCCCAAGTGAATGACAATCAGAAACTTTCCTCACATACGTGAACTTCTACATATGACTCCATCCTCCATTACTCTACTTAAAAAATATATATTTCTGGCTACATTTTAAGTGTACTAAAAATAACATCCACAACCTTCTTCTATATAGCATAACCCATGCGTTCTTTTGGACACATCACTTGAGTAACGTATTGAAATGGAAAGACTTCTGGTGAATCTTGGGCACTTGCTGAAAATTCTTACCATACCTTTGCCGTGGTTGCTTGACGCTGGTGAAAAGCTCTCCCATAACAATTGCAGCTTTAACAATTTTTTATGTAAACGACATTAAAAACTGGAACATTTTAGAATTGGCACGAGTTGTGGAGCGAAATTTGATGATATGGTGTTACTGCGCTTGGAGTTCATTGCTCTTTGGCTGGGAGAGCGGACTGTCATAGCAAGTCTGCAGTATGCACTAGATTTTCTGCTGTGTTGTTAGTGGTTGCACCACTATACAAATACAATATGTGTCTGTATATATGCGTTTTTCCTGCCGTAAGATACAGAGGTAGTCAAAATTATTTACACATCGGACGTATTTTTACATGTTTCACAGAAAAAGCTTTCGGCTGTTGTTTTTGTTGTCGCAGGTAAACAAAATGCTATGTTGTTGTAAACCTTGATCTATTCCCGAGAGAATGAAGTCGGTTTGGCTAGAATAGCTAGAAATATGGCGGAGAAATAAGCAATTGAACTGAAGACTCATTTAGACTAAAGTTTTGGTCAGGGCTGTGCGGAGGTTAACTTGATTTGCTTCATTTAAAACCTTTGAAGGTAAAGATCCTTTATGAAATGGAGCATTATCCTGTTGTAAAATGTAGTCAATAGTTGGAAAAGGCCGACGGACCACTACAATGGCATGGTCATGTGAATTCTGATATATCCGGATGAATTAGGGTCACTAAATTAGTATCAAATCTCCAAAACAGAAGTAAGGAAAATTTCCCCAAAGAATCAAAAAAATCAAAAATCATCACTCCTGACTCTATTTAGCGTCTAAGCTGCATTATTCTTCTTCTCACGTGGTAAATGCATAAAGCGTTTACTGAAGAAGCCTTGGTACAAAAAATCAGCCTTATCTGTCCATGACAGGCTTTAGGGTCCATTTTAAGGCAAATGAGAGGCATATCGCCTTTTGGTTTCGGAAATAGAGCTTTTTTGTTTTCGGAAGTGGTCAACTTTATGCACATCGTATGTATTTATTTTACTATTTTTAAATGTCCTTAGCAGTGTAGCATCATTGGCTATTCATGCAATATGCTGATTCGATGATGCTGCAATATTAAGAGGACTAATTGTGGGATTTTGTATGACAGTTCTTACTAATCTTCTGCATTCTCTTTGAGTTATCACAGGTTTCCGCCCAATTATCTTTAAATTGTCCTTGCAATACTTCGTTTCCTTCTTTTTAATAACATTATAAACAGTATTCAGTAATTATATAAATTATAAATACTAGTTATATTCGATAATTTCTTTGTTTTCGACATTTTATTTACCAATTTTTATATTTTAAGGCTGAGTTAGGTAGTTAAGAATGCAATAGAATCAAATTACTACTTTTGCTCAAACCAAATCCAAGGATAAAGGCTAATTCGCCGTGTGTAAATACTTTTGACGCAAAAAAAATGTGTGTAAATACTTTTGACTACTGCGAGTCTTCAGTTCATTTGCTTATTTCTCCGCCATATTTCTAGCTATTCTTGCCAAACCGACTTCATTCGCTCGGGAATAGATCAAGGTTTACAACAACATAGCATTTTGTTACCCTGCGACAACAACAACAACAAGCGAAAACTTTTTCTGTGAAACATATAAAAAAACGTCCGATGTGTAAATAATTTTGACTACCTCTGTATATGAATCGTAAAAATCAACAAAGAAGCTCTTTTCACAACGCTTCCAATGTTTGCATTTATTTTGTGTAGAAATTACTGTGCGTTACAGTTATTTAAATTTAACCCCGTTTCTTTAATGTGCGAATTAAGATAATACTCCATGCAAACATTTTTTGAGTCGTTTATGTACATACGAACATGCAAAGTAGAAAAATGCGGTGTTTGGCTGCTAAATTCTTTCAATTTTGTTACGAATATATTTTCAGATTTATCATCGGTATTGTCTCTATTCAAGGGCTTAAATAATGTTGATCAAATTGGAAATCTAAATTTTTCAACTTCTTGTCAGGGGTAGAATGTAAAAATGTTACAAAGCGAGTGGTAATCACAACTAACTCACTTTTCATAGATTAAATAAAAAATAAATAAAGTGATTTGCTTCTCTAAAGAGTACCCCTAAATTTTTACCCTTTAATATGACAGAAATGCTTTACGTCACCGCACTTCTAGTCCTACCCTATTTAATACCAGATCAATACTAAAACTGTACATTTTATTTTATTTTAGAAACACTTCGCATAAGAAACACGTCTTATTGCGATTACTCACTCTTTTTTACTCTATATAAATCTGACATAATAAAATGGTGTTTAATTGTTCTTGCATTTATGCGCGAGAGGTCTCAGTTTACAAGAAAGCAATATATACATATATTCTTAATAACAAAAGTTGCAGTAGATGTGGCATCCATCAAAGTTTAGCTCTAAATCGCAAACAAGACTAGAGCAGCCGGCACACAATGTTTATAAACTTTCGTATTTCATTTCATATTTACTTTCAACTAATTACGTGAGATATTGTTTTATTTTTGTTATTCTTTGCCTTTCTCCATTTTACTTTTTTCCTGAAATTAATACAAAGGGCACACATTTCTTTGTTTTTATTTGACATTTTTGTTTGTGTTGCTGCGCAAGTTTCGTTATCGGCCGACAAATGCTGCCACCAATGCTTGCGGATGCTGCCATTCGCAGCCGCCGACTGGCAAACGCGGCAGGAAGATTTCACTAAATTGTTTTACTGTTTCGTGTACTTCACTGCTTTTGCTGTCACACACTCCGTTCCGGCCACAACAGGCGTTGCCACTGTCATGCCACTGCTGTGCACCAACGGTTTACGTGAATGCACTGCTGTGCGTGCGCGAATTAGATTTATGGCGTGTGCATTTGTTGTTGCAGTTTGTATGACCGCTGTTGTCATATATACCTATTTTATGATAAATAAATACTTTAAAATACACCCGTGCAAGTTCTACATTATTGTGGTAAAGTTTACTTTAACAGATTTTATTATGAATTCGAATATTATATGATTGAAATGATGTACAATAATCACTGGGTCAAAGCTATAACTACTATTGAATACTTAATAATTTGGATTATTTTATTACTTTTTATATATAAATTGTTATAGTTTGATCGTTAGAAAATTTAAAACCGATTTGACAATAAAGCTTTTTCCAATTTAAAATTTTACGAAACCTTTTTTATCTTTTTATGTTCTTCCCAAAGTAATCTAGCATCCAGCGTATTGCCAAAATATTTGGCTGATGCAAATACAGATGTTTATACAGACATCATGAATATTTATAAATTCACAAGTGATTATTTTGATTATTCAATAGAAAAGATGAATATGATGAATGACTTTTTTTAAATAATAAAACATAAAGAATGACCACAGTTTTGAATTCAAAATGATGACGAGTTCACTAGTCGATTATTCAAGAGGTATATAATAAAATTAATTTTAGTTGCTTAAAATATAGAAACCGAAGAAATACCAGAAGATGTATGAAATGGAAAAACTATGTTGTCTGACGTAAACCCTACAGGACAATTTTATATCTTAACGATTTCTTTTTAAATATCTGAAAAAAAGCACAACAAACTGAATAAAATCAAATGGGTTGATCTTACTTAAATCAAACTTACTTTCGCTCAAACAAGTGAATTTACACCAGTGTCGGCCAAAATGCGTTTTTTCTATGCCCGGGGCATAGGCTAGCTGCTGCGACGTCAAACACGTATACTCACACGTATACTCTTCTGCCAGCTTCAGAAAAAACGAAAGAGCTAGTAAACTGCTCGTATAACATACGAATGGCTTGGTTCGGCAACAGCGTATGGCGAAGCTAATTATTTCAGTTGCGTTTCAGAAATCTGTGAGCTAGCACGTATGCGCAAGTTTAAATTTTTACACTGCCAGAAAATACCCCCTTGCGTAATTTATAAAAAATATTAAAATTGAATGGGAGCCAAATTTTTTTTGTGGAAAATATGGAGGGAGAAGCCCATTGCTTCATTTGTAATAAAGTGATTGCACATCTTACACGTTATGCATTATGTAGACATTATGAATCCTCCCAAAATCAGTATGATTTAATTGTAGGTACCGAACGATCAAGTCTGTTTTTACAAAAAAAAGCAGAATAGTATTTAAATTATTTCGATTCATAATAATCCCTTATATTGCACCCTTCATAACCAAGACCCTGAGATTCAAGAAGAATTACTAAAGATGCGGAGTGATTTATCATTGGCTATTGAATCAGGGATTAATTTTTGGAAGAAAATAGATGAAACAAAAGATTATAACATAAAAACACAAATTTTTAGATTATATTCCATGTTTGAATCCACATATATGTAGCTGTGAAGTTTCATTTTCAACACTTAAATTGATCCAAAATAAGTATAGAAACAATCTTTCGGATCAACATATAGCTGACCTCATTCGAATTAAGGAGTATAATTCTGAGATAAATGTGGACAAATTAATGGAAAACGCACTGATCAACATTTGTACAAATTGAACTTAAATCATTTTCATCAACATTATAAAAAAAATTGCTCATTATTTATTCAGTGTACTTTTCTGCCAACACAGTTTGCAGCAACGCTTTACGCACACAAGTGAAAGCTACATACTATTGCATTGGACAACACTGCTGTATACAGTTAGACAAATATGTATTAAAGGACTAGCACAATAAAGACACAACGCAGTTGATTAACAAGCGGAGGACAATTAACACGGTTCATTTCTTTGACGTATATTTTTGGTTAGACTCTTTAACAATCCGATTTCAACTATTTTCATGGTGTGTGGTTGGGTACGTAATAAAACCGACTGCAGAAAGTTTGGTTTATATAACTTCATAGGTTTGCGAGATATATACAAATTACCGATTTGGGGACGGGGCCACGCCCACTTTTTGTGGAACTCGTCTCGTCATCCTGATCATTTTGATATATACATATAACCTTATATTTAACTCGTTTAGTTTTATGACTTACAAACAACCGTTATGTGAAAAATTTTTGATACTCTCTTAGCAACTTTTGTTGCGAGAGGTTAAAAATTCTAAAACAATAAAATAAAAAAGAAACTCATATAAACAAAAAAAATATGCCAAGAAAGAAAGAATGTGCGAGCGAGAATATTTGTAAAAGCAAAAGTATCACAGCATTGTGCACAACTAAATTTTTTAACAATTAAACACTCTCACATAACTGCAGCTGCCACTGCACCATTGTTCAACGTACTTGGCTTGCTGTCTTTGCGTTTTGTTTGGTTTTACATTGCTTGTGTTGCTTTGTGTTGAGGTTTTTACGGCTGTTGCAGTTTTAAGCGTTTTTTTTTGCGGCGTATTGTCGCTACAGACCTAGGACTGAATTCCATGAAAAAAGATAGCAGAATTGTGAAGTCCATTTTAAATAAATTTAAAGTTTTCAAACTCCAAAGCTCACAAAATACTGGAGCAGTTGTCTGATTTCGATATTTCAATATAACAATATAAACAAAATAATATAACATGATAACAATAAACAAAATATAACGTCTGTCTAACCATAGTCTAATATCTGTCTAGTCGGTATGTGTAATATTAATTTTGAAATATGTCTGTTAGTACTATAATTGCTCCAGTAGCCATATGCGATAGGGGAGTGTTTCTGCTTGAAATCTGTCGGGAAATCGAATTACATGGAAAATTATTTTTGGTATTCGATGTGAATATAAGATTTATAAATGCGATCGATAGTCGAATGAGGGATGAAAACTTGGCATCATCAAATCAACAATTGAATTCTGGTGATGAAAATTGTATCTTCTACGACAATACCAAACAAAACCAAGTAGGGAAGGGCTAACTTTGGTTGTGACAGAATATTTTATATTCTCACAATTTATTTATTTAATATTATATACTAAATAATTTGACCCACATATTCGTCATATATATGGTATAAAGTCCATTGAAAGTTGGAAACCATAATCGTGTTCGATATATGAGGCCTTGAAAATCTATGGTACGATTTTTAGAAAGGGGCTGCCACACTATAAATGCAGTATTTATGCAAAGTTCTGTTCCGATATCTTCACTAGTGCTTACTTTATATATTGTATAGTAAACTATTCAGATCGACTTCAAAGTTCTGGTATATAGGAAGTACCAACATATCATTGGGATGCAAGGAAAATATTACAAACCAAGTTTCATTGATATTGGTCGAGTAGTTTCGGATATATGGTTTTTGACCCATAAGTGGGCGGAGCCACACCCACTTAAAATTTTTTATACCAATATGGGTGGAGCCCTTTTGTACACTCTTTAAAATGAAATTTAAAGTTTCTGGTGTTTTCCCTTACTGAATTAAAGCATTTTTAGTAGTTTTCAACATAACCTTTGTATGGGAGGTAGTCGTGGTTATAATCCGATATCATCCATTTTTGGACTGCATGAGGTAGTACCTCAAAGAAACGATTCTAGAAAGTTTGGTTGATATAGCTTAGGTAGTTTACGTGATATGTACAAAAAACTTAGTATGGGGCGGGCTACGCCCCCTTCTCCAAAAAAATTGCGTCCAAACATGCCCCTTCATAGTGCGATCCTTTGTACCAAATTCTATTTCCATAGCTTTAATTATGGCTTAGTTATGGGACTTTATGTGTTTTGGGTTTTCCTTCCTATGGTGCCAAGAAACAAGGGTGCGAAGTTTCATCAAGATATCTTAATTTTTACTCAAGTTACAGCTTGCACAGACGGACAGACAGATATCCGGATTTGAACTCCACTCTTCACCCTGATCTCTTTGGTATACTATATATAACCAATATATATATCTGACTAGTTTAGTTTTGGGTGTTACAAACAACCGTTATGTGAACAAAACTATAATACTCTCTTAGCAAAATTTTTGCGAGAGTAAAACAATTGTGTTCGAATCGTGGTGAGCCGACGGCCAAGTCGAAATTGAGCTAAAGAAAGTTTCGATATGTGTTTGGATGGATTGGGAATCATCTACCATGAGCTGCACCCTACAGACAATCTATGTCAAAAATGGGGTGACTTAAATATTTAAATATATTACTACATATATTCTACCTGAATTAGTGAAGTCGGTCTTTTCTATAGGTCTAGAAAAAGTTGAAAGTAGGTAGATTGCACCAACGGACCATTTATAAATAAAAAATTTGTGTGCTTAATAAAGTCATTTTAGATTTTTATCAAAATACACCAGACATGGCAGAAAGCTATTGTAAACATGCAGTACGCTGTTGCAAGCTAAAACTAAAACTTAGTTAAAATCGTTTGTAGAATGAATTAAAATACACACACTGATGAATTAAGCAAAGTTTCCAAGTTTCAGTTAGTAAGATCTCAACTATCTGCTTGCCTACGCAAATATCCAAAGTACATATGTGTGTTGTACATCCTAGGATGCGAAGGCATTCGAGAATCACAGACAGCCATTATTTGTGGCAAAGACAAGTCAGCATAGTTTGAAAGGTTGTGCAACTTTGCATATATTACCATATACATATATACATATGTACATTTATAGATAGATATTTGGCAACTAGTAGATTGAAGCAAGTATATATCCGATATTTACATACATCGTATATATATTTTCATACAAATCTTGGGAATAAATATATATACTATTTACATATATGTTCCCTATCTAAACTACATACCCCCGCTAATACCAACATACATACCATTTTACATACATTCCTAGCTCCATACTCAAAGTGCTTGTAATGTAGAAAATTGTTGTTACCACTATTACCATTGTGCATATACGTGTTATTATTATTATTTTATTTTATTTTCCTTTTTTTGCCTTTCAAGCATACCGGAATGTGGAATGTAATAGTTTGCAATACAATGTAAAATTTCATAGTGGAGGAAAGTTGTGCTGTTACTTTTTATTACACACGAGCACATGACCCATTCAAACCCTGCTGGTGTCAACGCATGTATGTACGTAGTTGTTAGTTTATATGTACGAGTAAGTATGCGAGTTCATCGGTTTTAATATATTTAATGCTCGTATAAGTGTCACACAATACATTTGTGGAATTGTGGTTTACGCCTACAATCATTTATCATGAATAGCCCGAAGCATTAAATTAAAACAAACGTATTAAAAATTACATCATTTTAAGTGTTCTAGTTCATGGCTAAACTTTAATTTATAATAAAGCCTGACCGACTCATAAAAGGTTTTTAACAATAATCATTTCATTTACATGTCACAGAATCGTAAGTCTGGCGGGCAAACTGGCTGAGTGCAATCATAATTACCCGCTTACTAAAACGTATGCTCGTAAAAATTATAGCATTTTAATAGCTACCATCGACTAAAAAAAAACAAAAAAAAAAAAAAAAAATTAAAAATTTGAAAAATACAAAAAAAATTAAAAAAAAATAAAAAAACAAAAAGGGATTAAATGTCTGCCACGTCCACGTC
Organism: Zeugodacus cucurbitae; assembly: GCF_028554725.1. NCBI lineage: Eukaryota > Metazoa > Arthropoda > Insecta > Diptera > Tephritidae > Zeugodacus > Zeugodacus cucurbitae. The sequence goes on from NC_071669.1 coordinate 41,800,530, forward strand.
GTTAATCCTGGGTTACGCTAAATTCTAATAATAATAGTGCATAAATCAATGATTTTTCATCATGTTCTGAGTTGGTTTTTTATTTGTAGCTCATACAAATATTGCTGTCCCAAAATTCCCTTTGGGGGGTAAAAAGGTGATGAAATAAGGAACATTTTAAGATATTTTCGAAAAAAATTGAAGGGGGCATAATTGTTATTAATTTATTTGTGGAAATAGCAAAAAATCTCAAGGAACCATGTCTAACGAATATGGAGACTAAGGCATCCTTACGATACATAGGATAAAATTCAATTATAACATCGCTTCCTCCAATCATCGATTTTTCTATGCTTGTTAAACGATGTGCCTTTAAGGTTCTATTTATTTGTGGAAATAGCAAAAAGTCTAAAGGAACCATGTCTAACGAATATGGGGACTAGGCATCCTTACGAAGTGTGAGCTTTTACAATCGAAAATCGCCAAAACCTTAACGTTTGCAAAGTTAGCAATGAATTCAGATGCAACTTTTATTGACGGCTTGTATATCAAAATACGGCTTGTGTATCAAAATAATTTGACAATTGAAATATACAAGCCCATGCAATATGAAATTTTACAATACCCATTATTTTCTGAACACACCAAGGATATTATATGGGCAGATTAATTGTTGGTATGAAACTACATTATTATATTCATGAAATATACTTGATTTCGTTATGATATTTAGCATCAGGATCGATATAAACGGCATAAAACCTGTCTTTGACACTAGGAATGAGTTATATTGCGATTTTTAACTGAGATTTTCCGTTGTTTTAATTTTGAAACTATTATGATCGATCAAATCATTTAACGCTAGGATGGCTAAAGACGGTGTCTTTGGCACAACAGTCGGAAAATTTAACCTACATGACAAGACATCGCCAAACGGCCTAAGGCTGATCGACTTCACTGGGGCCCGAAATATGGTTGTCTGTAGTACAAGATTTCAGCACAAGAAAATTCATCAAGCTACTTGGCTGTCCCCTGATCGAAACACGCGCAATCAAATCGATCACGTTGTGATAGACGGAAGACATGCATCCTGTGTTTTAGACGTGCGTATGATTAGAGAGCCAAATATTGACCCGGACCATTATCTGGTAGCAACGGCTCACTTCTGTGCAGCAAAGAACGCCAGCCAACAAACACAAGGAAGGCAAAACCAGTTGGTACAAGAATTGTCGTTACGCAGTGGAGAGAAAACAGACGGCGTACCTCGCAACGTTGCAAACGGCCACAACACGTTCGGAGTGGGATATATATCGAGAACTGAAGAGGGAAGCGAGACGCATTCCCAGACGTAAACAGAAAGAGGCCGAAATGCTTGAATATGAAAAGCTTGAAAAGCTGGCCGAGATGGGTAATGCTTAAAAATTTTATGAAAAGATGAGGCGATTTACAGAAGGATCATTATCATGTAGGGACCGAGGAGGTAATCTGGTAACGAATGTGCAGAGCATACTGTGGTTATGGAGGGAACACTTCGTCGACCTGCTGAATGGCAGTGAAAGTACAACACCAGGAGATCGCGATCCCGATTTCCCAATCGATGACGATGGAACGGACCATGAAGAAATTCGAATCGCAATTACCCGCCTGAGGAACAACAAAGCGGCGGAGGCCATTACCGGCCGAGCTATTCTATGGCGGCAAAGAACTTCAATCTATTGCTGGAAAAAATAATACGAGCTGCAGAATTAATAGAGAAGGTTCAATCTGTACAGCGCCACTCCGATGGAAAGACCAAGTGGAAAGTGACCTGGCGTCACTTGGTGTTTCCAGCTGGCGCCAAAAAGCAAAAAGGAGAAATGAGTGGCGCGCTCTTGTGCATTCGGCTATAATCGGTTAAAGCGATTCCTATGCCAAATATATATATGGTTGGTGGTTGAAAAGGGAGGCGAAGAGAGCCTGAGAGATTGGAGTAATGGGAGACTTGGAAGGTATCTCTTCTTAAACGACAGAAGGCCGGGCATTCGCAGAGATAATGCTCTAGTGTCTCATCATCTTCCGGGCACGCCCTGCATTCCGCCGATTCTACTATGCCAAGTCTCTGCAGGTGGCCTCTTAGAGGCAGGTGCCCCGTGATGACCTCTGTGACACAGCTTACTTCTCTTTTGCTTAAAGTAAGAAGATTTTTGGTCTGTCAGTGTCAACACTATCCCATAATAGCTTTTTTTGGTGCGACTCGTGTTGCACATGCTCCAGGACCTGAGATGTTCCCCTAGCATCCATTGCTTTAGGAAGCGCTAGAGAGAACTGAAAGGTCTGGAGCAGTTTAAGGGAACTGTATTTCCAGCTGCTCCTGAGCGAGCCAACTCCTCAGCCTTTTCGTTTCCTTCTATACCTATATGACCGGGTACCCAGATAATGCTAACTGAATTTTCTCCCGCTAGTCTATTAATTGCTTCTTTGCATGATCTGACGCATTGAGACTTTGTATTGGCTCAGCGGATAGCCTTAATCGCGGCTTGGCTATCCACACGAAAGTTGATGGACCTGTTTGTTTGGGCGCAGGCCCACTTAGCGCCTTCCCTTAGTCCGACAATCTCAGCTTGGAATACCGAATTGTAGTCGTTTAGCTTTGTGCTTCTTTCTGTGTGTGGGTGTTTACAGAAGAAACCTGCTCCCGTTCCTGTTTCACCTTTTTATCCGTCGGCGAATATATAGATTTCACCGTTGGTACTATCTATGATTGTTTCATTGGTCCAATCCATTGGTCCAATATGAAGATACTCAATTAAGAAGTCTTGGTTGAAAACCAAGATAATCCAATTTTTGCAATAGAATAGAGTGGTTTACTCTATCGAATGCTTTACTAAAGTTTGTATAAATAACATCGGTACTCTTATTGTCTCTAAAACCCATTAACACATGGCTTACGAATTCAAGCAAGTTTGTTGCTGTAGATTTCCCTTTACAGAATCCATGCTGAGAAAATGAAATCAATGGAGAAATCGAGAATGTAATTTGGTCAGTGATAATAGCTTCAAAAAGTTTGGGTATAGCTGACATTTTTGCTATCCCCCTATAGTTCTCAACGGATGATCTAACACCGCTTTTATGCAAAGGTATTATAAAAGAGTTTTTCCACAATGACGGAAAAATACCTTGTTTAAGAGATGAGTTGAAAAGCTTGGTTAAAGGTAGATAAATATATTTTGCACAATTTTTAAGGAAGCATGAGGGAATCATATCGGGGCCATATTTATAAGAACTTTTTAATGTATCTAGATGGTTTAAGACATCTAATTCCGAAATGATTGGTGCATTAATAACGGCACTCGGACAAGACGCATGTTGATATGACACATTCGTAGGGGAGTTAGAACAATAATTAGACTTAAAGAATTCTGCAAACATATTAGAAATAGTATAATTATCACATGGCATGATTGAATTATATTTCATCGCGGATGGAAAATTGGAAATTAGTACTGCATATCGTTATATCTAGGACTGCCCTTCTACGCCTATTAATAAAGGTGTGGGTATTACTTATATTCATGGTCAAAAGATCCTTAGAATTAAAGTATTCGAACAGGGCTAAACCCCTAGGATTACAGTCTGAGCTGCCCCAGGCCGTATGATGGGAATTAGCGTCCGTTCCAATGATTAGTTGCATACCTGTTTTTCCTGTGTACTCCGCTATCTTCCTCAGCTCTTCCGTGAGGGGCGGAGATGGGGAGTCGAAGGGCAGGTAAAGTGCCACCAAAAGCAGTGGTTGGTCGGTTACTTTGACCCCTGTGATGACCTCCGTCGACAAGTCTGCTAAAAGAGAAAAGTTATAGTGTTTTTTGCATAAAATGCATGTCCTTGCATAAAATATTTTAAGATTTGCCGAACTTAATCCGGTAACCCGATTACCGAAGGTACTGGGTTCTTGGATTAGGGCAATGTCAACCTTACCTTTTTCTAGTCGACCAGATTCGTGGACGCCACACTGCTCCGGTGGCAGTTGATCTGTGTGATCAGCATTGTGGGGGGCTACTCAGGAGCTTATCCTCCTGAGAAGGGGTCAGCCCTGAGGAGCCCACCATTTCCTCGTCGGTCCCAGTCGCCTGTCCCGATGCGCTGTTTCTTGCACGTGGGTCCCTGCGTTCCCTCGACAGTGCTGTCGACGACGACGTGGTTCCCGGGTGTCCCCCGACAGTCACCCTGACCGGTGGTGGTACCTCCTGTGTCCTCGTACTAGTCTTGGTAAAACGGTCCTCGTCTGGGCTAACCTTCCCCGAAGGAGGTTTGCTTTCTACCTGACGGTGCTCTATTCTAAATTGGACAGTGGAGAACAACAGGTGAGCCCTACCGCCTACAGATTCCAGGTAAGAGTGGGAATCTGGATCTATACCCATCACGATAACGTCCCCTTCCGGAGTGCTATTGCGATGGAATATCTCCCACAGTTCCGTCCTCACTGCCGTGTTCTGTTTGGCCAGCATCTTCACGATGGACTCCGTGGACATGACCGCCGCTCGTCCCCTAACGAAGATGTGAGTCTTCAGGAGTTTAGGGACCTCATCGTCGCGCACCATGCGCAGCTTGCAGTAGTCCCTCCGGCAGACTCTCCACCATGGAACGAATGGCTGAAGTGTCCCTTGCAAGGAGCTTGGTGTTTAGCTCTATTCGAGCTTTTTGGTTCGTCCGGTGTTCGGAGTCTTTTCCCTGACTCCGGAGGAATTTCATTTGTACCGATCGGGGGGGTCCCACTACCCTGAAGGCTTGTTCCGGCAGCCAGTAACCGCTATTTGCGCGCTGCGCGTCTAGCGGCACCAGAGCGTTTACCGGACTTTCGGGCAGGGTTCCCTTCCCCCTCGGCTTTTAGTTTTGGCGAACATTTTTGTTCTTCTTTGACCGGGATTGGGGCCTCCAGAATCCGTGCCCCTGCCACAGCCGAAGCTGTGGGTGGATCTCCACTTGCGTGGGTTCCACCTGGAGTAAAGATCCTTTTGTTGTTACCTTCGCTCATCTTTTTGGGTTGCATTTTTACCTTATGCTAAAAGGTGGACGAGGCTTTTCAGAGGGCATTCGCTCATCCTCCTACTTCCCGAGACGCTTACTAGAAGCCATTCGGGGTGCCTCGTCCTACCCTCCTCCTTTTACAACACGGGCGTGGGACCGGCCATGGCGGAGTTAAATATATATATATGTATATATTATATATATATGATCGAACTCAAATCACTAAACTGTTACAGCTACTGGGATCGAACTCAAAGCACTGAATTATTGTGATCGAACTGAAAGTATTGAACTGTTACTGCGACCGCAATTCACAGAATTTACTGATATTTACAAAAAGTGATCACAGTTGCTATATGAAATTTTACAGTCACCGGTAGTGAAATATCGCACCACATTATTGAGCACAGAGATCCACGTATTCTATGTACAGAGGTAAACAACAATTCGACTGATGAGAATTCCTACATGCAATACTTATATGTATTAAGCTATAAACTACCATCCTATACACCGTATTTCTCCAGAATTTACTACATGATTCCAAATTTGGAAAACTTGAGTCATACGAAGGCTTACTTTTCAGATCTCCTGTTAGGCTATTCTTCAGATGGCTTAAAAATATGATATTTTATTTCTTAGACGAGCTGAAGTTATCCCTAATTTGTTGTTTTTGTATCAGTAAAAACCTCCTCTCAACAATTCCAAGATATGCTGTGGACTTAACAACTCGTGCTTTATTACTCTCAACAATTCTGGCTCCAAGTTATGTTCTGAATTCAAGCGTTGAAAGTTTGCTGCATATAGTTAATAACATGTGGATTTAAAGCACTATGTACTATATATAATTCAACGCATTTAATATTATTTTTTATTAGCTGCATCCGTTTATCCCCACCAAAAGGACTCAGTACATTCGATTTACATTGAACATCCTGTATCCATTTGCGTACTCTAATTTCATATTAATATGCATTAATATATAGAGTGACAATTTTAGTATGAAGTAGCACGTTTAGTAAATCCTACAGAGCAGAAGAAAGCTGTGAGCTCATCGGGACTTTGCCATTATTAATGCTGACAGTGCCGAACTAGTTGTGCGCCCGGAGGAAGTATTTACACATGAAGGGAGTATTAACCACGTAAGGAGTTTAAAACACACATATCCATTGTGGATGTTTTGTTTTTTTTTATCGGGAACATTTTTATTTAAATTTACGTCTAAGTACGGGTATACAATTCGTGTATAATGTTGATGGTAACAAGCAAAATCAACGTCCGCCCACCGAGTGTAGCAACAAACGCACGCCATTGCAAGAGCGTTTAAACAGCAGGGTAAGCATGGTAGCTGCAGCACTTATACACACATACACGTTGATGGCTCGCGGTCGGAATTCAAAAATTAGTTGGCATTGCAGTCCCGTCTGTTGCCCCTCATGCGGATATTAACGTGCTGCATATTTTATTTTGTGGTCGATAATATAATTTGTGATTTTTTTGAGGTTAGGATTTTCATGCATTAGTATTTGACAGATCACGTGGGATTTCAGACATGGTGTCAAAGAGAAAGATGCTCAGTATGCTTTGACATTTCATCATGAATAGACTTACTAACGAGCAACGCTTGCAAATCATTGAATTTTATTACCAAAATCAGTGTTCGGTTCGAAATGTGTTTCGCGCTTTACGTCCGATTTATGGTCTACATAATCGACCAAGTGAGCAAACAATTAATGCGATTGTGACCAAGTTTCGCACTCAGTTTACTTTATTGGACATTAAACCAACCACACGAATGCGTACAGTGCGTACAGAAGAGAATATTGCGTCTGTTTCTGAGAGTGTGGCTGAAGACCGTGAAATGTCGATTCGTCGCCGTTCGCAGCAATTGGGTTTGTGTTATTCGACCACATGGAAGATTTTACGCAAAGATCTTGGTGTAAAACCGTATAAAATACAGCTCGTGCAAGAACTGAAGCCGAACGATCTGCCACAACGTCGAATTTTCAGTGAATGGGCCCTAGAAAAGTTGGCAGAAAATCCGCTTTTTTATCGACAAATTTTGTTCAGCGATGAGGCTCATTTCTGGTTGAATGGCTACGTAAATAAGCAAAATTGCCGCATTTGGGGTGAAGAGCAACCAGAAGCCGTTCAAGAACTGCCCATGCATCCCGAAAAATGCACTGTTTGGTGTGGTTTGTACGCTGGTGGAATCATTGGACCGTATTTTTTCAAAGATGCTGTTGGACGCAACGTTACGGTGAATGGCGATCGCTATCGTTCGATGCTAACAAACTTTTTGTTGCCAAAAATGGAAGAACTGAACTTGGTTGACATGTGGTTTCAACAAGATGGCGCTACATGCCACACAGCTCGCGATTCTATGGCCATTTTGAGGGAAAACTTCGGAGAACAATTCATCTCAAGAAATGGACCCGTAAGTTGGCCACCAAGATCATGCGATTTAACGCCTTTAGACTATTTTTTGTGGGGCTACGTCAAGTCTAAAGTCTACAGAAATAAGCCAGCAACTATTCCAGCTTTGGAAGACAACATTTCCGAAGAAATTCGGGCTATTCCGGCCGAAATGCTCGAAAAAGTTGCCCAAAATTGGACTTTCCGAATGGACCACCTAAGACGCAGCCGCGGTCAACATTTAAATGAAATTATCTTCAAAAAGTAAATGTCATGAACCAATCTAACGTTTCAAATAAAGAACCGATGAGATTTTGCAAATTTTATGCGCTTTTTTTTTTTAAAAAGTTATCAAGCTCTTAAAAAATCACCCTTTATAAAAACATGCGAAAGTATCTTCCCAGTATGTATGTACGAGTAAATATGTGGTTGTATGGGAACAGAAGGCAAGTTAGTGCTCTCACATTACAGTTTTGTGTGTGCTATCTACATAGAGTGATTTTGAAATTATTGATAAATTCTTTATGCTCTAAGTAATTAGAAATAATTTTTTTATACAGTATTCTGAAGAAATTGTATATTTACTTTGCAGTATATAAACTGTATTTTAACTAGTATAAAAGTTAATTAGTTACTAATTCTCTAAATTATGTTTAAACTGTAGAAAATAAAAATTTCCTTATACAAATTGGTGTTGTAGATATTATTATTTTTTCATTTTACGAAAGTTGATTAAACTTTACTAGAAATTATGCTTATACCATAACGAAAGTAACATTGACTTTTCTCTTCAGGAATCATTTTATAATACGGAATATGAGTGGATGGTGGAACGAAAATGGATTAATAAATAGTAAATAAGCGCTAAGTGAACTAGTAACAAGGGAATAAGTTAGACGTAAATGTAACTAGTAAACTTCATGGACTAGTTGCTTTATGTTCACTTACCAAATTGTAATAATATGTAACTCCGGAAGCAAAACTTAGTTATATTCTTAGTTATATTATATATAGTTATAGGGAGGATGGGATCATGTGTAGAAGTTCACGCAAGTGAGGAAAGTTTTTGATTGTCACTCACTTGGGAGTGGCCAGAAACGATTCTTCTCCACATGGTTCAAGCAGCTCACGACTTCCGGTTTTAGACCAAGTATCCTCTGGGTAGCCAACAGACATCCGTTTGAAGGCGAGCTAAAGTGAGAAGGCGAAGCCCGCTTATGCGGTTGTGCGTAGGGTTTGGGACCCACCACATAAAAACACCCCCCAATGAAAAATCTACGAAAGCCTCGGATGAGACACCCCCCTTTTGATGACGACCCCTGCAAACGTTTTAAGGATAATGATATAAGGGCATGCACCTGGAATGTCCGGACCCTTAATTGGGAAGGTGCCTCTGCCCAGCTGGTTGATGTCCTCATACGACTTAAGGCTGACATCACCGCCATCCAAGAAGTGCGATGGACGGGACAAGGACGGAAGAAGGTGGGTCCTTGTGACATCTACTACAGCGGCCATATAAAGGAGCGCAAATTTGGTGTTGGATTTGTGGTGGGAGAGAGACTCCGTCGCAGAGTCCTGGCATTCACCCCGGTGGATGAACGTCTAGCCACAATCCGCATCAAAGCGAGGTTCTTCAACATATCGCTGATTTGCGCCCACGCCCCAACGGAAGAGAAGGACGATGTGACCAAAGATGCTTTCTATGAGCGCCTAGAACGCACCTATGAGCGCTGCCCCCGCCACGATGTAAAAGTCGTGCTTGGTGATTTTAACGCCAGGGTGGGTAAAGAAGGTGTCTTTGGCACAACAGTCGGAAAATTCAGCCTCCATGACGAAACATCGCCAAACGGCCTGAGGCTGATCGACTTCGCTGGGGCCCGAAATATGGTCGTCTGTAGTACCAGATTCCAGCATAAGAAAATACATCAAGCTACTTGGCTGTCTCCTGATCGAAACACGCGGAACCAAATCGATCACGTTGTGATAGACGGAAGACATGTCTCCTGTGTTTTAGACGTGCGTACGCTCCGAGGACCAAATATAGACTCGGACCATTATCTGGTCGCAGCGAAGATACGCACCCGCCTCTGTGCAGCAAAGAATGCCCGTCAACAAACACAAGGAAGGTTCGACGTCGAAAAGCTGCAATCGCAACAGACAGCCACGAAATACTCTACTCGACTTGCACTCCTGCTCTCTGAGAGCACTCATCAGCATCTCGGTATAAGGGAACTGTGGAACGGCATCTCAAACTCACTGCGTACCGCTGCAGCCGAAACAATTGGTTTTCGGCAACGACAAAAAACAAGCTGGTACGATGAGGAGTGCCGTCTCGCAGCGAAGAGAAAACAGACTGCCTACCTCGCAACATTGCAAACGACCACAACACGTGCGGGATGGGATAGATACCGAGAGCTGAAGAGGGAAGCGAGACGCATTTGCAGACAAAAAAAGAAAGAGGCCGAAATGCGTGAGTACGAAGAGCTTGAGAAGCTGGCAGACAGAGGGAATGCTCGAAAATTTTATGAAAAAATGAAGCGACTTAACGAAGGTTTCAAGACCGGAGCATCCTCATGTAGAGACCAAGGTGGTAATCTGGTAACCGATGTCCAGGGCATACTGGGATTATGGAGGGAACACTTCTCCGACCTGCTGAATGGCAGTGAGAGTACAACACCAGGAGATGGCGAACCCGATCCCCCAATCGATGACGATGGAACAGATGTTCCATTACCCGACCATGAAGAAATTCGAATAGCAATTACCCGCTTGAAGAACAACAAAGCAGCGGGGGCCGATAGATTACCGGCAGAACTATTCAAATACGGCGGCGAAGAACTGATAAGGTGCATGTATCAGCTTCTTTGCAGAATATGGTCGGAAGAAAGCATGCCTGACGATTGGAATCTCAGTGTGCTCTGCCCAATCCATAAAAAGGGAGATCCCACAATCTGCGCCAATTACCGTGGGATCAGCCTTCTAAATATCGCATACAAGGTTCTATCGAGCGTACTGTGTGAAAGACTAAAGCCCACCGTCAACAAACTGATTGGACCTTATCAGTGTGGCTTTAGACCTGGAAAATCGACAACTGACCAGATATTCACCATGCGCCAAATCTTGGAGAAGACCCGTGAAAAGAGGATCGACACACACCACCTTTTTGTCGATTTTAAAGCTGCTTTCGACAGCACGAAAAGGAGCTGCCTTTATGCCGCGATGTCTGAATTTGGTATCCCCGCAAAGCTAATACGGCTGTGTAAGTTGACGTTGAGCAACACCAAAAGCTCCGTCATGGTTGGGAAGGACCTCTCCGAGCCGTTCGATACCAAACGAGGTTTCAGACAAGGTGACTCACTATCGTGCGACTTCTTTAACCTGATGCTGGAAAAAATTATAAGAGCTGCAGAGCTAAACCGAGAAGGTACAATCTTCTACAAGAGTGTACAGCTTCTGGCGTACGCCGATGATATTGATATCATCGGAAGCAACAACCGCGCCGTTTGTTCTGCTTTTTCCCGCATGGATAAGGAGGCGAAGCGAATGGGTCTGGAGGTGAATGAGGACAAGACGAAATATCTCCTGTCATCAAACAAACAGTCGGCGCATTCGCGTCTTGGCTCCCACGTCACTGTTGACAGTCATAACTTCGAGGTCGTAGATAATTTCGTATACCTGGGAACCAGCATCAACAACACGAACAATGTCAGCCTCGAAATCCAGCGCAGAATAACTCTTGCCAACAGGTGCTACTTTGGACTGAGTAGGCAATTGAACAGTAAAGTCCTCTCTCGACGAACCAAAATCAAGCTCTACAAGTCACTTATCATTCCCGTCCTGCTTTACGGTGCAGAAGCTTGGACGATGTCAACATCAGATGAGACGACACTAGGAGTTTTCGAGAGGAAAATTTTGCGCAAGATTTATGGTCCTCAGAACATTGGCAACGGCGAATACCGCAGACGATGGAACGATGAGCTGTACGAGTTATACGACGACATTGACATAGTTCAGCGAATAAAAAGACAGCGGCTACGCTGGCTAGGTCATGTTGTCCGAATGGACGAAAACACTCCAGCCCTGAAAGTGTTCGATGCAGTACCCGCCGGAGGAAGCCGAGGAAGGGGAAGGCCTCCACTCCGTTGGAGGGACCAGGTGGAGAGCGACCTGGTTACACTTGGGATCTCCAACTGGCGCCGAACTGCAAAGGAGAGAGACAGGTGGCGCACTATCGTCGATTCGGCTATAACCGGCTAAACGGTTGCAACGCTAATCACATACATACATATTATATATTATATTAGTATAAAATATTAAGACATATTAAAGTTGTATCATAAATAATAGCGAGCATTCAACAATTAATTTCTTTGACCTGATGGTAGAATAATGTACATATAGCAGGATATGACCTTTTATTAGAAAGTTGTTTTATATCACTAAACAGTATTAGCTTAATTTAATTAGTTGAGTTTGAGATTTTTAAATATAATTGTCGGTGTGGGTATACATGAGAAAGTTGATCGATGAAGTGGCTAGAAGTTAAGGAGTTTAGTAAGCAAACTCCTTAGAGAAATGCGACCCCGAAAACCCCCGAGTAACGGGTTTCGAGCGATTCCGATGAATTTTTCAAAATATCGTCCTTCTTTCATCCCAACCCAAAACTCTCCCACGGAACCATCGGATTAAGTATTACTTTGCGGGACTAGTGGCTAATCTGTTGTAAATGTATCAGTTCTGTCAAAATAAAGCAGCTGTTCCGCTAACCGCTTATCATTTATTGGAGAACTGATACATATGTGCAGTCAAATTTTCCATAGTTTAACTACATCCTAGAATACTTTTGAATCTGTTTCAAATATCGAGAGCAACCAAACAGTAAATGTTAAAAATCTTCTACACACAATACAGACTTGTGTCATAATGGAACTTGTACAGTTAAACTTTGCATTATATGAAATTTAAAGTTGTTCACCCTATCAAATTAAACAGCAACAACAAGAATTCACAGCTGAAGAAAAATAACTCCGGAATCGATGTTTAGGTTTGTTCGTTCCCACATTTTTGGTTATTTGGCAAGTTTTCAATTTGAACAAAATGTAGAAACCTTATAAAGTTAAATGTAGTAATATGTATGTAAAATTAATTGTATAAATATGGCAAAGTTTTCGTCCAGCTAACCAGCCATTCCCACAGGAGCCATTAACTGTCATAAACTACACTCGCATTGAAACTCTAGCAATTTGTCCACACCCATACACTTCCTGTCCGATTTCTATACAATGATATAACTTCAACGCCTGCTGCATTGCAGTTTACTTCCTTTGCTACTTATGCATTGTAGTAGTTTCGTTTTCTGGAGTTGCATGCTCTAACAGAGACATTTTCAAAAAATCGATTTTTATTATTTTTTGCTTATTTGATAATTTATACTTTCAAAAATATCCTGTGAAAGCGGTAAGATTGTGTCTTGACTCGTTTATGAATAGTAGCGTTCCAAAGAAAGATCGCCCGCAGGTATAAGCAGCTATAGTCGAAAATTAAAACGTGTTTTTTCTCGAAACGGCATTTCTCAAAATTGCTCACATCATAAGTCAACGTTCGTTGACCGATCGAATTCAAATTTAAACTGAGTATTCTTGAATATATTTACTATACAATGACCTACGATATTCTTGATTGGTTGAAAATTGTCAATTTGACATAAAAAAATGCAGTTTTTTACCAAAAAAACGAAATTTTTTTAGAACTACGAATCATGGTTCATCAATGCAAATTTTTGGTAAAAAGTAGTAAAACTGTTAAATAAAACACAACTTTTAGAGTAACGACTCTCATACGTATATTAATTCCATTCTACCTAGTTATAATTAAAGTAGTCCAAGCAGCTAATTAGAATAGAATCTCCAGGTATCACGAATAAGAACTGATATAATACTTACTCTTTGTTGAAAACGAACATAAATTTATATAGTCGACTCTCCCCTAGTAAAGGTTTTAGTTAACAACATTTCTAAATGAATGATAAAAAAATAAAACTAAAGTAGGAATAAAAAAGCTGACTGTATAAAACCTATTACATATATTATATTAAACAACATCATTTGAAACAACATCATTATACAACATTTGAAATGTGTGGCATAAAAAACTTGCAGCCATATAATTGGTGATTTTTTAAGAGCTTGATAACTTTTTAAAAAAAAAAAACGCATAAAATTTGCAAAATCTCATCGGTTCTTTATTTGAAACGTTAGATTGGTTCATGACATTTACTTTTTGAAGATAATTTCATTTAAATGTTGACCGCGGCTGCGTCTTAGGTGGTCCATTCGGAAAGTCCAATTTTGGGCAACTTTTTCGAGCATTTCGGCCGGAATAGCCCGAATTTCTTCGGAAATGTTGTCTTCCAAAGCTGGAATAGTTGCTGGCTTATTTCTGTAGACTTTAGACTTGACGTAGCCCCACAAAAAATAGTCTAAAGGCGTTAAATCGCATGATCTTGGTGGCCAACTTACGGGTCCATTTCTTGAGATGAATTGTTCTCCGAAGTTTTCCCTCAAAATGGCCATAGAATCGCGAGCTGTGTGGCATGTAGCGCCATCTTGTTGAAACCACATGTCAACCAAGTTCAGTTCTTCCATTTTTGGCAACAAAAAGTTTGTTAGCATCGAACGATAGCGATCGCCATTCACCGTAACGTTGCGTCCAACAGCATCTTTGAAAAAATACAGACCAATGATTCCACCAGCGTACAAACCACACCAAACAGTGCATTTTTCGGGATGCATGGGCAGTTCTTGAACGGCTTCTGGTTGCTCTTCACCCCAAATGCGGCAATTTTGCTTATTTACGTAGCCATTCAACCAGAAATGAGCCTCATCGCTGAACAAAATTTGTCGATAAACACATTTCGAACCGAACACTGATTTTGGTAATAAAATTCAATGATTTGCAAGCGTTGCTCGTTAGTAAGTCTATTCATGATGAAATGTCAAAGCATACTGAGCATCTTTCTCTTTGACACCATGTCTGAAATCCCACGTGATCTGTCAAATACTAATGCATGAAAATCCTAACCTCAAAAAAATCACCCGTTATTTTCTCTACAATTACATACACACTAAATTACTCAAGTAGTAGTAATCCAGATAGCCATAATCAAAAACGAATAAACTCACACACAAATATGCAGCTATGCATATTCGAATACGTTATAGTATGCTTTCAGGAGCTGGACAAACTTTCACAGTCTAAGTATGAGTAACTCACACGTCGCGCTAATAATAAGAATAAGTACATTTAGATATGTGTATCAAGTTATAGATACATATATGCAAGAAAATAAAATTTTCCCATTTTTATAGTCTCGCAACAAAAGTTGCTAAGAGAGTATTATAGATTTGTTCACATAACGGTTGTTTGTAACACCTAAAACTCAAAGAGTGAGATATAGAGTCATATATACCAAAGTGATCAGGATGACGAGTAGATTTGAAATCCGGATGTCCGTCCGTCTGTCCGTCCGTCTGTCCGTCTGTCTGTCTGTCCGTCTGTCCATCTGTGCAAGCTGCAACTTGAGTAAAAATTAAGATATCTTTACTAACTAATAACTTGGCACAAATATTCCTTGGGACCGTGAGAGGGTTGCTTTCGAAAATGGGCGGAATCGCACCATTGCCACACCCACAAAATGGCGAAAACCAAAAACACATAAAGTGTCATAACTAATAAACATAAATACATACATAAATGAAGTTATAAAAGCAAAATTTGGAATAAAGGATCGCACTAGGAAGGGGAATATTTGGGTGTAATTTTTTTCGGGAAGTGGGCGTAGCCCCGCCCACAAATCTGTTATTTGTATTTAACTCGCAAACCAATAAAGCTATATAATCCAAACTTTCTGCAGTCGGTTCTCTTACGTACACCATCACACACCATGAAAATAGTTGAAATCGGATAATAACCATGCACACTTCCCATACAAAGGATAGGTTGAAAATTACTAAAAGTGGGTGAACTCACTAACGAAAAACGTCAGAAACACTAAATTTCACATAAGAAATGGCAGATGGAAGCTGCACTCAGATTTTTTTACAAAATTGAAAATGGGCGTGGCGTCGCCCACTTATGGGTCAAAAACCATATCTCAGGAACTACTCGACAGATTTCAATGAAATTCGGTATATAATATTTTCTTGACACCCTGATAACACGGGCGAAATCGGTTCACAACCACGACTACATTGTTTTAAACTCAATTTTGAATTCCATCTTATTCCTTCACTTTATAATATAAACATGAGGAACCAATGAAGATAGCAGAATAAAACTTTACATAAATAGTGCATATCATCTCTGGCTTCACTTGTGAAAAAATTGTCGAAAACGGACTATAACTTTTCAAGGCCCCAGATATCGAACATGTTGAACTCAGCGCCTAAGGATAACTTTTAACCGGAAATTTGGGTAAATCTCTCAGATAATTTAATTTAATTCCGAGGAAATTGTTTTCTTCTAATAGTGTGTCTCTGTTAACAAAATTATTAAAATCGGGTCATAACATCTCCTAGCTCAAATATACCTAATTATAGGTTTTTCAAAAATACGGTGGGCTTTATTCCGCAAATATATTTGGTCTTGGATATAGTGTACCCTGCTGGTGAAAATGAAAGAATTACTTCAGCCCTCATATAGTATATATTACGATTTTCGTTATTCTATTAAACTTTATGCCGACTTTATGGGTAAATTTGTGTGTTATCTTAATAAAATTTCTTCAATAACTTGCGAGACTATAAAACGTTCGGTTGCACCCGAACTTAGCCTTCCTTACTTGTTCTTTATAATTTAATTCATATGTATAGGCATGTTTTATTTGACCACCACAAGCTAATAGCTAAATGGACAAATAAAACGCATTTAGCTTTTTTCATATCTTCGCTTAAAAATGTTTGTGTTGGCAATTCGGGCCCGAACTATCAGCTGAAATGTAAATGGTCAAAATAAATATGGATAAAGTTCGATAGAATTTAAAATATTGCTATTGCCAACTATTTGTTTTTAGAAAACACCAAACTATTGTGAATGAAAAAAGCGATAAGCTAGCAATGCCTCTAGTTCAATATACAAGCTATGATACCTTATGACAAGCCAACATTATTATGCAAGTCTTCCATACAAAATAAACTAATAGCTTAATTTGCTGGTAAAAAAAAAAAACGCCTTATGTATGCCGTTGAATTTGATCGTATATGTGCGTTTGCTCGTGTGTGCTTAAAGTATGAAGACAAAGTATTACAAATTGGATTAGTAAAATGGAATTGTTAGCTGAATAACAATCGAATTATGAACTCACTCACGGCGTCTCATACCGGAGCAGAACTTTTTACAACTGAAAAATTAAATATATAATTTTATACGCAAATTAAATCCCATTTCCAAGCTCAGATATAAATGTTTAAAATAGGTAAGTGTGGCTCCAAAAGGGGTATGTGTGCAGTCAAATACTAAAAGCATCAATGTAAATATTAGAGACCGACCGATTAATCGGCCTTGGTATCGGCATCGGCCAGTATCGATCACAAAATTAAGCATCGGCATCGGTATCGGCATCGGCCATATTTGGCCTATTCTTAGACGATTCTTTCTACTTCTTCCGGATTATACTAAAATACATTTATTTTCTTTTTGATTTCTTTAGAGCATAAAATTTGAATTCTTCTGTTTACCATATAAAATACAGTGAATCACATTTGACTAAACAATTCATCATGGTGATAATTTAAGTCTAGTATAAAGAAATTCAACAATTTTGCATTAATGAAAGGTTTTATTTAGCACTGCTAGAAACATTCGATTTATGTCAAATATGTACAGTTTTGTTTAAAGTTGTTGAGATTTTGAAGATAATGTCATAAAGTCACTATTATAGAAGCATTCGTAACTAGGTTAATTTATTTTTAAAAGTTTGCCATAGACAGGGTCACGTAATAATCACTTGGTACTGGTCTGGGCTATAATAAGGTGCATGGAAAATAACCTTCCAAACAAGCTTCCGAAGTTTCTATTGAGTCACAATCACTATTTGCCACCTTTCACAATGTGAGATATAAATGACAAAAGTCGTCTCTTTGAAATTAACGGATTCTTTTTACTAGACCTACTATTTTCGAATATTGGCCTTAATGCTCATATTTGTCCTTAAGGGGTAACCCATTGTAACCCATGAAAAATTAGGCGATTTTAGTGAATTTTTTTAAAGAAAGTACTCGGTGAAATGTTTCGAAGTTTTTTGGCCATATTAAGGTGTACTTTCAACTATATTTTAAGATTTTTATTTTACAAAAATTTTTAAAAATAAAGGAGTTATTGGTTGTCTTGGGAGGTGCCAAAAAAAAAGTTCCCCAACTGCTGACAGGATTCCGACCGAATGAGTAACTGAAACACAAAAATTTAAAAAAGGTTATTAAAGTTGAAAATATTCCCTATACAATGACCTACGATTATTGAAAGATATCAAACATTAATAAAATGGCGTAGTTCTGAAAAAAAATTCGATTTTTTAGGTAAAAAATGGTCATTTTTTAAATGCCAAATTGACAATTTTCAACAAATCAAAGAGATCGTAGGTCACATCGAAATAGCAAATATATTGAAGAACATTCAGTTTAAATTTGATCGGTCGGTTGATCGGTCAATATCTCGTTGAGTTATGATGTCAGTAATTTTGTGAAAAGTCGTTTCGAGAAAAACTCGTTTAAAGTTTCGACTATAGCTTCTTATACATGTGGGTTTTGTGCAATAAATAAATTCACTTTATCACAACTTTATTAAATGGAAACTTTCAACTTTATTAAATCAAAATTATTAGCTTAAATTCAACTTAAACTTTATTAAATTAAAGAAGGAAGAGGACCTGTCTCGGTGACGACTCGTATTGTAATGTCTCGCTGCCGTTCAGTTAAGTTTTACGAAAAGCTATTCGATCAAGTGGTCGTTCGTTAAAACGGTTGGTAGTATTGTATATGGTTTGTGGAGATAATTTGTAATAGATTATGTAATAGAGTTCGGTATTTAGTGCTGCCACTGTATCCCAATCCCACATTCGGTCATCCTGATGTATCGTTCGTCTCGAATAATGGCTCCCATCTTTTCATGTTCTCTGCGATAGTGGTAGTGCGCCCCGGACCTTCGTGATCACCCACTTTCTCCGCCTCATATCGACCGTGTCTCTTAATTTGAATTATTTTGTATGGACCGAAAAAATTTCCTTTCAACTTGAGCCCTGTATCATACTAAGTTCGTTTTATCGCTACCAGTTCATCTATCTTGTAACTATCCTCTTTCTTCCTAGTCTTGTTAAATGATTTCCTATTTTCTTCGCGAATCTTTAAAAGGTTTTGTTGCGCTTCTTTGCGCAATGCTTCTCGTTCTACGTCTAGCTCTTCGATGTGCATATCGTTTAGTAGTTCTTT
The DNA here is from genome assembly GCF_028554725.1 of Zeugodacus cucurbitae. NCBI lineage: Eukaryota > Metazoa > Arthropoda > Insecta > Diptera > Tephritidae > Zeugodacus > Zeugodacus cucurbitae. The sequence goes on from NC_071669.1 coordinate 41,819,408, forward strand.
TAATTCCATTACAGTGTTGACCCTCATTTCGGCGCCCGTAAGTAAACGGAATGGTGATACTTTCGTGCTTCTCTGTGGGGTGTTGTTTATTGCTTGCTGTACACATTCTGAGTACTTATACCAAGATGTCGGACTATTAGCGCACATTTTTGCCAGCATTAGCACGATAACTTTGTGCATTCTTTCTACCTGCCCGTTACCCCTTGGAACCCCAGTGGCGGTCATAAGGTGTTGAATTCCTTGTTCCTCGCAATATTTTTTGAAAGTCCCCCTTATCGGTTATAATTCGCTTTGGGTTCCCGAAAATAGCTGACTGTTTTTTCAGACTAGTAATTACGCTTTCGGCACATGTAGTTCGAGTGGAATACAACCACACGAATTTCGTAAAAGCATCTACCACCACCAAAATATGATTATAAGCTTTGTTAATTGTTTGCATCGGACCTATGATATGTGCTGAGAGGTTCGTTGTCTTTTGGTATTGGGGTTAGTAACCCTTCCTTCCTGCCTGCTTTCTTGTTTGTAATTATGCATTCTACACAGCTCCTAACCACTTTATATATAAAATGTTTTTTCGATTGCGTCCTGAGTCTTCGTGGTTGAAAAATGACCCTGTCTATGAACTATTCGAATAATTTCATCATCCATCTGTGCTGGTACTACTATGAGATCCTTAATGGGATCCTTATAGAGTACCCCTCGTTTAACATAATAAGCTTCGTATGCCCCGTATTCTACCGCTTTCATTACGGCGCGCACCCAATCGTCTCCTAGTTGAGCTTGCTGAAGGCGATAAAACAACGTATCTTCCAAAAGAAGGCAAGATATCCTACTGAGCGCATCGACGTGTTTTAGTTTACTACCACTTCTATGTTCGATTTGATAATCGAAATCCTGTAAGAAAAGTGCCCAACGCGAAACCCTAAGTGGTACGTTCGTTTTCCTCATTGTCATTGTAAATGCGTTGCAGTCGGTAATGATTTTAAATTTAATGCCTAACAGGTATACGCGCCATTTTTTCAGAGACTCTACAATGGCCAGCACCTCCAACACGTAAGAGTGATATTTCTCTTCGGATGATGTTTGGAGCATGACTCCTCCATACCCGTACATGGATGCATCTGTATGGACCTCCGTTGCTGCTTTTTGGTTATAGAGTCTGAGAACCGGTGCGGTAATCAAAGCGGTCTTCAGTTGCTGAAAAGCAGCAATTTTTTCATATCGCATGACAAACGCGGTATTCTGTCTTAGTAACCTCGACAATGGGCAAGCTATCGTTGCGTAGTCTTTGATAAAGCGTCTAAAATACGAAGTTAGTCCCAAGTATCGCTGCAACGACTTAGGGTCATGAGGTAAAGGGAAATTCTTTACGGCTAAGGTTTTCATATCTGACGGCCTAATAGTACCCCTTTCTACAACATATCCTAAAAAATCTACTTTCTCCCTCAGTAATTGCCATTTTTTCCACTTTATTTTTAAATTACACTCGGCGGCCCTCTCCAATACCCGCCGTAACTTTTGAATACTTTGGTTATTATCCCTGACAGGAATATATGCTATGCACGTACCTTCTTGTATCAAGTCCCTCAAAACTACTAAAATGAATCTGGAGAATACTGCCGGCGAGTTTGATATTCCAAAAGGAACGAAAGAAAACTCGTACTGGCCACTATGGGTCACAAAAGCGGTGTATTTTCTGGATTCTTCCTCTACTGGAACGTGAAGCCGAGTGTCGTAAATACCTGGGCCCTTAATCTTTCTAGTACATCATCTATGAGTGGCATCGGAAAATTGTCCTTTAAAATTTTAAGGTTTAATCTTCGGTAGTCGCAACATAGCCTTTTACTTCCGTCTTTTTTTCCCACTAGCCCCACCGGCGATGCGTATTCGGAATAACTAACGCGAATAATCCTCTCCTCTAACCACTTTTTGACCTGTTGTTCTACCATACATTTGCCGACATATGGCATTCTTCTCGGTCCTTATATACCGGCGTCTCGTCGGTTAACAAAATTTTCATTTCTATTGGTGACTTAAATTTTTGGTTTGGCTTATAACTTTCTACTAGTTTCCCTATTGACTCCCTGTACTCACGTTCAAGGTGCGGAAATTCGCATTCTATACCTTGGCTATTCTTGTCATCGGCTGTCATACATATGTCTCCAAATTCACTCAACCAGACCTGGTACAATCCTTTCTCAACGCGTTCCGTCCCTATTGCTTGTGTGCCCCTTGGCTTTTCCACAAACTTAAGTGCTTCCTGTACGCTATCCCCTATACCCGTTAACCGTCGGACATCATTATCCAACTTTATATTTCCCAACATCATCAACACGTCGTATCGCAATAAACATAAATCGCAACCCGTATCGAGCAGCGCCGAGAATTTGAAGTTGTTTAAATACAAATCTTTAAATAGAGTGTTAGCCCTTTCTGACTTTACCTTATCCTGAGGCTCATTACATCGCGCTGCATGATGCCCCGTCCGACCACATTTGAAACATTGCCTGCCTTTTGGGCATCTATTTGCAAGGTGTCCCAATTCATTGCACCTATAACAGCGCTTATCTACTGCCGTACGTTCCTTAACTGTTGATTCAACATTCACTTCCTGCCTCGCTGCAGCCGAGTTGTAGCTCTGCTTTTGTTGCTGCCTACCCGCACGAACTTTCTTGTAGATAACAATTTGTTCTTTAAGCTGATCTAAATTCTTTGCTTGATATAAATTGGTTTTTTGTACTCTGGTATCAGGAATCCCTTCTACAAAATATTCGATCAGACTCTGCTCATCGAGGTTAATAGAGCTACCCATTTCCATCAATTGGTATAAATATTCGCGGTAGTCTTCATGATTCCGTTTACGTCGATTACGCAATTGCCGGTGTATCTCGATCGCCGATACCATTACCCAAAATTCTTTTATTAACGCGGTTTTGAATGCTACCTAGTTACTAATGCCACGTTGGCTTCGCATGTACACCTTTGCTGCACCTTTGCGGAGTTGCTTAGCATAGATGTACTTTTGGATATCCGACCATTGTACAGCCAACGCATTTTCTTCAAATTCCTTAACCCATTCTTCTACCGACGGCTGACCTACACCACTAAATAGAGTTAAGGAGTCTTGAATGTCGCGCAAGGTGAACGGTGTGCGCTCAACGAGGCAGTGGCGGACTACACTACACACTGGGGAAGCCGTTTCTCCTACATCCGTACCGTCCCCCTCACTTTCACTATCTACCATTAATCCAAAGTGTTCACATAACCTGTCCTGTAGCGTAGCCTTGCGTCCCGTTGTTTGTAATTTTAATTCCCTTAACTTGTCCCTTAATTGGGTAACTGATAAAGAAAAAAATTCGTTTCTGTTCATAACGAGTGTCAACCGTGGCGTTACAATATTATAAGTTATTATTGCAAAATGTTTTCAAATATAGTTTACATGTACGGCGATTTAGGATAAAATACTGTAAGGAATTTTGAGAACAATTGTTATATGTATATATTAATAAAGTTAAGAAATATATTACTGTTACAGATAATATGTACTCGTTAATGCGTATGTACCGTATGTATAAGTATACGCAATCGAAATGACAAATATGCCTATACTTTTGCCAAAAATAATATTTAAATTCGGTTTAATTTATTCAAATCGAGGTTCATTCGTAATTTTGTAATGTTTTAATTCATATCATAGCAAAATCTTTACATTATACATACATGATTATAAAGAAAGGTCGAAATTATCCAGGAATGCGCAAAAATTACATGGAATTAGCGATATAAAATTTTTACAGTATAAGCTTATTTAATTAAATTGATGTTCAATAACATACGGTTAGTTGCTCACGTTACATTTTGCATTTACAAAAGTGTTTCAAAAAAAAGTCAACGGTACCTTTGCTCGTAACTCCTCTTAGCTCGTAACTGTAACCTTGTGAACGCTAATCTTTCTTGTACAGTTGTCGGCGTTGATATTTGATGTTGACGCTGATGTTAACGCTTTCGTTGGCGTTGATGTTGCCACTAATGTCAACGCAGTCGTTGGCGTTGATGTTGCTACTGATGTCAACGCAGTCGTTGGCGTTGATGTTGCTACTGATGTCAACGCAGTCGTTGGCGTTGATGTTGCCGTTGATGTCAACGCAGTCGTTGGCGTTAGCAATTCTGCCTTTGCGTCCGTTATAACTTCTTTGCACCGTTACCCTTCGAGACTGTGTGGTTGTGCACCGACCTGCTGTATATCGACGTGAAGCGTTCCCGCTGATGTTAATTATGTTTGTGTGTTTATCAGCCTTTGACTTCTGCGCGTACACGCGCACACCCCGTCTACGTTCAGCGATGATGCGCTGTCCTTCTGCTGTCAATCGTCGTCACCGGCCAGGTAAATTATATTTCTTCACCCCACACCTGACACCAATTTGTGGGATTTGTGCAATAAATAAATTCACTTTATCATAACTTTATTAAATGGGAACTTTCAACTTTATTAAATCAAAATTATTAGCTTAAATTCAACTTAAACTTTATTCAATTAAAAGGAAGAGGACCTGGCTCGGTGACGACTCGTATTGTAATGTCTCGCTGCCGTTCAGTTAAGTTTTACGAAAAGCTATTCGATCAAGTGGTCGTTCGTTAAAACGGTTGGTAGTATTGTTTATGGTGTGTAGAGATATTTTGTAATAGATTATGTAATAGAGTTCGGTATTTAGTGCTGCCACTGTATCCCAATCCCACATATGTACATGTGAGCGATTGCTCTTTAGAACGCTGCCATTCAAGATACGACCTTACCTTTCACAGGATATTTTTGAAATTATAAACTTTCGAATAAGCAAAAAATAAAAAAAATCGATTTCTTGAAAATGTCACACCGGTATACCCCCTTAAAGGAAAAAAGCTATATTGCTGATTGCAGATTCGCTTTGAGAAAACTTACTTATTTGTTCTATCAACATATATCTTATAATAATAATTGATTTAGTTTTGAATATTAATTAAATAACTAAACAAATTCATATTTACATATGAATTGAGTTGTTTACCCATTTTGTGATGTTATTTGTCTTTGTTTTTATTTTGTTACTATACTAATTTTAGTGTCCGACCAATATTCCATAGTCTTTAAAAATCCGACGAAAATTTTAATACAAGAGGGAAACCTTCATTGAACGTCGTTTTTAATATTTTTTCCCATGCCTTATTAAAAATTTGTTGTAACCACTTGAAAACCTATATCTTCCTTGTTAAGTATATATATCTTCCCAAATATAAACCAAATTCTTCCCAAATATAAACCAGCCACATAACCTAATTTCTCTCAACGCTCAAAGTGTAAACAAATTAACTAGACTAAACTCACAATACGAGTATTATCATAAAGTTCATTTAGTATATCCGCTTAGAGCACAACAACATTAAAAGCGCTCAGCAGCACACTCATACTTATACTTATTATATAAACAGAAGTGCTGTGCAGTAAATGTCAAATGTTGTCAAATCCGCCTTTTTGTCTTTTGAATTTCGCGGCTATGTATAAAGCGCTACAGAGCTACATAACCTAAGGTACGTACCTAACGTGTAAGCATTGAATTCACTAACGCCTTCCTTCGTTAAAAGCAAATCCGCTGGAGAAACGTTCTGTGAGGTTAATGGTGTTTTGAGGTATTGTACTCTATCACTTCGAACTGCGGAGGAATGGTTCCGATGATTCAGAGCGGGAAAATTTAAATCATGGAAACATCGAGTTAGGCCGGCATGACTGTGCGACGTAAAATGGATCACATACGACAATACCAAGCAAAAATCGTCCAAACAGTGGCCAAGCCGGGATTAACGGCCAGGAAGGTTTAGCTGTGCGTTTAGTGGGATTGGAAGGAAATCATCCTCTATGAGCTGCTCCCATATGGCCAGACGTTTAATTCTACAATATACTGCGAACAACTGGACCGCTTGAAGTAGGCGATCGACCAGAAGCGTCCAGAGTTGGCCAACAGGAAGGGTGTAGTGTTCCATCAGGACAACGCCAGACCACACACTTCGTTGATGACTCGTCAGAGGCTACGCGAGCTCGGATGGGAGGTTTTATCGCAACCACTATATTGCCCGGACATAACTCCAAGTGATTACCACCTGTTCCTGTCCATGGCACCCACCCTTGGTGGTGTAAAGTTGAACTCAAAAGAGGTTGTAAAAAATGGCTGTCCGAGTTCTTCGGAAATAATTTGAAATTTACGACTTTTACTTTTCTTCAATAAAGAAGTTGTCGCGCTTGCAACAACAAATTCAGGACGACCTAAAATAATTGAGTGGCTTCAATTATCTAAAGTCAACTTGAATTCCAAGAATGTTTCAAAAAGTTAAGGATCAGAAATAAACTGCTGCCTTTGACAGGCCAAGAAGAAGTCAAATACTAAAGTCAACAATCAGTAAATAGGCTTCACTAGAGCCGCTGTACCAAAAATAACAGAAATCGACGCTCTACACAAACACACATTGCCAAAAAAAGATGAAATTGTCGCCTATAAGTTGCTAGAAAGGATTAAACGTTCTACTCAAGCACAAAAACAATGTAGTGACTTTGTGTGTGCAGATTTTGTATATAACTAAGTTGATAAGCGTTGAGTTGTTGAATTTTTAGGCATAGCCAGCTGACGAAAGTCGAAAGTTTTAAAGCTTAATAATTATGCCAATAATAAGAAAGAGGAAATTTTAGAAATTTTGTTCGAAAAGAAATTAAAAAACACGCTTTTAAACCCCATCAAACTAAAAAATTGAAAATAATTCTTTATGTATGTTGTATGTTATTGGCGTTCAACCGTTTAGCCGGTTATAGCCGAATCGATGAGGGCGCGCCACTCTTCTCTTTCCTTCGCAGTTCGACGCCAGTTGGAGATTCCAAGTGTAACCAGGTCGCTCTCCACCTGGTCCCTCCAACGGAGTGGAGGCCCTCCCCTTCCTCGGCTTCCTCGAACACTTTCAGGGCTGGAGTGTTTTCGTCCATTCGGACAACATGACCTAGCCTGCGTCGCTGTCTTTTTATTCGCTGAACTATGTCAATGTCGTCATATAACTCGTACAGCTCATCGTTCCATTGTCTGCGGTATTCGCCGTTGCCAATGTTCTGGGGACCATAAATCTTGCGCAAAATTTTCCTCTCGAAAACTCCTAGTGTCGTCTCATCTGATATTGACATCGTCCAAGCTTCTGCACCATAAAGCAGGACGGGAATGATAAGCGACTTGTAGAGTTTGATTTTGGTTCGTCGAGAGAGGCAGAACAAACGGCGCGGTTGTTGCTTCCGATGATATCAATATAATCGGCGTACGCCAGGAGCTGTACACTCTTGTAGAAGATTGTACCTTCTCTATTTAGCTCTGCAGCTCGTATTATTATTTCCAACATCAAGTTAAAGAAGTCGCACGATAGTGAGTCATCTTGTCTGAAACCTCGTTTGGTATCGAACGGCTCGGAGAGGTCCTTCCCAATCATGACGGAGCTTTTGGTGTTGCTCAACGTCAATTTACACAGCCGTATTAGTTTTGCGGTTATACCAAATCAGACATCGCAGCATAAAGGCAGCTCCTTTTCGTGCTGTCGAAAGCAGCTTTAAAATCGACAAAAAGGTTGTGTGTGTCGATCCTATTTTCACGGGTCTTCTCCAAGATTTGGCGCATGGTGAATATCTGGTCCATGGTGAATTTTCCAGTTCTAAAGCCACACTGATAAGGTCCAATCAGTTTGTTGACGGTGGACTTAATTCTTAATATATGCTGTCAAAAATAATTAACGAAACATATTTGTATTTTATGTTATTATATTTATATACATATGTTTCATACTTTTAAGCCCATCTTTTTTCTGAGTTGCTCACACTTTTGTTCGCCTTCTTGCAGTTGAAAAAGTTACAAACATGCAAACATACATACTTACATACAAGTGAAGCTAATAAAAGCGTATTAATAATCAGTAGCTTCGTTTTGGTCCTGTCAAATAGAGTTTTATACTACTGTTGAGTGGTGGTATTGATTCTATACAAAATATACTAAAGGTAAAGCTGTATCAAATATTTAAGAAATAGAAAAATAAACTTCAGAAATTATACGAAGTTGTGAGAAGAAAATTTAAAAGATGTACATACATATGTTACTTTTTTTGTTCACGTAAGTCTTAAAACTAAGCAATATTACAATTTTTCATGATTAATTCACTCTGTTGCTCGTTTTAATAAAATTTCATACACAATCAATACTTAAAAGACACATACAAACAGAAATATACATACGTGCCTTCAAGCAAGGTGGATAACAGGTTCGACTTCTGAACATATATCCCAGACTAAGATTACATATGTAAAGCACATTAATTCAAACCAAATAACAGCCTAAGGGAAAATGAAGACAAAATGCTTTACAAGCCAAATAAAATGTGAATATGAACCGACAAACAACTAAAAACATCGTTTGTCACTATATTAGTACTCATGTTGGTAATAGAATTGCGGTGTGAGCATGTGCATCTAGATATCTGTCTAAAGATGGTTCCATGTTGACAGTTGATGACAGTTCCTATATGTCTGGTTTATATCAGTGAATCGATGTTTCATCGACAGGTACGAATCGATGCAGAAACTTCTTCGGATTACAATTAAAAAATTTTCAAACATGGAGTAACCGAACGTAGCACGCAACTTCAATCGGCGGTTTAGCAATAACTTACAATATTGAAAACTTCTCTCACTATCCGTGGTAGTGGACGAGCACTATCAGTGGAGAAAATCTACTGTATTCGGCATCCAAGCGCTGTTGATGTACTATACGATAGTATGTTTCTCTAACGCTTTAAAATCATTAAAATGTATAGTACAACAAATTACATCATCACAAATTATCACTTCATTAACTTATTTCAAATAAATTCAAGTAAAATAAGGAGAAGAAAGCTTAATTTTCTTTGCTGAAGTAAGAATAATTATGGTAGATAAGTTGAAAATAAAGTTCTTGAAAATACATTCATACAAACTAGAAACACTCTTATACTTACAATACCAAAAATAAAATACTCCGACCATTTGAATTGTTTCTTTCAACGCGTTTATTACCGATGGTTTATGATATACAGGTAAGGTAGCAGGCTGAAGTAAGCCACTCAAAGTAAAACTTAACCAAAACAAAGTAGCGAGATTTTAATGTATGTGCAAAAACGCCGACAGGATAATGAGGTTGTATGAATGAGAAAACGAATTGTACCAAATCCGTTTGCTAATACAAAAACAGGGGAGCGGAAACTGAGCTTAGGTGCAATTTTATGTGCTCTATCTTTCTATTTTACTGCGTAGGGTATATAAATTAGAATGAGTGGAAACATGGTAGCTAAGAGAAATTGAAATATTAAACAGTGAAAGTAAATTAGACATCAGTTTATATTAACTTGGCACTTTCTTAAATTAACCAAATTATAGTTGATATTTTCATTAATAGGAGCATCTGCAATCGTCATTCACTAATTTAATATAAGTAATTCTTAATTTCAAAAACTTAGTAAACATTTCGTTTTATAAATCAAGAAATTATGTATACAACAACTAATTTTTTATAAAATGCATCATCTACCGTTGAATTTATAGCTTCACATTTTACCGATGTATCAGAAACTGCAATACTTTTTTAAGGGAAGATTTTTGGAATATCTTGCATACAATCACTGCACATTTTCACAAAATTCTTTATTCGTTTGAATTTTGATAGTTCTTATTGTATTAATTAAAGTTTTTCATTCATGATCTGTAAGCAGACACGGGAAGGGTACATAAATGAGATAAACTGAAAGTAGCAGCAATATTGCCATTAACTTTGATGCGAGCGCAGTAACTGCATTTGTGCTTACTAAAATATAAGAGAAGAAGAAGTTAAAGACGATAACCTTTCAAAAAGAAAGTTGACTGTAGAAACCAATCATCCTAGCTAAAGTGTGCGCACTATTATTAATACTTGTTAGAAGAAAACCAATCATACGAACAATGTTAAAGTACTGTTGTGAAACATGTTGAGAGAAAACAAAATGTTGTGATCAGCATCAGTTCTCAGTTCAGCAGCCATTGTTGTCTTGGAAATATTTTATAATGGTGAATGAGACAATGGCATTTCTATTGCTGCTCAATAAACCAATTCAAAAGGGAAACGGAAAACAATGCTTCGTTGGAGTAATTCCCCAACTCTTGTTAAAAGTCAATGTATTTATAGCTTCATATATGTTGTGGCTGAGTATATAAGAATAAATCTTAATACGCATATTTCCATAATGTCCATTGTGTTTATATAATAATACAGTCAAAAAGTCAACTACAATATAACAATATTAACATAAAACTAAAAACTTTATTTGATATGTACATATTGAGTCACGTTGAGTGTATTGAGTCAAACAAAGAATATCGTTTCTAGTAGCTACTACAGATAAATGCACAGCATTTATAAATAATGCTGAGAAGTAAATTGGACTGTAATCATGAATATTTTATATTATCCGTACTAGCTTCGTCAAATAACACTTACTGTTGAACCTTGGGCTTTTACAAGTTTTTAACATAAGAACACGTTTCAAATATATCGAACAGAGAAATGGTGAATCGATTAAAATTTACTTCACCCATCATTTAGCAAAAACAAGTAGTTTCATAAATTGAAGAAGAAAGTATGAATAAGGAATTTTGAAATTAAAGTTATTTAAAAGCTGCAATATGTTGCACAGTGTATTATCGTCTTTTTCACCTATGTTAAAAAATGGCATTAAAAAAATTTGTACTTTTTCAAATTATAGATTTTTAAGCGATAATTATTTCAATAACGATCTTCATTGATTAGATATTCGTAGTATAATATTACATGTGTGAGACACATCTTTACAGCATCCTTTTAGGATTTTTTTTCCTACATAAACTTTTAAATAAACTTCGCGTTCGCTCTTCCATCGCAATTAAAAAAAATGTGTGTAACTATATTATAAATTATTGCAAAGTATGTGTTATTGTTATTGTTGCGTATGTCTTTACAGGGTCTCAGTAAATTGCGGTCATTTTTTCATGTCCTCTCATTTAACTATTACGAGTAAGTCTTCCAACGCCAACAGCAATGCGGTGTAATACTAAGCTCAAAGTGACTTGCTTATTATTCTGTAAATGTGTAATTGACAATTTCGTGGTTTTTTCGCGGAGTTGGTTTTTCTTTCAAGCCCTCTAAGTGCACTTAATAAAGTAACGGCTGTGTAAGCTGACGTTGTCCAACACCAAAAGCTCCGTCAGGATCGGAAAGGACCTCTCCGAGCCGTTTGATACCAAACGAGGTTTCAGACAAGGTGACTCGCTATCGTGTGACTTCTTTAACTTGATGCTGGAAAAAATTATACGAGGTGCAGAGCTAAATAGAGAAATTACAATCTTCTATAAGAGTGTACAGCTTCTGGCGTACGCCGATGATATCGGTATCATTGGAAACAACACCCGCGCCGTTAGCTCTGCTTTTTCCCGCCTAGATAAGGAAGTGAAGCGAATGGGTCTGGCGGTGAACGAGGACTAGCTGAAATATCTCCTGTCATCAAACAAACAGTCAGCGCATTCGCGTCTTGGCTCCTACGTCACTGTTGACAGTCATAACATTGAAGTTGTAGATTATTTCGTATACCTGGGCACCAGCATCAACACCGATAATAATGTCAGCCTTGAAATCCAACGCAGAATCACTCTTGCCAACAGGTGCTACTATGGACTGAGTAGGCAATTGAAAAGTAAAGTCCTCTCTCGACGAACAAAAACTAAACTCTACAAGTCCCTCATCATTCCCGTCCTACTTTATGGTGCAGAAGCGTGGACGGTGTCAACATCCGATGAGGCGGCACTAGGAGTTTTCGAGAGAAAGGTTTTGCGGAAGATTTATGGTCCTTTAAACATTGGCAACGACGAATACTGCAGAAGATGGAATGATGAGCTGTATGTGTTGTTCGACGACATAGACATAGTCCAGCGAATAAAAAGACAGCGGCTAAGCCGGCTGGGTCATGTTGTTCGAATGGTCGAAAGTGCCCCAGCTCTGAAAGTTTTCGATGCAGTCCCCGCTGGTGGAAGTCGAGGAAGAGGGAGACCTCCACTCCGATGGAAGGACCAGGTGGAGAAGTACCTGTCTTCACTTGGTATTACCAATTGGCGCAAAACTGCCAAAAGGAGAGATGCGTGGCGCGCTGTTGTGGACTCGGCTATAACCGCGTAAGCAGTGTCTACGCCAGTCAAGAAGAAAAACTGCATTTGTTCTCTGTTTTCCAACTTTTATCAAATTATCGTCGATCTAGGTTTTCGGCCTTTTTGAATCTAAAATTTATAAAAAAAGTACATATGTATGTGGGTTCTTTATTTAAAAAAACTCTTATTTGTTTATAACGGCGTAAGTTCACTTATATAAAACATTAGTTTGGTTAACAATTAGTTTTATGAAATTTATCATGCAGAAAATATAACTAACTTGGTGGACTCTCAATTTCGACTGTCATCATCAGTTCGGCAGTAGTGGGTTGTCTATCTTATTTTGGTCTGGGTTATATTAGTTAGTAATTAGTACTGTATACTGGACCTGGTTGATTGTACGGTCGAGTGTACCGATCCCACATGTATATGTGCCTGTGGATTACTCCATCAGTGTGTCGCCAAATTTGCATGTGAAAATTACATTCATGACTTCTGTAGATTTACAATTTCCTAGCATAAGTTGTTTATGTTTTAACTTAGCAAGTGTAATTTGGTTTACCTCGTGCATATTTGGGTTGTGGTTACTTAAGTACATCGAGTAAACTTCAAATTAAGTTGTGCATTAAGTTCGCCATATTAGCCACCAACACATTTGCACTTCAAAATATAAAGCGTAAAATTAGTTTAATTTAGCTACGACTTAATAGGGTTTAATTTGCTTTTTAACAATTCTCTCTCTGCAAGGAATTGTACGAGAAATATAGTGCTACAAATAGATATTATTTAGTCTTCAGGGAAAATTGGTCTCTGAATAGTCGTAAAACTATGATAAAAACTCCATGAACTAGAAAAGGTGATTATCTGATAATATTTTTGCAAATTGTGAACCGCAATTGTTGCTGTACCGATATTATGGTGACCAAATGAGTATTTATGGGCAGCTCATTGTGCTGGTATATAAATTAAATATTTACACAGAAGCGCAGATTCCGTACATTTATTATTTGCAGTTGACACTTGAAGTGCCATTCCAAGTTATCAGTAAAATTATTGTGCTTGTAAAACAGCATTTTTATACCAATCCTTATAATCAGACAAATGCAAGGACCCAAGCCAATAAGTTGAGCGAAGTTCCATATCTCTACGCTTTGAAATAACAACTGTACTGTGAACTAGGATATGTAGTGTAATTCGGAAGCCTTTACTACTTTAATCTATAATCAAGTAAATACGAGTATGTGAATGAGGTAGCATAGCTAAATAAAAATTTATATGTCGAACGGTATGGGTATGGTATATTTCTGTGGTCCTAGATGTATACTATGTATTTAAATCATTTATTTATTTGAGTATACGTGATCTTATAATGATTTCACGCTTCTCAGATTATTATTGCTATGGTTATTAATTTCTCTTCCCAATGTATTTGCATCCTAGGTAGGGTACAAGAGAGCGAGTTATTATTTTATACCCAAATGTATATATGTATAACACGTACACTTTGTTGTTAGTTTAATGCTACTCTCTATACACACATTCACCGTCGTGCACGTTTTCCAGAAAATGTGTACATATTCAGAGAAGTGCAACATTTACTTCTTCGAACCAAATACAGACCGTAGGCTTGTTATTTCATAAGTGGATATTCATAAATACAAATATATGTCTGAAACTGTAAAAGGAAAATGAATATGAAAAGAAATTGCAAAATTGTTACCACACAATGGAAATTGCAGCAAAAGCCGGCAAAAAGCACTGAATTTACAGTTGTTAGTCAACGAGCGAATATGAAAATGAATGGAAGACACACCGTAGGCAATCAATTCGTATAAAGTTCAAATGAGAATTTGTGTGCAATATTTGCAAAGGTAGAAATAATATGGACATAAATATGTAATACAAATGGTACTTCGTTTTAGGATTTAAGTTATGAACTGTAATTTGTATATTCTTTCGACACTCTTATTATAAATATATAATACATATTAATATCACGCATACGCACTTAACAACATTTTCCAATATAAACGCTTAACGAATCTAACAAGGTAAAACAAATGACAAATTGCATATGTGCATATCCAATTAAATTTCTTAGAGGGTTTATATTATTTTGCATACTTCTATTTGAACGCCAATTTTAGTTTTAGGTGGAATGGAAAGGAATTCTAAGAAAATTCCGGTGTTAGGGCTTTTAACTATTATTGTAAATGCTTGCCACATGTATTTTAATACATACTTGTTTGTAATTTGTGGAGTACAAGGTATTGCATGACCTATGAGTGATTTCGCATTTCTATAAATATTCTAGTCGATATATATTCACCTGTAACTGCATACAAATTACAATAGATTTTAGAAATGTATTTTCTACTGACATGATGTCAGTTTCAAAGATTCTTTTATATATGTCAGTGATGCATGCACCTAAGTTTAGTGGAATTTCAATGGGCAAAAAGGTAAAATTGGTAGAAAATATGGAGGATATATTTCTCTGAGTCTTAAAATGATATAATATTTCCCTCAAGTGAAGAGGTCTTTCTCGCATTCACCAATGAATATTTAGAAATACATCTACAACAAATTTCCAATATTATTCAGCTAATATAAATTTTTACTTCAGAAGTAAAAAAATACTTATAAAACTGTTCCTCATAAATACTGTAATTTTCATTTTGTGAACCTAGTAGGCAGACTTTCACTGCTATCTTCCGTTTTGCTCCTCACGATGAACTCTCTGTTCATGTTTTATTGCAATTGATCCTGCTTTTAGTATTACACACATATAGTTCCATTCCTTATTATTGGTGGTGTAAATTTTCCGTAGAAAAGTTAGAAAAAAAGTAAATTTGGCTTAAGCGATTCAGGTATACACATTTTATATTGTCAAATACGTGTGCAAATTATGTCGCCATGAAGTGTTCACGTAACACTTGCCAGTTAAAGTGTCAGTTTCTACGTTTTTACTGTTAAATTTACCATTTTATGAGGACAGTTTACAGTTATTTTTGTTTATGTTGCTGAAAGTAAATTGGCTAAAATTAACACACCCTTTTAACCACTACGTTTGTCCTTCCTTATTCCATCTACCACAAACTACTTCTCCCTTTATGTGGTTCAAACTGATATTGTATCAGCGACGAGCATTTGTCAATATGTATATGTGTACATCTAAAAGTGTGTGAAGCATTCAAATATTTGCATAATTGTGTTAAACTGCTTCTTTGTAGTGGTTACGTCTGCTTCAACACCATTTACTTGCAGTCACATACCGTGAATATGTCCATCGTGTGGCAAATATTACATTCAACTCATTAACTGTTATGTTCTCAATTGTAACGAAAACCACAGGACCACATTTCTCTAAGTAAAATATTTGAAGAGGTATGTGTGCGAAACTGCTTCTTACGTAGATACTCAAGAATTCTTAATTGCTTACATTTATTTTTTTATCTTTTGCATCTCTGAATTTTCATTCTAATTTTATAAAACGTAATAAAAGTCTAGTAAAATATGCCTGGTAGACTTGAACCATGTCATATAAACCATGACGCTAAAGATCGATCGAAAAATCCGAAAGCCGCTAATATTATGCGAAATATCGCGAATAGCACCTCATTCAGTAGTGAAAATTTGTGTATTGAGCATAGGGGTTTATGTTAGTTAGATTTAATTTGAAGTAAAATTTCGGATACAAAACTAATTTCAGATTAAGATAAGTCTGGAAATATGTCTCCTGCTTTGATTATTAAAAATTGCAAAGATATACAAAATTCGGTTTAACTCAAACTTCGTTCTTACGATATCTACACACACATATCTACCGACAACCAAATACATATGAATTTGTTAAGTGAATTGATTCTATATTCTATTCTATATACAGTGGTTTCAATTGTCAAGATCATTGTTGATCCGGGAAGAAATTATTAGTGTTATTTCAGAAAAAACAAGAAAGGCTTCCACTAGAGATTAACAATTTAAATTTATGATAACAGTTATTTGTAAAGTATATTACAGTTTGTATAACATTGGAAATTTTTCTATGCTGTTAAATAGGCTTCTAATAAACACATTTCTCGTACACTCGTGTGTATTCTAATATTTTTGTTTGTGCCCGTATTTGGTTGAAATCATGAAACCACTGCCAATAATAACAATTCGGAAAGAAAAATGTGCCATATAATAAATCTATATTGGAAACTCGTTTGTATTTCCAACAAAATGAAGCATACAGTTCAGCATTCAAACTATCGTCTTTAACTTTAAAACTAAAAAAAAACTAAAGAAATCGGCGAATAAACAAATTTGAATAGCAACTGTCAAGTACGCAAGAAATGATATTGAAAACGGAAGACAACGAATGAAATTATAAGTCAGTTGTGCGGATAAACTAATGATGTAGTTTAAATCAAGTGATTGGTGCCGGTAAAACATATACTACAGCTAAGCGTGTATCGGTTAAACTCAAGCACTGTTGCATAATCGAAATATCAAAAAAGCACAGACACATTTTCAGGTTTCACAAAGGCCTGACTTAAGAATACCCACTTAGGAATCAATAACAGAATCCAACCGGACCAAAGCCTGTAAATATTTTGTACCTTTAAAACATGCACAAGCGAAATTATATACAATATATTGATTCTAATATTATGATATTATGCTGCACTTCCTTGTTAGATAACCCACATACCATTAAGTATTTGTGGTCCATATGTACATATGCATTTATAAACTGACAAAAGCACCAAAGTCACAAGGGAACTATTCATACACCTCACTTGTCACTACTTTTCAATAACCAACTAATGTCTACTTTTTGTCAACAAATAATGCATTTATCTCTCCTGAAAACCGCAATGTGTCCATTATTAACGCTACTATTGCTCAATTTATGTTCCGGCATAGTTGCGGATAAACCTATATATAAAATTGTATTTTGAAAGTATCGTATACGTCTTAACTTTTCCGGTACACCTTTTTACGTTTTCTGTTATCAAATATGAAATGTTCATTTTTATGGGGGTCTCATGGATGTCAATTTAACAAAGCACTGTTAATACAGACTTTCCCCGTATGTTATTAAATAACTGCACGTTGTAAAACTGGCGCTGCAAAATAGAATGTCGAAGAATATTGCAACAACGCCAAGAGGTAACTTCATTTTGATTGTAAAAAAAGTATTGACTTGTCATGCTTAAGTAGATTGTCATTTGTTTCTTATTGGTTGACACATCACACACCGTCTTACCATGACATTCCTTTACTCACAAACATATGTATATAGTATGTACTTGTATACAAATATAAGTATAAATTTCAATCAGTTCTATTCAGTTATTTTGTGGTATGTATGTTAACATTACGTGTGGTTGTCGATTACATTACGTTATATAATGGACATATGATTTTATTTATGTGCAGGGGACTAAAACTGCAAATTTCTAAATGTTCATAATTTATACATAGTTGAATGGAACTATTTTTTCATATTTAAACCAGTTCTTCGGTTTGTTTAAATTAAAAATAAGAAATTATTTTCTTTATCGGACTTTAGGTATCTTAAACCATTCTTCCTATTCCTACGTTAGGATATAGTCAAAATGGTACAATCTTTCTGAACACTATTCTAACTGTGGCTTTTTGATGAAGCAAAATTAATGAGTTTATAATTTTGATGTACAGCGACTGTTGTACCTTTCCACACATTTTTCGCAAGTTTTAAATGAAATGCTGTTTTAGTTTATAGAAGAGTAGAGAACGAAGCATATACAAAATTTAGCAGAACAACTCAGAAAAAACAGTTGACAATTTTAAAAATGAATTCTGTTTGCAGTCGCCCTTGGCGACAATAATTTCGAGCAAAAAGCGTGCTGAAAAAATACTCGTCCACATACATACAACTAAGGGAAGAACATGTACAAAGAATGTGAAAAAATTTAAAACTTCAGTGCAACTTATGGTGGGAAAATTTTTAATTTGCATGATAATGCTTTGAGTTACAGAAAATCAGAGAAATAAATACAACAATTTTTTATCCAATTCCCCTTTTTGGATTTTACATAGGAATACATATGATCCGGGGGTTATTTCCCACCTTTTCGATATCACTTTAGCCGTACGATATATACGAAATCCGGATGGTGGCATTAAATATGATACCAAAACTTGTAACTAATAAAATATACGATTAGCGTCTTACCTTATCCCACGGATATTAAATACCTTATTTATATACATACACTTTTGTATTATTATACAGCTTTCCGTAATTGCTTGCTAATAATTTTTAATATCTATGCAAATTACTGTCAATTTCTGCCGATACCTTCTCGTTCCATCATATTTTATTGTGACACAGCACCAATGAAACGGATGCTCCTCTCCATAATTATTATTAATAAGCATCAATAGAACGCGTCACTCAGAGAATTCCAAATGCTTAATTTAGGAATATTATCCCACCATTTCTCATAAATAAATCGATATAACATGAAAATATTCGTTTTGATATGTGTAGTGGGAGACCAAATTCTTTCATTTATTTGTGTATTGTGCCTAATGATTATATTTATTATTCAAAATCTGTAGAAATATACAATATCTGTAGAAATATATAAGGTGTTTCCATGATTTTTTGAATTCACGTATATTTTTACACTCTAAACATCTGTGATATCAATCATGTGTAGTCTGGAGGCTACCTCGATACCTCGACACCAGAATCGGATAGATAAGCTGATAACTTGTCAATCTTAAAGCTATCTTATCAACGAAACCACAAAAAAGATCATTACTCATGCATATAAATTTGTAGGAAATGATGAAAGTGATTTATGTATGTATAGAGTACACATTCACGCTGCGTTAGTTAATTTGATATATGGAAATGCTTGTCACTGGAAGGATTGATTAGTTTCCGTCTACGACCTTCAATGAATGTTAAACAACACAATATACAAATATTTGGTGTATAATCTCACTCTGACTTTTGGAACAAAATTAATACATCATTCTGTTTCCAGTAGCATGGATGCGAGCTTAAATTAAAACACAAAGAGTTGGGCGCCACTTAATCTCATTAGCGTAAGTGATTTTTTTCGGTACATTGCATTACCGCGCATTGTAATGCAGCTACGACATCAAATGAATACATACATATGTATGTATTCATACAAGCATTCATACAAACAAACAATTATTCAATTCTTCTGTTGATTTTAAATAAATAAACGTATTTATGTTGAAAGTGTAAGACATTTTACAGCGCAAGCTAAAATAATATTGAATCGTTGACATTGATGAAATGGTGTTGGATTGTACAGAGAATATGAGAGCTAATTTGCATAAATGATACAAAACAAAATTAAAACAACAATAATGCCAAAATATTGCTTTAGAGCTTAGTTTAGGTTACGTAAGCTAAAACCTGATGTTTACATATTTTCACAAATAATCAATATATATTTTTTACTTAATTCTAAGATACATAAAATAAATAGTATCTTACACAATGCTAGAATGCCATTATGTATCCTCTTTTCTACATGTAAATACACATTTCTTTAGAAAATGTTTGTTAATATCAAGAATACCATTGTAATGTATGTGCTTTCAATGCTTCCCGGGTAACTTAAACCAATTATTGATCAGAATACAGGAATTGTCAAGATTTGTTTAAAGCTGGCTGAAATATTTCTATTATTCAAATTAGTTATAACATCCGAATAATCACACTATAATGCAAAATCGCTTTTTTCGGGTATTGGAGCCAGCCAATTTTTTTAATTACAGGATAAAAATGGTTTTGACCAGTCGATATTATTGATATTAAATTAAAATATGTTTCTATACAGTTTCACTCTTTCAAGTTAGATTTGAGATACAATTGTTATTGTCTCATTTTGCTTGTATTTTTTCTTTTTCAACACGCACAAAATGGGAGTTCTAGTTCCTGACCATTTCCCTATTTCTCAGATGTTTTCACTTGCGCTACCTTTGCTGCACTTATACATTTGCCATAATAAATTACCAAGTTTTTGTGAATGCAACAACTGCAGCTGTGAACTGTCTGTTCCTGCTAAACGACAACAATTCGCATTATACAAAGTAAGCTCAATATAAGATATTGTGTTGAAAGAGAATACCAGCCACTATTATAAAATATCACCGTGGACATAATAAGGATAGCACACTATGACAAACAAATTAGTAACAATGTAGTAATTAGTTTTTGAGATTTTAAAGTAAATAAAAGAATTACGGTATAGGTGAATGTGAAGCAAAGTAATTTAATATTTTTTTTTTAATAATTTGATACGTATATATATATATATATATACACTTTTACGAAAATAAAACGGGTTTAAACATTAATTTGGAGAAAGTAGCATCGTTTTAAATTTAGATAGAAAATATCCTGACTAGTCTTTAAGACTGGCAAATCTTTTGGTATTGTTATACTCTCGCAACAAATGTTGCTAAAGAGAGTATTATAGTTTTGTTCACATAACGGTTGTTTGTAACACCCAAAACTAATCGAGTTAGATATAGGGTTATATATACCAAAGTGATCAGGGTGAAGAGTGGAGTTCAAATCCGAATGAATGTCTGTCTGTCCGTCCGTCCGTCCGTCCGTCTGTGCAAGCTGTAACTTGAGTAAAAATTAAGATATCTTGATGAAACTTGGCACTCCTATTTCTTGGCAACATAGGAAGGTTGCTTTCGAGCAAATGAGCAAAATCGGACCACTGCCGCGCCCACAAAATGGCGAAAACCGAAAACACATAAAGTACCATAACTAAGCCATAAATAAAGCTATGGAAATAAAATTTGGTATGAAGGTTCGTACTATAAAAGGGCATATTTGGATGTAATTTTTTTGGGGAAGAGGGCGTGGCCCCGCCCCCTACTAAGTTTTTTGTACATATCTCGCAAAGCAATAGAGCTATATAAACCAAACTTTCTGCAGTCGTGTTTTGTACTAATTACACTTCCTAATGCAGGCCAAAAATGAAAGAAATCGGATAATATCCTCCTCTTACTGGAGATTGTTAAATAATGTAAGTGACCCAATCCATATTCTTGCAGCATCATCGAAATAGCCAGCATGTATTTTAAGATTCGTAATAATGGCCAGGAGTGCTTAATTACTAGTAAACAAAGTTTGAGCACAAGTTTATGAATAATTAAAAGTGCTTACCGCCGCATATCTTCAAAACTTCATGCTCTGCCAAAACTAAACTCACTATGGTATAGGTTTTAGGTGTTTAAATAACAACTCAGTATCCTTCAATGTAATGTGCATTGCAGTGAGCAAATAAATTATGAAATTGATGGTGAAGTTGTTCAGATTTTGTAAAAAATGGTAAAAACTCATATTAGTAAATCGGGTAAAAAATTAAATGACCGAAATGGCAGATTGTGGAAAAGCATAAACATGACCAGTGTTAACTCAGCACGGCCCACTTGTTTTTACAACTTTTCTCAGTCTTCGTTTACGAATCGATCCATCTTTAATTGGTTGCGTTTTCTTTGATGGTATAGTGGTGGATTTGATAGGCGGCATGTCGAGAGAGATGTGCGAGATAGTTCTGCAATGCTTTATCACATGCTATACAATATGCTGCACCTAGCCATCCTGGCCGAAATTTTCGTTTATTCACCCCGTCAATGTAATCATCATTAATTAAATTTCGATGAGCAACAGGAAGATGAATACGATTGCTATTTTTACCTACCGATATATGTTTTCATCAGATTTATTTGATGTTTCTGGCTCCTCTATTGTTTGGTAGTAACTTCAGTGTGGCATAAACAAATTTAAAAAATCTTTATAAAAATACATACATCACCTTTCCATTTATTTTCCACAATTTAATTACCGAACTGATATTCATAATGAAAAATCCCTGCCACTGAATATTATTGTAGCGATAATGAAAAAAGCCGTTCATTTATTGTATAAAATAAATTTCATAAAGTATTGTATTCAAATGAATAAATGGACCAAAACAGCAACCGTGCTTATAACAGTACAAGTGAGTATGTAATACATACCGTGTGTGGCATCTTTATGTACAACGCACATTTTTATGTCGTTTACCTTTAAATTTAACAAACAGTCATTAGGTATACAAAACTATTGTATTCAGTGCAACAACAGTTCTAAGTTGATTGTGGGTATGTAAAGTAATTTGAATATTCTTCATAATCATAATCAGATATATAAGACTCTCTAAAATATCCAAATCAACCCAATGCACACATACATTGGCATTTTCAATAAAAATATTTTTATCGGTATTCAGGAATTTATGGTATTTCCTATTTTGCGCTAGCACCTGTATGAAAATTCCAATGTGAGACTTTTGATGCCTATGCATTTACAGCAAAACCAGCAATATTTTATTTACGAATGAAAGGTGTTATTAGATTTTAGCAAAAATATTTATATTAATATTTCATATTTTGAATTATCAAAGAAATGGTGATTTAAGAAAAGAAATATAAACACATACCGCAAAACATATTTTGTGGTTATGTATTAAACGAATTTTTAAACTTTCGGTGGAATTTGTACCACTTATATCTGTTAACACATGTAAGTGAATATAAAATCTAGGATATAATGTAGCTTAGTGGCTTAAATAGTTGAAATCGGTCCAGGAGCTACGCCAGCCTCCAAGCTACAAGTAATGATTTTCGCTGTTCTAGATGATTTTATGCCGCATATGTGGGTCGAACTGTGTGTTATCTTAATTGCGAGAGTATATAATGTTCGGTTACACCCGACATTAGCCCTTCATTAATTGTTTTTATAGTTATATATATATATATATATATATATTGATGCAGTACATAAGCGAGAATGGGGGAAAAAATTTGTTTCGCTTTCAGATGTCAGGAAAAATAAACAAGAAGCCCACAAAGATCAAAGTAATCGTCTAGCTGCTACAGGTGTTATTGTTATCATCATCGCTAAATGTTTATTATCGCACTATTGAGTGAATTTATTGCTTTTGTTAGTGTCTAAGGAGAGATAATAAATAAACTTGTTCAGATTTTCATAAAAGTCAAACAGCTGTTTTGTATTAAATTCTGTGAAAAACAAACTGGCATGGAAGTCTTAAATGTGGCAGATATAACTGCAGTCATATAGATGCCTACTGCGATTGTTTAACCGTCTCAAAGGATCGGTATCATCATAAGGCTTATGCGGTGTACTTGCATATATGTATGTATATCTATCTGTGATGCTTACATGTAGGTTGGAGTACATACTCAATCCTTTTTATTGTGCTATTGGGCGCATGACAACCGCATTCCTGAGAGGTGGGAACGATGCCATTGTGAAGATAAATGCACCAAAGTCTCAACGAACATGTTATAAAGGGACCGCACGCACACATGGTTTATATCAGAATAATAGCTTTTGTATGGCAACATAGGCAATTGTTCTTGGAAGTGCAGTGTGCTATTTGTGGAAGTAGCAATGACTCAATAAGATGCGGCAACTATAGCCTTTCAGTTTTAACACCTTATTGTCTTCTCTATCAAAGGCGATTGAATGCTTTTGTTGTAAGACAATGGTTGATGAAGTAGTCTACCGCATCCATTGCAAACATATCTATATACTCCGTACATATTGACGTATATGGAAGGTTATCAAAAAGTATCAAATTTTCATGGAACGCATGCATCTATATATTGATTGACAAGTCCTTTAACTATTTGAAACTGTTTAATTATTGTGATTTAAATATCTTGCTTCAAAATATTACGAAAATAGCCGGCGTCCATTACTAAATGTTTATTCAAAATTCTCATTTGATGACTATTCGAAATATAACTATTCGAAGATGTTTTCAAAATGTAACTATTGCTTTAATATTGTAAATGAGTTTCATTAATGAATACTTGTTTAATATTTTCAATATATAATATAACGTTAATCAGCAAGAATATATTTCGGTGGTATATACAGTTTTTGTTCCGATTTCCTCTAAGAAACGGGTATGTAGCACTATGGTGTAACCGGAAATATATGGTTGCTGGGTATATTTAATTAAAGTTCCTGGACTGAGGCTAGCATTATTGGAATAGAAATATTTCGACATATATTAACACTTGATAGCCAAACCAAAACGTAAAAAAATATTTTAATATAAAACAAATTGTAAAAAGTACGGAACTTACCGGGCGTAACCTACTAATTTATACTCCTGCAATTTATTTATGTAATTTTATGAAGTTAGCACACAGCTTGATTTTTATTCTCGGCATTAAGTCCACTGGGCTAACGATATTTATTATACCATAACTTGTATATGTACGCTGCAGTAAATCCTGGACTGATTTAACTTATTTCCGCTATAAAGATACATTATATCCATGTTTATATGCTCACTTAATTTTGTTAAGATATCTAAGATATTATGGTATAAGAAAAATAGGCGATGATTTAAGCCGTTTCTTTTAAACTATAGCACTTGGCATCCTAATCTAAGATGATGTTACAAACCGAATTTTGTTGAAATTGGCCGAGCTGTTCCTGAGATATGGTTTTTGACCCAAAGGTGGGCGTTGTCACTCCCATCGTCCATTTTTTTATACCAATCTTAGTGAATTTTTTGCGTACAATCTAAAATTTAGGGTCTCTGGTGTTTCTCCTAATTACTAAATTAAAGCACTTGTGGTAGTTTTTAACGCAAACATGGGAGATAGGCGTGGTTAATATTTGCCTACCTCCCCCCTCCCACATTTTATCCTCTGTACCAAATATGTCTTAGTTGTACCAATTCATAGGTTTTCAGTAATCACCACTTTGTGGGCGTTAACTGTGGTCCGATTTTGCCAATGAACAATACAAATCTAATTATGCAATGGAACACGCGTACCAAGTTTCATTAAGATATCTCATTTTGTACTCAAGTTATTGGTTGTGTGGACGAACAGACAGACATCCGGATTTGAACTCCACTCGTCGCCCTGATCATATATAACTCCATGTCTAACTCGTTTAGTTTTAGGCCTTACAATCAACCGTTAGACGAATCAAACTATTATACCCTGTGCAACATATTGGGATAGTTTAAACATGTCTGATTGTGATCCTTCCTTTAACGCACAAAATTCAAGCATTCACAATTTATATTTGAAGCAGATGTGATACAAAGAACTTTACCTTGTTGCAAGACGGTTTAATTTGACTGATGACTCCAATGCCTTTCACATTATTTTTTAATATCTATGCAAATGAGTCTGAATTGACGTGAATTTAATTATTTATTTTTTAATAAAAGTGTGTATTGTCCATTCGTCTAAATAGCGGTAGGCGAAATACAATTTCTTTTTTTTACCGAATGAAATTATGATTTAATAAATAGACCAAGAAAATCAATAAGATATCGTGGCGTGTTAGGATGAGTAGCACAGTTAATGGAATTAGAGAATTAATGACAATGTATGTTTTTTCTCTTTTAAGGTAATAAGCACAAAGGAGTAGTGGTCCAAGTTTAATATGTGCGTATACACTTCCTGAGGGTTAAAAACACGTGATAATATGTACTCTTAATAACCGTAAACTTAGCCTAAGTAATAAATTCCATTGAGATCGATGTGCACAGAATTAATAAGTGCTCTTAGGCATTCTTTTGATTATACATTTATGTATGTCCCGGATATAATAATACTTTATCAACATATTTTGTGCAAGTATGTGCAAGTTCAACGATTATATC
Organism: Zeugodacus cucurbitae; assembly: GCF_028554725.1. NCBI lineage: Eukaryota > Metazoa > Arthropoda > Insecta > Diptera > Tephritidae > Zeugodacus > Zeugodacus cucurbitae. The sequence continues at coordinate 41,845,385 of NC_071669.1, forward strand.
TCTTTATTGCATGGTTGGAATCTTTTATCAATGCAGCAGACATGAATTGGTCATATGAACTCAAAATGTAAATAAACGTAATATATTCAATACAATAAGCCCATGAATACATTCATATTATTATAATAGAGTGTACCAGTTTTTATTGAAAATCGCACAGCGGGGTTGCTACAAAGCAGATTTCTATAAGTTATGCATCAAAACTTCTCACTAACTTTGTGTTAACAACAACTTGAGTTTTCCAAACGATTATCGTTTTATGGTATATATACGTGTACACATATTGCACTGAGTATTGTGTAGTATTATTGACTAATATACATATGAATATTCAGTATTGTGGAATGACATATTTTTCTTTAGTTTAATTGTGGAAAATGATTATAATGATTTAAATGATGATACAAATGATTTGTATATGAATTAACACGAATTATTGATTATTAAATATGAATTATAATACTTTAAAGAAATGATTTGAAACCGGCCGCTCGTACACTTAATGTCTTCGTCATAACGCACGTCGTATTCAAATACTACTGAACGTCGTCTTTTCTGTGCTGCCAGATCGAACCATTCTTCACTGCGATAACAGGAGCAAAAGTGGACGACACCAGTGTGTATGGCGCCATATACCGTCAATATGTCTAACACAAAGTGTGTTCAATAAATAATTCCAAAGTTTCCAATTATTCAAAAGTCCACTTGCCAAAAGTTTTAATTTTCTTAGTCTTACAACATGTCGCAAAGATAGTATTATAGTTTTGTTCACATAATGATTATTTGTATGTCATAAAACTAAACGAGTTAGATATAGGGTTATATATATCATATTGAAATCCGGATGTTTGTCCGTTCGTCCGTCTGTCCGTGCAACGGATAACTTCAGTAAAAATTAAGATATTTTGATAAAACTTGATACACGTATTCCTTAGCACCATAAGGTGGTTGGTATTGCAAAAAGGATAACTCCAGGCCCACAATAATAACCACACCCACGCCTTATACAATGGTTTGTTTGAAAAGTTTTAAAAGTACTTTACCTCATTAACGAAAAACACCAGAAAAAGCTGCACTAAGATTGGTAGTAAAATGGACGAAAGGCGTGGCTCATATCACTGATAATTTAAAAATCATGTTTCAGAAACTATTCAAACGATTTCAATGAAATTTGGAATGTATCTAATATTTTTTTTACACCCTGAGATTACCGCTGGCAAATGGGTGAAATCGGTTCACAACCATATAATACAATTATGAATTCCATTCGATTACTTCACTTTATAATATACACATCAAGAACCAACTGTGTATTTTTGGGTACTTAAACTGTTCTGTGGTAAATTCAACGAAGGAGAATTATCGCATCAAAATTTTTTACCGTATTTATCGGACAATATATAAGAGATCTCAAAAATCACTTCAACTTTATATAGAAATTTCTGTTTCTTGTCTATATCACACCCCTTGTACTTAATGGACTTCATACCGAAAAATGGGTCAAGTTGAGAGTTGTAAAACTGATCCATTAAAAAAAACACAGTAAATTCAAATTTAATGGAGAATGTTTCCTTCCATTTGAAATAACTTTTTTTGACATATATTTTTTAATTTTCTAATGTTGGCCGGGGCCACATCATAGATGGTCCATCGGTTGAATCGGCCAATTTTCGATGACTCGTTCGAGCATTTTGACTCATAACTGGCGAATGACACACGTAATGTTTTGCTCCAAGGCCTGAATCGAGGCAAGGTTTTCCGCATAGACTTTACAATTTACATATCTCACAGGAAAAAGACTCAATGTGTGATGTCACACGATCTTTGTGGCCAATCAACTAAATGTGAAAATATCTGCTCATCGAAGTGTTCTCTCAATAAATCCATTGATTGATGCGATATGTGGGAAGTGGCGTCGTCTTGTTAAAAAACAAATGTCAAAATCATGTATCCAACTTGGTTTCGCACAATTTTATTAATATTATTCCAACATTATAAAAAAGGATTTTCGTTAATGAAATGGGTGAGTGGAGCTTTATTTTTATGATGTATTAAACTTCGAACGAATGTTGACTTTCTAACAAAATTAATATTTTTTATCCTATGTAGAAAAAAAAACAAATACAAATTCGTTTACAAAGATATTATACGTTGAACAATTGTAAAGGACTATGGCATTGTGTTGCAGAGCTTTTAAATACACTTCTCTGTGTGTGAAAGATGCTTAGGGAATTACATTTGACAGCGTAGCTTTAACTATACTGAAATTTCAATGTATTTTCAGATTTTAAGTACCTAATATAAAGTCGCTAGATGTACATTTTCTTCATACTAGTTTTTACTGTAAAAAAGGTTTTGAGTGTAAATTATTTTGGTAAAGTTCGAAATTTTTAGAAAATTCTGCGGAGGACTTAAGAACTCTTTCGAGACAAAAAAAAAAATAAGTAAATATAAAATATATATGAAATCATCTTAAACCACTTCATATTATCAAAAGTACGCTATTTTGGCGGAAAAAATAACTTATCTTTTAAAATGAATGTTAAATGAACTCTTTACGTCAATACACAAATGAAACCCAATATGTTATTGTTTGCTTCTCTACTTTCAAGTTTCAAGTTTCCGCAATCACATTTTAAAGCACATGCTAAAATAAATGAGGAAATTACAGTGCTCATGTTGTAAATTACTGTGTGTATGCCCTTGATGAAATAATTGCTTCAGAATCCATATGACTGCTAGAGCTAGTTGCACTCTGAGTGTATTCATTGCAATATAATTTCCTTAGTTAAGATAGAAAAAGTAAGAGTGATATTCGTTGAATGTCTGAAGCAACGAAGTAATACTTATACTATACTTAATTTAGAATAAATTTCTAGAGTAATGTAGCCATTACATCGCATGAAAAGTATGATCAGAATATAAAACGGATATATTTCGCTTTGTCTATATGTGTCTTGGATCAGATAAGCTTAGCAGTTATTTTATTACGACTCGCCAATTCTCTCGCGGACAGATATATGTATGTTAGGTTACATAAAAATCATAAAGTCAACTATATTTGAATTTGCTGATCTCACATAATTAGCGACAAGGTACATAAACCATATTTATTAACCATATATATATTTATTACCGCTCTTAGTTGATTACATTTCAACAAACAATCAATGACTAAATTATGCACTTGCGCTAAAAGAACACGTGGACACAAGCAACTGATTTCCCAGAAGTGTTTCTATTATTGAATTAGCGACCACGTACGCACGAAATTCGACAAGATTTCATAATTGAATTTCGACAGCTACTACAATGCAAATGCAATGCAATGCAAATGCAATGCAAATGTAAATTGGACTGCTAAGTACATCATGTTATATGCTCACTACAATTGAATACGTTGGATGTACATCAACTACCAATTAGATCTTAACCCAGTTTATATTCCCAATATTGATTTATAAGCATTTTGTGAATCTGTACGTGGCCACTGAACTTTAATTTTGAAATAATAAGAGATAGTTATTTTACTGCACGAACATCGTCAACTTTAATTTGTTGCCTGTCAAATATGATTAAAATTGCCTAAAAATTATAAGATGACGTATTTGTTGCTACCAACGCCCAAAGCACCGTACTTCTGAATGGTATCCAATACACGTGGGAAACGTGACTGCAAATTTGAGAGCGGCTTGAAAAGCTTTAACTTTAACTCATATACTTTATTTTGACAACGTCTTGAGAACGCTCGAAAGCAAGACAGTCACAAAGTTCACTAACAAAATGAGGGAAGGTTGCAAATCAAATTATTTATTAATTTGGTACTTCACAATTTCAGTTATGGAAATATTTTTCGTAATATGGTGTAAGTATTATTAATATGTTAGGATCAAATAGGGGTGTTCGATACTAATTATGACCTTAGCAAGCAGCCACAAATTAATGGATTAATGGATAATTATCCAATGTATTGAATGTAAAACTGTACTTAGTCTCAAAACTCTAACTGTTCACTTCGTTATTTTATTCTGAAGTAATTTTGTATTACCTGTCATTGCAATGGCACATGACAAATAATTTGAAATAACTTCCGCTATTCATTGGCGTCTGCTGTCGCCATGATTATAGGCGACTTTCGTTGCTACAAATACATAGTTTCATAATTTCTGACAGGCTGCAGCGAACAGAGTAAGCAGCATAACACGCACACCCATACACGTAGTCGAGAATAACTTCATTACGTCTTATAGTTGACTTTGCCATTTAGTTTACCCATCATAGTTGAACAGTTTCCTATTCCACCGTATTCCCATCGCATTGCCCAAAATTCATTACGATTATATGGAACGCGTGTGTAATATAAACTTTCTTCCGGGTTTTTACTTATTTTTTTCATCTGACAACTGCGTTGAACATCCACAGACTTGCATATGCATTCATAAGAACTATATATAATTTACTGCCAACCAGTTACATACCTTTATAGAAGACTGATAAATCTTCTTAACTAGCAAATATATAGCTGTTCAAAGCTTGCCCGCAGCAAGTTATTGTTTTGGAAAAAGTTACGCATGTAACTAAGGAAAACGCTTCATAAAAGCAGAGCAAAGGCTGTATTAATGCTGCTTATACGCATTGGTGTACGTAGATTAAATGCAATACATTTGTATACTCTCGCAACATGTTACACAGCAACATAGCAATATTTCACTTATTTTTAATAAATCCTTAATTTGGTGTATGTTAACAATTTGATTTTTTTTATTAAAGTAGTTCGGTAGTGTTTTTACATATTTCATTTAATATAAAAATCATTAAAATTAAAAGTTACGTGTGAATGATCGAAGATCCCTCAGTTATTCCCGTGCTGGCGTAACGATGAGTAATTATAATTGTCATTCAACTCTGCATCACAGCTGGTTTTCCTCTGTTCGGTGCTGTCGAATGCATTGCTGCCGTTGCTAAAGTAATGTGGTGCCGAACCAGAAATTTGTTTCTCGATATTGTCTGATTTGATGCAATAATACAAAGGAAGCTCGCCAACCTCTGATGGATACGCTTTTGGCTCCTTGTCACCGCGCCCCAAACCCATATAATAATATCCATAATATTCAATGAAATTGTCCATGTTGAAGAACAGCAGCAACACCAAGATCAAAACGAAATAGATAACTGCATTTCGTGATATATGCTGTCGAATGACCAGTCAGGTGGACTGAGCGGGATTTATAAGGCAACGCGCAGCACAAGGCAAGTATTAGTGCAACCTGAGTAGGATCATGTTGCGAATCGCTGGCGAAGGCAAACAAATCAATAGTGCCACAGACATATTGACGACACTCCTCTCTGCGACTCTTCGACTTTTCGTGTTCAGCTACAACAATGCCATTAGTGTTGACTAGTGTCAATGCGAATATCACGAAGATATCGCCCAACACTACCTTTGCTTTCAATCATCGATGTGCAGGAGGTGCCATTCTTGATGTTATTGAGGTGTTTAATTTGTTGGAGTGGTATAATAGGATTCAATCTGAAATATGATAAACAATATACCCGTATGGTATGTAAATGTTAATGGTTACTTTGATATTACATTACATTTGTACCTTCTAAAATTTGTTTGCAATCGGACATGTATGTAAATTTACATGTATGTGCGAATATATGTATGTACATAAGTGGATATTTGTATGCTTTGTTCTTTGATATGTGATGATGATGAGGTGAGTGTCGCTATAGCTGGTGATCAGTAGTAGTTGATGGCATGATTCTTGGTTGACATAATCTTTTACAAATCATCAAACTGACACATATAGTTGTTGTCACTAATTAAAAGGAAAATAATTGTGGCCTGGCAATTTATAAAAATGCATTTTGTACCCGATTTTACGTCATTAATGTGGCCAATTATTGAAACAGAGCCGTGACAACTGCGTTGAAAACAGAGGTGAGGGTGTGCGAGGTACGTTGTGTTATATGAATTTCAAGAACAGATTGACCAGAGAACAACGATTAACACAAATATTAATATAAATTTCGATTTTCCTAATCAGCCAAAGATATTTTATAAGCCAAAGATTATAATAATTACAACGAAAAGTTGGAAGACCGATGTTTTCGGAATAATTCCTTCGATGGCATCTAATTATGGAATAATACAATTTAATTTTTAGTATTGCAAAAATGGCAATTAAAACTATTTTATCGGTTAATATGTTTTCCGCAACACATTGCTAAATTTTGGAAGGTATAAAAGTGATTTTCGAACATGATGTATCAATCAACCATCGCCAGAACTTTTTGTCAATTATTTACTTATTTTTATTGCGAGTTTGAAATAATTTTACATAATTCATTTGACCTCAGATTAAAATCTTTATTCGCACACACACAGCCACAAGACGCAATTTTGTATTTATTATAGAATTGAACGGATCGCATTTTGTCTTTTCATCTGCCAATAATTAACAAGTATTTAAGTATTTAGTTCTGCATCTGAAACTATTAAATTGGACGCTTGTTAATGACGCATATCGCACTTTGAAGGCTCGTCATACTGATTATTTTGATATATGCATATAATTCTGTTTCTATCTCGTTTAGTTTGAGGACATGAACGAACAAAATTGTTGTACTCTCTGCAACATGTTACAAGATTGTGACGAACCACAGAAATTTCTTCGATTGACTGTCACAAGTGAACAACAAAAACATTTGAAATAAAAAAACAACAACAACAGTTTTATATAATCTGAGTCTGGAAATGACTATTGGGCGTATACTCGGTGTAGTCGTTGAGGACGTTGGCCTTTTTGTATAAAATCCCGTGAGATGGGTCTTGCATAATGCATAATAATAGCACACATATCTACGTTACAATTATAAATACTAGAGTACAAAAAAATGTGGACAAATGCTTCAAATATTTAAATTTGAAATATAATTTGCGTTATTGCGACGAAATTGTTCTGTTCGTGTTTTAGTTGTAAATAAATTGTGAGTCAGTGTGAGAATCCGTGAGTGGATTCCTATTTCGGAAATATTTCGACCTAATTTTTTACCGAGCGCACGCGCTTAGGCACACACACATACTATGGCTACATTCAATGGCATACATATGAGTCAAAGTATGAAGTAGATTAAGCGAAAAATGTGCTTTCGCATATCTATAAATTGCTATATATATGTAAAAAAAACGTATTCGAATTATTCGAATAATCATGGTTGTATGTATGTGGTTGTTCATTCGTTTTTCGGTATATCTATCTAGGTTGCTACTACTCGTATGAGTAATTTGGTGTGTTTGTAATTGTAAAGAAAGTTTATCATAGCAAGTTCTTAATGACACAAATTTCAAATGGCTCTTAAAATTTTAATACCTTTTTGTATTCAAACATACTATATTATTCTTCTGTTTGTGTTTCTGCCAAATTAATTTCTTTATTTATTGAATTTAATTGGTGCAGACATCATTTTATTTCTACTTTAGTATTCAATTTATTCTCTCCATTAATAATCTTTCATTTGAGAATTGTTATTATGTTTATAAGTATATCTGCTGCTGTCTGCAAAGAATACATTTTTCTTCATCTTTCTGAAGTCGAAAAATTTTTCCTAAGGTTCATTGGTTTTACTTCTTAAAGTTCTAATGAAATTAGCTATGAGACCTTGAGTATAACTTAGCACATTTACTAAGGAATGCAGTCAAAAATTTAATATTCTAAATTTGAGTTTGCAAATATATTTAGAAAAGCGTTAAAGTAATTTTTCCATTTCCAGGAGTGCGAACGAAGCTTTTGGCGCAGAAAATTACATATTTATCGTTTTCTGGATTGCAAATCGAAAGCTTTTCAAAAATTTTTCTTCAATTTGTTGGCGTTTTTAACGTTGATTTAGTAAAAAATTTTAATTCCCATGGAAAGTTAAGTTTAAATTTTAGTGTAGGTATGCAGATACAAAAAAAAAATACCGCCAAGAGCCAAAGTGCAGAAAAAAGGGAATCAAGTCATGTAGAAGAAAGTTTTTTCCAAAGTTAAAACAATAATAACATGCGCCTGCAAAGGTACCGCAGCAACAATTGGCTACAGCGGGGGTCACAACTGTGGCTGAGTACAGACCATGACTACTGTAAAGAAGCAACATTTTTCGCAGAGTCAAAATGAATTGTAAAAGTTAGCGTTTATTGTGAAAAAATTGCATGCTGTGAAAGCTCGACACATTGTTTGTGCTTATATACGATATCCTATATGCAAAACTATTAAATATTAAAGATCTCTTTAAGAATTCGTCACATTTGATTCAACGTGCGTGGGAATGAACGATTAAAGAAATAGTTGAAAAATTTAGCAGCTTAATATGTCTAGGCGGAGAAGAAGGTCAACGAAAAACCTTGAGTTATTAAATAAAAACTATTCAAAGGTTATCAGATCGAAATCGATCCCAAGTTTAAAAATCCTAAAGAGAATTGTTTGATAACAAAAATATTAAAAGTTTTCGGCAATACCCACCCAAGTTTCCTGCGATAATGGATCCATGAAACTGAATACACCAGATGACACTGAACACGAGCGCAGTCCTTTATTTACTTACTCGTCACATCAGATCATCGATTATATTTTCCCTGCCGACGCGGACTGTGGAATTCTCTGAACCGTATATAGTATTCTTGAGCAGTGGTAATTTATATGCATAGTGGTAATACTGTAAGATAGGCGGTAAATTATGGCAAGCGAAATGAGGGAAATAAAAACACAAAGCATAAATATTAAAATGTATCCTACAAAATATTAATTATTAATCTATATCTTAACTGAGTTGTTTAATAATAATGGAAAAATTCACATATAAGGTTATGGATTTATTTCTTCTATGATAATAGGAGGGTCCGAGTATTCGACAGATTATTTCTTCTTTACTATAATTAACCTTTCACCTTTCGAATAATATAAATGGATTGCAGTTAAGTTTTTATGAAAGGCAATATTTTCGTCAGCAAAATGGAAATACGTATGTTGCTTAACTTAAACACAGTATATATGGAAAGAAGGCCAATAAAATTGTGATTGCAAATCTACTATATTGTGCTTTTGAACATAAATCTATGCGAACGTATGCACTTTTCATGCATCACTGAATACACTTGAATACTCACAATTGATGACCAACTTCGTGACCAATAAATCGGAAAAATCCTTGCAGTAGACTTCCAAGCGGTCATTGTCACACAATTGCTCATCAATGTGTGTACGCTTCATCATCATGTACGGCTCTCCGAACAGTTCCTTTCGATTCCCACTTGTGGCCGTAGACTTACCTACTCTTCCTCAGGCCAGGGTCATTACTCCATTTAGCCACTTTTGTCATGGTGCTGTTTACAGTCATCCCGTCCGTCGTCGTTAAATTTCATGGCGCCTGTGAGACCTACTATTTCATCTGATATCGCTTGAGTGAGCAGAGCAACACAGCACATAAAACAGAAAAGAATAAAGAGAAGAAATGAATGAAGGCAAATAATGAGTTTCCAACTATAACAATGTGAGAATAGCTATGGTCTGTTATGTGATCTACAGAAACGACCATGTATGCGTATGGGTGTTGATTATGAATTGCAGGTGAGTGCTTCTATTATAAGTGTAGACTTACAAATATACATACTTATATATATTTTTACATAAGGACGCCACAGTGATTTGTTGATAACGAATTAATGATGCGTAGTGTAATGGTTGATTTAAATTGCACAGCTGTATAAAATTTAATTGCAACGACGACGTAACGTATACGTAACATTTGTACGTATGTAATAAGTTGTATATATTGTTGTAAGCGCATGTTCCACATATAATGCGTGTCGTCATGTGTCCATAAAAATATGATATCCAATTAAATGTTGCTTTTATTGCCAATTACTCGCAGCTTATTCATTACACCGTCTTTTAACGATGAGATTCCTTCAGTAAATGTATGTATACATACTTATGTAAATATGTTTTGAGTAGTGTTTTTGCAATAAGTCAAAGAAATATGTGTGTACAAACGATTTTTCACCGATGTGCTACTAATTGTCGCTCGTTATTCAGATATGCATCAGCGCAGTAATCAACAAGCGCGATAAGTAATGAAGGTTGTACCAAACAGGTAGGCAAGTTTTGAAAGACATGAAACGAAGCGTACCCAATTGAGGTTATAAACAATGCAATTTTATTTGGCAAAAAGATACTGAATGAGTACTGAGTTCGTCTTTCGTTAATCATTTTTTGTAAGAAATATGAATAAGATATATAAAAATTAAATATAAAAAACATTCCACTCAATTCAACAATAATTCAGTGCCAAAACTATAAAAATTGCGATGCGCAACAACAACATGTATATTTTGTCAAAATGACAATTGGATCCCAATTCTAGATGAAACAAAAATAGAATAATAAACATAAAAAACAAGCCTTTTGACTTTCGCCCGAGTTTACAATTCGGATAAATATTCGCAACAAGTATTTTCCATGACTTTTGGCAATAAGCTAAGTGAAAATTTGCACGTAGCGGCAGATTCAATGGAACACTATTGGTTACTGGGATAATTGGTTGTTAATGTATTTTAAAACATTGAAACCGCTGAGAACACCGAAAAGCAACATAAATCGCTTTGCGGGTGCCCGCACAACTTTTTCTTTCATTGTGTGCATTTTGTGTTAGCCATCATATTTGTTCACATTCACCTTTGTTCATTTGTGGCTTGGCAGTCATACAGAACGATTTACATACGTATATTTACTTTAATGCTGAAGCGTGCCACCGCAGCTGTATTTGTGAGAGTACATATGTGTATAAATACAGTGACACACAAAGAAAAACAAACAACAAGTAAGGTAGGGCTAAGCTATGTTCGGGTATATATACTCTCGCACATTATTTATTTAGTGCTATTTAAATAACACACAATTCGACTGGCACAGACGTACACTAGTAGAAAAAAACAGATCTCCTTTGAATTTCTTTAGAATATCTGAGAGATTTAAGGTATCTGGGCCTTTAAAATGTTATAGTCCGATTTTCGTGATTTTAGAAACGCAATATTTTAGCAAAGATTTGTTCCGATATCTTCCCTGGTGTTTAGTTTATATATTGTCAAATGAACGAATCGGATGAACTTCTATTGGTTATTAACTGATTCCGCCCATTTTTAGACCATACCATTGGGATGCCAAGAAATGGCGGTAAACTGGTGGGTAACCAGTAATAGTTACCAGTAGCTACTAACTAGTGTTTCACTAACGAGCCGAGCTGGCAGTGAGTTATGCTAACAGGAAAAGTGTCAATTGGGGCTGTTGCGACGCAAGCACGAACGGAAAGAGTGTCGTTATCATTGTCACCGTCGGAACGTTGTGGAAATCATTTTTTTTTTGTGCAATGAGCTTTTTCGGTGTTCTTCTCACACTCACACAAACACCCTCATAAATATATGTTCATATTTTCTTATACATATAAATGCATATATGTATGTATTATATGTAAGTGTGTGTGTTTATGACGGGCCGAGTGCCTTTAAAGCAACTTCGTGAGTGAACAGCAACATTTTTATAATGTGAAAAATACCCCCCTACCCACAACTTCAACAAATAAAAATGCTAGGCTTCTGTGTTTTTAAATCTGCGGAGTTGCTGCTGAGCATGTGCAGCGTTTATTGGTTGAAAGTTGGTGGCGCGGAAATGTGCGTGTTGTTGTTTTCTGTTGTGTATGTGTGTTTATGGAAGCAGAGAGAAAGTTACAATGCTTTTAACAACCCTTCATGCGTTTAATTTATAAACGAATCCAATATTGCATTATTATGATCTGTTAGAAAATTTTTCGCATTTTTATGTTAAGTATCTTCAAAATTTCTTTCTTCTCCTTATCTTTTTGAATTGACACATTCTTCATAAGCACAGGTGTTTTAAATGCGTTGACACTTATGCAAATTGTTTGTTTATGAATCGCTTAAGAATTTTAGATTTTATTTTTGACTTATAATCTCTTTCTATTAAGTTGAAAGAAATAAGAGTATTGTTGAATATCAAACAGTAAAATTTAATTTTAGATTTTATTTCAAAAATTTCATAAACACTTTACTGATACTCTATTCGAACTTAGCCACCGTACGATTTTTTGAAAATTTATGGGGAAGTTTATATAGTTCATTGAAGTTGCTCTGTGAAATTTCAGCTTTGCAACTTTCAGCATAACTTAGATATGCGATGGGTTATAAAATACCAATGGGCTAATAAAGGTTCTAAGTGCAGCTGACTTTTAATGTGTATATGGAAACCTGCTGATGAGCTGTTCAACAAGTGTCTGTCCTGGACGGCATGCAGACAAAATCAATATTGCAATCGCCTCCAAACGATATTGATGCCATCAGTGACAATTATGAATGATAGTGTTTAGTCCAAACAAATACTCCTCTGCATTACTTTCCAAAAAGTAATAGAGCAGTAATGCAGAGGAGATAAACCGCCCCAACTTCACCTATCACACATTACCCTTTCAACACAACAATATAGAGAAACAGAAGAACAACCCGAACACAACCCGCGCTTAAAGAAAGTGAATTTCACGAAAATACAAAAACCCGAAAACACACAATTAAAGGAAAGTAAAATTCACGTAAGCACAAGTGAAGTGAATTAACAACACAAAAACACATAACTTAAAGTGGACAATAACCCATAAGACACAAACCCGCATAAAGTGTAAACGAAGAAGGAGAAGGAATCCACACAACCAAATACATATACCCAACACTACACAACATAAAAAGGAATAATCCAACAGGTCAATATAGTTACGATATACTAACACTAAATTCTAACTAATAAAACAATTAACAATATTGTCACTTACACACTCGTATAAATAAATCTAAATATTATAAAGTTTAAACTCAACACCCTAACTCTTTTCCTTCAAACGGAATCGGCCTCATCGTCGACGTAACTCGACAGATAGTGATGAGTTTCCATGCGAAGTAGCAGGCAACATTGAAGTGGAGTACGTTTTTAAAGAGGATCGCTCTCTTGATAAAAATTTTGAAGTTGGCGAAGACTTTTTCAAACTATTCCATTCTATGACTCCATTTTTATTGTTTTTTATATTATACAGGTACAAACATTGATGAGCAACATTTTGGCACATACGCCAACGATTATTGATCCACCCTTATTAATAGGTGAATATAATCAATGGATAGGTGGCGTTGACTTAATGCTATAAATAAACTAACTAGGTACGTGGGAAGGAATGGTACTGGCCGTTGCTTATAAATGCATTCGATGCAGCAATGGTAAGAGCATGGAAGCTAAAGGTTTAATGTGCAAAATATGACAACTCGAAAGTTATGAATCAATTTGGCATCCGTGGGGAAATTGCAGAAGCTTTACTAACTCAAGCCGTTCCATGACGATCTGGTGGAGAGCACAATGCCTCCCTGGAAAATATCAGCAAACGTACATACGGCTTTGCTAATTTAATATCAAAACTAGAAAGACGTGCTCTTTTTCAATCAATATATTTAGAAAAATGGGTACTTCAATACCCAATTGAATATATTCGTCTCCAGGGTCTCAAGGAGTTAAGAATATTTTTTTTTTGTTTGTTAAGAAATTCCTTTACAACAACCAGTTATGATTTAATTTACTCGTAATTCTTATTTTGTAGTTTGCTGGAAAGCTTTGAAAATACGTCTGATTTCTGAAAATGTCTCAATTTTGGTTTTTGGGTTATATGCCGTAAATTTCACAAAACTAAAATGCAATTGACAGTAAATTTTGTGTCACTTTTCTAACGTAATTACATATCACATATACATATTATACAAACAAAATATGTAATACCCTCAGCTCTCGGTTCTGCATATGCAGAGTGCTGGGTCGGTGCCTTCTCCACCTCCTGTAGGTTCAGTGAAGTCGCCAGGATCTCTTCTAGACCGAGATCCTTCTCCACTTCACCTTTCTCGAGCGTGTTTATGTTGCTGTCTGCGGGGTGGCGCTTTTTCTGGCGAAGGAATACGCTCCCAACGCCCCACGCCATCTTCCCGAACCTTGCGTATAGAATATCGTCCGCCGCCTTATTGATCTGGAGGATGTAGCTTTGGCCTCCATCTTCATTTGAAGATTTTGCCACGCTCAACACCCTCCAGTCGCTAGTCGGCACGTCCGGATTCTGCCGTTGTAGCAGCCGCAAAGCATATTCCGGGTCCACCACGCGAGGTATAATTACCTTCGCCTTGGGCACCGATGGAATATCATTGCGGTCCATCACCTCCAGTCTCCCATTCTCCCATAGGCTAGGAAGCGTTTTTACAGCTTCCTTTACCCATGTAAGCGACGGGTCATCTTTACACTTCAGGATTTTAACTCCGCTTAGCCACCCAGCTCCATCAAATGTGGGCATGGGCGCGCTTGGCTGAGCATCCATCCTCGCGAAAAGGGCTTCCAATAGCTTCATTTCCACTATTTTCCACCGCTCCTGTGACATCTGCCCCAGCGGGTTACTACGGTCAATGAGCGCCACGATCAGATGTCGTTTCGCAATCTCACTGGCCGCCGCCGCTGCTTTTGATGTCGTTGGTCTTTCATCCAAGTGCCTGACTTGCTGCTTTTCAGCAGCGTCTTTGCACTTCCTCTTTTTCGCTGGTGCCTTTGGTTCGCTTTCCGTCGAACGCTGCCTCTTTTCAGCTATTTGCTCCTCAATCCGATTAGCAAATGCTGGATCCGAGGCATTGCACCAGTTCCGTGTTGCGAAATGAGCACGGCCGGTCTTCACCTCCTCCCTGGCCCAAGCCAACCGTTGCACCTCATCTTCCTTCAGGTTGGTCTTGGTCTATTCCGACCGCCGCCTTGTATCTGGCCTTAGCTTTCATCCCTCCTTGTTAGGCTTCTTCCGGGACCCTCTCTTGTTATCAGAGTTGGTACCCACGGTCGACAGCTCAGGAGAACGAAGAAGCTCTTCTTCCTTTTCCGCGTTGATGCTTACAGCGCTTTATTGGTCCAGTGCGCTGCAAAGTTGGTTTGGCAGTAGTACTACAACCACTGCAACCTGCTCCCGTTGCAGTGGAGGTGTGGCCGCTGGCGACACAGCTCTCGCTGTGCCCGCCGGTGGTAGCAGCCTCATCTCCCACCGACGTTTGGGCTGATATCCCAGCCCGCTTCTCATCCTTTATTTCCCTCTCCATTGTGAGTTTTTTGAGTTCGGGGTCCTCTACCCTTAGCGTTTTATACCTACCGCCAGGCACCTCAATAGCAATGGCCGACATCTTCCCCCATCCTTCCCCCTCCGGGGAAGCGTTAAAAGCAGTCCACCTCAGGGAAATGAATGGAGAATTATGCCAGCCTTCGCTGGATGACGCCTGCCACCACTGTCATGCCTTAGCCAACCAAGTGGCAGCTTGAGTCCACGACAGTGCAAGCAGCGCCACCCATTGCCCAGTCGACACCCGCGCGGAGGATATAACTAAGAGGATTTTTGTCGACCTAACGCAAGGTTAAATGCGGTCAGAAAACTTCACGTCTGCTTAAACTGTTTATCGGACACACATGAAGTCAAAGAATGTAAAAGCATGTTCAACTGTGCTAAATGCAAACAGAGACATCACACTATGATTCACCGGGATCAGAGTGAGGAAATAGCTCAGTCACCCGCCAGCACAGACCCTACTGAGATTTCCACTAAATCTCATATGGCCTCCATTAAGGCCAATGTATCAAATGTGCCGACCAGTCGAAGCATGCTCTTAGGTACAGCTATGGTGACTATATGTCACAACGAGAACACCTTCACTGTCAGAGCCCTGATCAATTCGGGATCTGAAGGAACCTTCATTACAACAATCTGCAAAACGCTTAAATCTGACAAGCAGAAAGGTCAGCGCACGAGTTTCGGGATTGAATAATACCGTGTCGGGACGAGTTCAAACGGTATGCTCAATCACCATTGGCTCGCCCCGTAACAAAGGTTTAAAACTAGAAGCGGAAGCGTTGGTACTACCAAAACTGACTGGACTGCTTCCATCCAGATCAATCAACCCTTCAATTGTTAAAAGGTTATCCAATATCCCCTTAGCGGATAATAATTTCCATACGAGTCAAAAGGTTGACTTGTTGATCGGAGGGGATATCTACCCGAAAATCATATTAAACGGGGTAAAATCAAAGATCTTCGGTTCCCTCATTGCTCAATGCCCTCCGAAGAAACGAAGAATAAACCGACTTACGTCACATATTTCAACGAGGTATCTTTAGATAATCAGCGTTCCAAATTCCGGGAACTAGAAGAAATACCTAAAAAACCATTTCTCACTGTAGAAGACAAAATTGTGACAGGTTATATTCCAAAAGAACCATTAGAAACAGCGAAGGGCGTTACATTGTTTCAGTCCCATTCAAAGTTATTCCAGCAGAAACTACTTTTGGAGCATCTCGTCATATTGCACTGAAACAGAAACGAAAGAAATTGAAACATTCCCAACAGAACGTCCAAGTAAACGATATAGAGGTAGTTTGTGATAAAAATTTACCTCCAAATGAATGGAGATTGGGCAGGATCACCAAAATATATCCAGGGATGGACCAACGAGTTCGAGTTGTGGACATAAAAACTCAACGCGGCTTAATTTGTAGGCCTATCACAAAAAATGTCATTTTACCCAATCAATGTTAACTTATTCTATACATTCACACCTTAATAATTTTCTTTTCATTCAAGAAATTATTCAAAATGACGACCATCAATTGCCCTTTATGCATAGAAAGTCACCTTCTTCGCTGGTGCCCAAAATTTCGCCAGATGTCCCCAGAAATTAGGCTGAGTCAACCTTAATACACCGCTACTGCAGCAACTGCCTTGCCTCGAACCACTCAAAGGATGAGTGCGACAGCGTAATACGCTGTAAACATTGCGGCAGCCCTCACCATACAATGCTCCAGGGCATTAGTTCAGATGCTGAAGAACTAGACGGGGATGTCGTAGAGTTAACATGGGCACAACAAGTCGAGCAAGAGGCAGCGGAAATGGAAGAGGAAACCATCGCTACAACGGATTCGATACCTTCTCAACCATATCAACCGACGTCATCAGTCATGCAACCAAGGGAAAGCTCTGACCAACGATGCCTCTCCCGCATAACACACGCCCAGGATCGAGCCAGACTCGATTCGTCTCGCCGACTTCGGCGTGCTGGTAACTTCTATTCGGATTGGCGGCTTGGTAACGATCGACTGAGACTCGATTCGTCTCAGCGACATTACCCGGGACGCAATGCGTCCCGCCGACCACCCCGTCCGAAGAGAAGGCGTGAACGAGGTGCTCGACGTCAAGCAGACGCACGCCGTATCATCAAGGATAGGCACGCAACACTACCTTGGCAGCAAAAAATAGCGCTTTCACCGACCGCCTTAATCAAGACACGCACTGCAACCAGGTTCATCACACTGCGAGCCATGATTAAACCGGTCAGTCCATCCACTATCATTCTCGCCTCCACTATTTCACGACTGCGACTCCGCACACAAGCCCTTGGAGACAGCCGAGTGTGCGATCTCATGTTTCGAGACAACCATGGTGGACAGTCTCCGTAACTGCACAAATACAACGTCATCAACTTCCACCGATGCCAGTAAGGTCTCTGGAAGACCACACACTTCAACACTTTCAGAACCTAAGACTCGCAGACAACGACTTCTACAAGTCAGCGCCAGTCGAGGTAATTTTGGGAGCGGACATCTACTCCCGGCTCATACTGCCAGGGTTACAACCAGCGACAGTGGGACAACTCGTCGCCCAAAATACAACGCTGGGATATGTAATATCCGGCGTCGCATAATACGGCCCAATAAAATGCACTGGCTACCTATGCCTCTGACATTTACCATTTACCCAGGATCGAGTCAGACTCGAGTCGTCTCACCGACCTCGGAATGTGGTAATTTCTACGCAGTTTGGTGGCATGGCAATGACCGTCTAAGACTCCATTTGTCTCAGCGGCATTTCCCGGACCGAACCAGACTCGATTCGTCTCGTTGGCCACCCCATCTGCAAGAAATGCATGGCTTGCCAGAGGAAGTACAGGAGCCAGTCGCATGTTAGTTTTAAGTAATAATTAATTAATTGTAAACTGCATTTGCAGTAATACTGCAAGGCGGGGAATGTTGACGCCGCCCACGCCTAATTTCACTGCCACATCTGTGTTGGAAGAAATATCACTACTTCGAAGCTTTTTCGAAGTTTTAATTCGAACGCATATTTGCGCTCTTGCTTAGCTTCTTCTTCTTTTTCCTTCCTTTGCGACATCTCAACCGATCCAGACGTGGTAAGTGACATTCCAATTTATTTAATAAAATTATATTTATTACAAAGAATATTTGTTTTTTTTTTTTGGAAAACTTTGGGTGGAATCATTAGCGCCTTCTATTTCCCCACGGCCAACCACGATCACGAAAAGAAGCACACCGTACTCCACCACCTGAGCTAACATTGGTCCTTCGAGCCGGATAACAGGTAACAAGTTGAATTTTTTAAAGTGAAAGTGCATTGATTCGCCTGAGTTAGCAACACGCAAGGTTACAGCCAAACATATTTTGGACTTGTGCTCTGCAAGCTATAAGGCAATAAATTAGTTAATTTTTAGATAATTTATGTACATATGTACAAATCCAATTGTGCGGTGTGAAGTAGAGACCGAAACTTATTTTTGGCACTCTACTAACAAAATCAACGCACACTGCAGGTTGTATTGTACTTCATTTAAGTACAACAATAAATACACCTCGCCTTGCACTCGTCATTTAACTTCACTTTATATATTCTAACAATATCTGTTATTCGAAATTTAAGCCAATTCAAGCCGAACTGAAATCTCTGTGGGTAGAGGTAAAGTCGGAATACAAGTTGTGTTTGCCAAAGGTGGATGCTTGCGATACAAAAACAATTGAGGATATAAAACTTAAATATACCAATAGTTACCACGCATATGTGTGTTGTGCGGCCTTGATGGGCGAACACATGCACAACCTCACGGGGTTCTACCAAAACCCAAGTTCAAATTCAACAGTAATTCAACCTGAACGGTTGCAACAAACGGAAGAAACCGTAAGGTATTCCCACAACTTACCGCCATGTGATACAGAAATATTTCATGGCGATGTATTGCAATGGCCCTCATTTAGGGATCTATTTGCCGCGATTTATGGGAACAACTCGAGGTTATCCCCAGTCGAAAAGTTATTCCACCTTAATCAAAAAACCCGAGGTGAGGCGAAAGCTATCGTTTCGAAAGCGCCTCTGACGAATGATGGATTCGCATTGGCTTGGAATAATTTGTTGTGTAGATATGAAAACAAGCGAGTTCTTGTCAATACGCAATTAAATTTATTATTCAAGCTTCCGCACATTTCAACTGAATCTGAGGCCGAACTCAGAAATTTACAGCGGGAAATAAATAGCTGCATTACAGCTTTAGAAATACCTGGCATCAATATAGATAGCTGGGATGCCTTATTTACGTATTTGTGTTCTATCCGATTGCCTGACTTTACACTGTCGCTTTGGGAACAATCTCTGGATTCGAATTCAGAGATTCCAAAATGGGTTGAGTTAGACAAATTTCTAACCAAACGGGTTAAAACGCTAGAGAGGGTATCAAACCTCAAATGTGAGTCGATTACTCAACCCAAGGTTAAGTCGGCTGATGGTGAAGGTTGGACACCAACCTTGCAATCAAGGACGGGGTCCAAACCTATAAATTCCCATCACGTCAAGACAAACAATCTTAAATGTAAACTTTGCTCATCTCAATCGCACATTTTAAAAACTTGTTAAAGATTTATAGAGATGCAGCCTAACGCAAGGTTAGGTTAGGTTAGGTTAGGTTACTCTGGCAGGTTACAACGCCACACATAGACCAGTTTTGGTCCTTTGTGAAACCAGATGGAGTGTCGTCACTTGGTTAATGAGGAGTAGTCATCCTTTAGGATGCCAGCGCTTGTTGCGAATTTCAAAAGGCTTTGTGGCTTTACCAACGAAATCTCCTCCAGATTATCGCACTGTGCAGCCCCCGAATGTTGAAGCCGTTGTCTTGATAATGCAGGACATTCACAGAGGAGGTGCTCCATTGTTTCTCAGGTGCCTTGCTCTTGACATTTCCTGCAGCCTTCACGATCTATCAGCACCATCTTGTAGGCGTGCGCCGCCACAAGACAGTGACCAGTGAGTATGCCGATCATATTCCTACATTTGCATCTATCGAGCGCCAATAGAAATTTCGTGTACTTCTTATCTACCGCCTTGCACATAACTTTTGCGGTTTTGCATCCCGGTGTATTCTTCCAGCGTTTTGAACTTTTTTACCAAGTTTCTGTCTAGATTATCATATAGACAGTGTATAGGTCTATTAATTTTCATCGTATTTTCGGATGACAGTTCTACGCCTCGTTTGGCAATCTCGTCCACTATCTCGTTACCTTCTATGCCTTCTATACTGGGCCTGGCACCCAGTAGAATTGAAGTCGCCTATTTCTGGTGACATCATCCACTGCTGTCCTACCACTTGATTGCCGCCTGACTGTCTACGTATATGTTTACTTTAGAATATCTTGTTGGTGCGCTTAAGGATAGCTCAGCGGCTTTTCCAATTGCAAACACCTCCGCTTGAAATATACTGCAGTGGTCCGGTAGTTTGAATGGTTGCCTTATGCATAACTCCGGGCAGTATATCCCCGCGCTTACTCCGTGCTCCATTTTCGAGCCATCCGTAAATATGTTTAAATTTCTGCGTGCGGGTGCTATGCCCTTACGCCAGCCATCTCTTTCTAGGTTCACTTTGAACCTTCTTTCCCATTTGAAAGATGGGGTCAGGTAGTCGGTGTCCGCCAAACTGCCATTACCCACTGAGCTATGCCCAAAGGTTCTATACTTAAATTCTCCTGCTGCCATATGACGCCCCGCCGATTTTGCCGCGCTGTTTTCAGCGAAGAAATCTATAGGCGGCAGGTTTAGTATTATTTCAAGAGCCGCCGTTGGGGTGGTTCTTAGTACTCCCGTTATGCAAATAGCCGCAAGCCGCTGAACCCTTTCCAATGGCTTTCGATACGTTGATTTCCGTGCGCCTGTCCACCACCCTAGAGCACCGTAGAGCAGAATCGGTCTAACCACTGCTGTGTAGCACCAGTGCATAAGAGAGGGAGAAAGCCCCCAGGTTGTACCCAGCATTTGCTTGCACGCATATAAGGCATTGCTGGCCTTTCTTACTCTCTCCTCTACATTGTACTTCCACAGCAGTTTGCTGTCCAAGACTTCCCCCAAGGTACTTGGTACGGTCCTTGAGAAGGAGTTCTATCCCATTTAGCGAGGGGTGTCTCCATGAGGGAATTTTGTACTTCCTCGTAAAAACAAGCAAGTCAGTTTTCTCCGCATTCAACCCCAAGCCTGCGTGAGTTGCCCAGTTCAGTACAGTACTGAGAGTGGTTGTCATGATATTGCTACTAGTGTGTAGACACTTGCCCGTTATTAAGATGGCAATGTCGTCCGCACATGCTACTATCTTAGGGGCTTTGCTGTCCAACTTCCTTAATAGTTTATTCACGACTAATGTCCATAGGAGCGGATATAGCACCCCACCTTGTGGGGTACCTCTGCGGACCTCCTTGGTCATTCTGGCATCCTTCCATTCTGCTATTATCCTTCTTGAAGTCAAGAGGCTTTTGACCCACCGTTGTATTGCAGTCTCAACGCCTATTGACTCAATACTGTTCAGAATGGCTTCCGTTGACACGTTGTTAAAAGCTCCAGAGATGTCCAGGAAAGCTCCGAGGACATATTCCTTATATTCCAAGGCTTTTTCGATGCTGAGTACCAGCGAATGGAGTGCAGTCTCTACGGATCTGCCTTTTGTGTAAGCATGTTGCGCTTTAGACAAGCTGCCGGGAGGCGCTGCATCTCTGATATGCGCATCTAGTATTTTCTCTAGCGTTTTCAAGAGGAAGGAAGTTAAGCTTATGGGTCTGAATTCTTTCGAGTAGGTCGGGTTTTTTTTACCTGCCTTTGGTATAAACACAACCCTAGCCTCTCTCCATGAATGCGGTACATAGCCGAACCTCAAGCACCCCCTGAAAATCGGAAAACTAGCCATTGAGCTTTTTGCAGCATGGCAGGAATAATTCCATCCGTACCGGGTGATTTAAATGCGTCGAAGGACTGGATTGCCCATTCTATCCTCCGTTCTGTTATAATATTTTCGGGTACACTTACAGCCCTGTTCCCTTCGTTAATGGGACTAGCCGTGTTCTTGCAGCCCGGGAAGTGCACATTGAACAGGTCTTCTAACGAATCCTTACAGTTATCCGTCCACTCCCCGTCCTCTTTGCGAATTAGACCGAGCGGGGAGGGCTTTTGGATAGTAGCTTCCTGAGCCTCGCTACCTCGTTGGTCTTTTCCAAGCTGCTACAAAAGTTTATCCAGGACTCTCGTTTGGTCCTGCGCACCAACTTTTTGTAGTCCCTTAAAAGATCCTTGTACTCGTTCCAACAGTCCTCCCTTTCTGCTAGTTTGGCCCAGTGGAACATATCACGTACCATTCGTCTATGCAATCCGAGCTCCTTGTTCCACCAAGGAGGCTTCGTTTTGCGCTTTACTCGTATAGTTGGACAGGCGGAATGAAATGCTTTATTGAGAGCATTTGTTAATAGATTCACGCCTGCCTCTACTTCTTCATGAGAATTGAACACGCAAGGTCTTTTGTGCTCTAGTATTTGAACATAGAGATCCCAGTTTGTATTTCTGGGATTTCTCCTAACGTCTACCTTAATTTTCCGTTCAAATGTTATAGAGAAGTAGATGTACCTGTGGTCAGAGAAGGACGGTGTACTTAGCACTCTCCAATTCTCTACCATTGCACATCTACCGGTATAGAGTGTTATGTCTAAGACGTTTTTTGAGGTGGGTCCCATATATGTAGGCTCCTCTCCTCGGTTAGCTATCACTAGACTACTTTGTAAAATGAAGTTGAGTAGGGACTCACCTCTTTGGTTAATGTCGGTGCTGCCGCAGATCGTGTGATGGGCGTTGGCATCGGCTCCCACTACTAGCGCCTGCATCCTTCCTCTGGATGCCGCTACCAGCCTATGGACCACCGCCGTGGGTGCCTCGTCATCATGTGGCAGGTAACAGGATGCAAGGAGTATAGGCTCATCCTTGACATCCTTTACCGTCACAACAGTCAGGTCGTCTGTGGAGAGGTTAAGATCAATATGGGAATACAAATTTTTGCTCACTAATATGGCTGTTCTTACCTTGTTAATAACGCTCGGGGTGTATGTGGTGAAGTTTTGTGACTTTAGTCCAGCGACCACGTTACCCGATGCAATCCATGGTTCTTGGACTAAAGCCACATCGGAGCCGCCCTTCTCTAAGTTGAGAAGGAGCTCGGCGGAGGCGATCCTACTTTTGTGGAGGTTCACATGTAATACCCTTAGCTCTCGGTTCTGCATATGCAGAGTGCTGGGTCGGTGCCTTCTCCACCTCCTGTAGGTTCAGTGAAGTCGCCAGGATCTCTTCTAGACCGAGATCCTTCTCCACTTCACCTTTCTCGAGCGTGTTTATGTTGCTGTCTGCGGGGTGGCGCTTTTTCTGGCGAAGGAATACGCTCCCAACGCCCCACGCCATCTTCCCGAACCTTGCGTATAGAATATCGTCCGCCGCCTTATTGATCTGGAGGATGTAGCTTTGGCCTCCATCTTCATTTGAAGATTTTGCCACGCTCAACACCCTCCAGTCGCTAGTCGGCACGTCCGGATTCTGCCGTTGTAGCAGCCGCAAAGCATATTCCGGGTCCACCACGCGAGGTATAATTACCTTCGCCTTGGGCACCGATGGAATATCATTGCGGTCCATCACCTCCAGTCTCCCATTCTCCCATAGGCTAGGAAGCGTTTTTACAGCTTCCTTTACCCATGTAAGCGACGGGTCATCTTTACACTTCAGGATTTTAACTCCGCTTAGCCACCCAGCTCCATCAAATGTGGGCATGGGCGCGCTTGGCTGAGCATCCATCCTCGCGAAAAGGGCTTCCAATAGCTTCATTTCCACTATTTTCCACCGCTCCTGTGACATCTGCCCCAGCGGGTTACTACGGTCAATGAGCGCCACGATCAGATGTCGTTTCGCAATCTCACTGGCCGCCGCCGCTGCTTTTGATGTCGTTGGTCTTTCATCCAAGTGCCTGACTTGCTGCTTTTCAGCAGCGTCTTTGCACTTCCTCTTTTTCGCTGGTGCCTTTGGTTCGCTTTCCGTCGAACGCTGCCTCTTTTCAGCTATTTGCTCCTCAATCCGATTAGCAAATGCTGGATCCGAGGCATTGCACCAGTTCCGTGTTGCGAAATGAGCACGGCCGGTCTTCACCTCCTCCCTGGCCCAAGCCAACCGTTGCACCTCATCTTCCTTCAGGTTGGTCTTGGTCTATTCCGACCGCCGCCTTGTATCTGGCCTTAGCTTTCATCCCTCCTTGTTAGGCTTCTTCCGGGACCCTCTCTTGTTATCAGAGTTGGTACCCACGGTCGACAGCTCAGGAGAACGAAGAAGCTCTTCTTCCTTTTCCGCGTTGATGCTTACAGCGCTTTCTTGGTCCAGTGCGCTGCAAAGTTGGTTTGGCAGTAGTACTACAACCACTGCAACCTGCTCCCGTTGCAGTGGAGGTGTGGCCGCTGGCGACACAGCTCTCGCTGTGCCCGCCGGTGGTAGCAGCCTCATCTCCCACCGACGTTTGGGCTGATATCCCAGCCCGCTTCTCATCCTTTATTTCCCTCTCCATTGTGAGTTTTTTGAGTTCGGGGTCCTCTACCCCTAGCGTTTTATACCTACCGCCAGGCACCTCAATAGCAATGGCCGACATCTTCCCCCATCCTTCCCCCTCCGGGGAAGCGTTAAAAGCAGTCCACCTCAGGGAAATGAATGGAGAATTATGCCAGCCTTCGCTGGATGACGCCTGCCACCACTGTCATGCCTTAGCCAACCAAGTGGCAGCTTGAGTCCACGACAGTGCAAGCAGCGCCACCCATTGCCCAGTCGACACCCGCGCGGAGGATATAACTAAGAGGATTTTTGTCGACCTAACGCAAGGTTAAATGCGGTCAGAAAACTTCACGTCTGCTTAAACTGTTTATCGGACACACATGAAGTCAAAGAATGTAAAAGCATGTTCAACTGTGCTAAATGCAAACAGAGACATCACACTATGATTCACCGGGATCAGAGTGAGGAAATAGCTCAGTCACCCGCCAGCACAGACCCTACTGAGATTTCCACTAAATCTCATATGGCCTCCATTAAGGCCAATGTATCAAATGTGCCGACCAGTCGAAGCATGCTCTTAGGTACAGCTATGGTGACTATATGTCACAACGAGTACACCTTCACTGTCAGAGCCCTGATCAATTCGGGATCTGAAGGAACCTTCATTACAACAATCTGCAAAACGCTTAAATCTGACAAGCAGAAAGGTCAGCGCACGAGTTTCGGGATTGAATAATACCGTGTCGGGACGAGTTCAAACGGTATGCTCAATCACCATTGGCTCGCCCCGTAACAAAGGTTTAAAACTAGAAGCGGAAGCGTTGGTACTACCAAAACTGACTGGACTGCTTCCATCCAGATCAATCAACCCTTCAATTGTTAAAAGGTTATCCAATATCCCCTTAGCGGATAATAATTTCCATACGAGTCAAAAGGTTGACTTGTTGATCGGAGGGGATATCTACCCGAAAATCATATTAAACGGGGTAAAATCAAAGATCTTCGGTTCCCTCATTGCTCAATGCCCTCCGAAGAAACGAAGAATAAACCGACTTACGTCACATATTTCAACGAGGTATCTTTAGATAATCAGCGTTCCGAATTCCGGGAACTAGAAGAAATACCTAAAAAACCATTTCTCACTGTAGAAGACAAAATTGTGACAGGTTATATTCCAAAAGAACCATTAGAAACAGCGAAGGGCGTTACATTGTTTCAGTCCCATTCAAAGTTATTCCAGCAGAAACTACTTTTGGAGCATCTCGTCATATTGCACTGAAACAGAAACGAAAGAAATTGAAACATTCCCAACAGAACGTCCAAGTAAACGATATAGAGGTAGTTTGTGATAAAAATTTACCTCCAAATGAATGGAGATTGGGCAGGATCACCAAAATATATCCAGGGATGGACCAACGAGTTCGAGTTGTGGACATAAAAACTCAACGCGGCTTAATTTGTAGGCCTATCACAAAAAATGTCATTTTACCCAATCAATGTTAACTTATTCTATACATTCACACCTTAATAATTTTCTTTTCATTCAAGAAATTATTCAAAATGACGACCATCAATTGCCCTTTATGCATAGAAAGTCACCTTCTTCGCTGGTGCCCAAAATTTCGCCAGATGTCCCCAGAAATTAGGCTGAGTCAACCTTAATACACCGCTACTGCAGCAACTGCCTTGCCTCGAACCACTCAAAGGATGAGTGCGACAGCGTAATACGCTGTAAACATTGCGGCAGCCCTCACCATACAATGCTCCAGGGCATTAGTTCAGATGCTGAAGAACTAGACGGGGATGTCGTAGAGTTAACATGGGCACAACAAGTCGAGCAAGAGGCAGCGGAAATGGAAGAGGAAACCATCGCTACAACGGATTCGATACCTTCTCAACCATATCAACCGACGTCATCAGTCATGCAACCAAGGGAAAGCTCTGACCAACGATGCCTCTCCCGCATAACACACGCCCAGGATCGAGCCAGACTCGATTCGTCTCGCCGACTTCGGCGTGCTGGTAACTTCTATTCGGATTGGCGGCTTGGTAACGATCGACTGAGACTCGATTCGTCTCAGCGACATTACCCGGGACGCAATGCGTCCCGCCGACCACCCCGTCCGAAGAGAAGGCGTGAACGAGGTGCTCGACGTCAAGCAGACGCACGCCGTATCATCAAGGATAGGCACGCAACACTACCTTGGCAGCAAAAAATAGCGCTTTCACCGACCGCCTTAATCAAGACACGCACTGCAACCAGGTTCATCACACTGCGAGCCATGATTAAACCGGTCAGTCCATCCACTATCATTCTCGCCTCCACTATTTCACGACTGCGACTCCGCACACAAGCCCTTGGAGACAGCCGAGTGTGCGATCTCATGTTTCGAGACAACCATGGTGGACAGTCTCCGTAACTGCACAAATACAACGTCATCAACTTCCACCGATGCCAGTAAGGTCTCTGGAAGACCACACACTTCAACACTTTCAGAACCTAAGACTCGCAGACAACGACTTCTACAAGTCAGCGCCAGTCGAGGTAATTTTGGGAGCGGACATCTACTCCCGGCTCATACTGCCAGGGTTACAACCAGCGACAGTGGGACAACTCGTCGCCCAAAATACAACGCTGGGATATGTAATATCCGGCGTCGCATAATACGGCCCAATAAAATGCACTGGCTACCTATGCCTCTGACATTTACCATTTACCCAGGATCGAGTCAGACTCGAGTCGTCTCACCGACCTCGGAATGTGGTAATTTCTACGCAGTTTGGTGGCATGGCAATGACCGTCTAAGACTCCATTTGTCTCAGCGGCATTTCCCGGACCGAACCAGACTCGATTCGTCTCGTTGGCCACCCCATCTGCAAGAAATGCATGGCTTGCCAGAGGAAGTACAGGAGCCAGTCGCATGTTAGTTTTAAGTAATAATTAATTAATTGTAAACTGCATTTGCAGTAATACTGCAAGGCGGGGAATGTTGACGCCCCCCACGCCTAATTTAACTGCCACGTCTGTGTTGGAAGAAATATCACTACTTCGAAGCTTTTTCGAAGTTTTAATTCGAACGCATATTTGCGCTCTTGCTTAGCTTCTTCTTCTTTTTCCTTCCTTTGCGACTTCTCAACCGATCCAGACGTGGTAAGTGACATTCCAATTTATTTAATAAAATTATATTAATTACAAAGAATATTTGTTCTTTTTTTTGGAAAACTTTGTGTGGAATCATTTGCGCCTTCTATTTCCCCAAGGCCAACCACGATCACGAAAAGAAGCACACCGTACTCCACCACCTGAGCTAACACTCTCTGTTTTGAACATTTGTACATTTAGCATCATTTAAATTTTGCCACACAACACTTATATTATTGACTTCATTAATATATATAAAGCGGGATTGGTTTCGGAGAGCAACACTTTAGTCCACTCTTCCCTTTTTACATACGTTAAGTAAATGCACTTTGCGTAAAGATTTTTACGTCACTTTTGTTCTAGGCATTCGGGTAACACTCCTGTGCGATTCCACATATTGTAATAGTATTTTGATTGCGCGCACGTGTCGCACTTCTTTCTACTTCTCATACGTTACTGTACGCGTTCTAATATGTACTAAAAATACCTTACGAACTTTAGGTTGCTTAAACCCCGAATACCATGCTTACAAGTTACGGGTGTGCTGGTGTGTATACGTGTGTGATTGCTAGCCAATATTTGCTTGTCAATTGGATGCTATGTTCGAAAGCTGCAGCTAGTCATGCTTGTTATCACCAAGACCCGTTGGGTGTTGAAACTTTGTCGTGCTAACGAGTCTTTTACTCGGCTCATCTCGTTACACTTTTATGTAAGTACGAACTATAACACTCTCCGGCAGGCATTAACATACATTTCATTGTGGTAGGTGATATACGCGTACGTCGTATCGCTATACGACTCCAGTATAGTAGCGAAATTTGTATTTATTGTGCTCGCGCCCATCATTTTAAGTTCCTTTACATCGCTTTCATTTCAGTAATTTGAAGACAGTTATCGAAAGCCTGTGAAGGGCTTCCTCTAATGAAATGGGAATTGTGCTAGTATGTTTGAGAGTTAGCGTCAATGAAAGGTAACATAAATAGAATCGCATAGAATCCACAGAAAGTAATTATACATAAATCCAGGTTCGTGCAAAGAGATGTAATATGAGAGAGCGCAAGAACGTATAGAGGAAAACGACATTTTGAGAATCAAAATGAGTGAGAAAGGTTTTTCTTTTGCGTTAATTGAGTTTTAGCACAATGTTTGCAAAATGAACAGAATTTAGGGATATTTTTCCGGAGCCTAGTTCTAATTTAACCTTAATAACGTCCAATCGATAACATACGTGAGAGCATCCACAACTTGTTCTTCTATCGAACTACCAGGTTTATGTGAGATAAATGAGCGAGAGCGTAAATTCCTGTTGCATATCATCCGCATAATGTAATTTTACGGTATTTGCCTATAGAATTTATATTTCTGAACTAGCAGTGAACAGTAATAAGTGTGCAATAGACGAGAGCGTAAAATTTGTAGGTAATATGAGTGAAATAGTCCAGAAGTAGTCGAATATAGAGCAGTTGCACAGCGTCCACAGTATGTCGTTTACGGTAAATAACTTTTATCATTTACAGCTTGAGAATCTTTGGTAAAGCAGTATTTGAATATTGTTGGTATAAAGTATACGTTCTAGCACTCTTTTATTATAATTATTGAAGATAACCTGTACATCTCATACGAGATCACTAAATATTCTTCTGCAAAATGTAATATTCGACTAGAAGTCTGAGTTTTAAATGTATTCAAAAGAAGTAAATGGGAATATCTTGCGATGGAATTAGCTAATATATTAATTATTTTTGTTCACTCCCTAACTGATTTTTATCGAGATCTATCGTATCTATACGTACTAAAATGTTACTATTATTAAATTTATAATGTCAGATGTCAGAGATGTCAGAATCAGAGGGATTTTGTACTTATTTTGAGAGTTAATTTATATTATTTTCTTTTTAAGAAATTTTTATTTGTATTGCATATGTCACTGTTATATAGATATATGCATCAGTTAACGTATCCACTTCTACCAAATAATGAACTAAATTCATATTATCTGTTAATGTCCGACTTTAACTTTTATATTTAAGCGTATAAGATTTTAACGATTGTATTATTGGGTTTCAAAGATTATGTTAGTGAAAGTTAACAACATTTTTTTATAACATTGTTAGCATTTTGATAATTGGAGCAATATTTCCTCAGTTCGCTTATTCAAGGTATTTTCCCATAATCATTTTAATTTTAATACGTATGTGAACAGAAGACATACTCAGTTAAGATAGGTTATTGTGTGCAAGAATAAATATTTTGGGTACCACATGAGTATAAGAAGAGTGTGGTCAAAATCGTCCGCTAATTTCTTTGGACAAAAAAAAACAAAATAATTCGCATGTATTGCGAAACATTTCACTGAGTTTTTTATGATTTTCCTATATGGCCATGATCGCAATTATTCTGAAATCTTTTTTTTTCAACTGAATTTATTTATGAATAATAAATTAATAATTTCAGTACAGTAAAAAGACTACCAACAATTTTTTTCTTCACAAATCATGATTGAGCTAAACCAACTACAACTTGTCAACATCCATTTGGGCTGAGCTCCACTGGATAAAGTATAATTTTAAAACATGATGGTGGTATTGATATATAAGTATACATCAGTAGTATTAAATTTGATTGCTCCCATATTAAATGTATAAAATTTTAAATCCCGTGGAAGTATTTCTTTTATTTAAGGGGTTAGGGTAGTCAGAGACACGAAAAAATTAGAATTGTCAGTAATTTGTTTGCTATTAAATCATGTTATTATACAAAAGTAATAAGATGGCATTATTACACGATGCTTTGACTTGAAGTCACGAAAATTAAAAAAAGGATAATTTCCAAAGTTATAGCTGTTTGTGTTAACCCATTTCCAAAATAAGGTCCTTGCGGTGACAATCTATCAATCTGAAATCAATCGGATAAGAAAAATAGATAATCCTGGGCCTGATCGCAGCTTTATTATTTTTATTTTTTCAAAAAGAACAAAATAGCGGCCTCTGAATTTTTCTTTCTACATTTTCGGGAAAATCGAAATTTTTCAAAAACAAAAAAAAAAACATATGGTTAAGGCCCAAGATTATTATGTATTCTAAAAGCTGTATTTACAAATTTTGAGAAAAAAGGCTTTAAAGTTTCACACGAGTGCTCTTTGCTATTTTTCGAATAACTCGAAATGTAAATAACGGAGAAACTGAAAATCGTGACTACCTCTAACGCCTTAAGTGTTACTATGGTTCATATAATTTCTATCAGTCGCTTGAAAATAGCTTTAAACTTTTCGATTCTTTCATCATTAGATGGTGTAAACACAAATGCAGCAAATCAATGGAGTCGATATAATGAGTACATAGCTGCATCAATTACACTATTTCTGCAAGCTACTCGCTGGCATTAATCATTGTTAGTAGAAATGCGTAGACATACACCTGTATTCATATACATAAACACACATTCAGTTACACACATACGAGCAAATCCATTGTTGAACTGTAATGGTGCATTAGTCACTGGTGCTCATATACGCTTCGCTAACTTTTATTTGCTATTCACACTTGCTTAGTGGAACACACGCACATGTATGTGTACGCTTTCAGTTGCCATGAACACATATGCATTTGTATCCTTACTACCATGATACAGTTGCGGCCACGTTAAGATAACCATTTACTAAAGAAAAGGTAATTGGTTTCTTCAAAATTCCCACAATCTATTGATAGTTTTATGTCTTCAAATAAGATCCAAATGTTATTGAAACAGTAATGACAACATAATTTCCGGGCAAATATACGCGATATCAATATTGATTTGATCGAGCCTTTTGTAATTATAAGGGACCAACTTTCTTACGAATATTCCTATAATTTCCATTGCAAAATGTTACTCATACGCCATGTTGCATAAATACTCTTTTTCGATACCGTTCAAATTGCAAGTGTGTCATTATCTTTTTTTGTTTTAAAACAAAATTTATAGTAACCATTATGTGAATGCTACTGTAAATACTATTGATACTTGCTGATTCCGTTAGCTAAAGTAGCGGAAGCAGAGAATCTTTATACATCTCCGTCTGCTTCCGCTTTCCGGTTTACCTGCTTACACGAAACTTCCAATGCCAATATGCATGAATAGTGAATGTATGCACTTGTAGTAGTACTTGTACTTGTCATTTCGGAGCCACCTCCACATAAGCGTGAATTCCCATTAACTCCCTGCTGTAGTCATTGAAAGCATGCAACTTTGTAACTTTCAAACTACACCTGTTTACCCGCCAGCGTTGGGCGTATTGACTGTTGCAGCGCTTCCACAACCGCTGTCGCTGACATGACTGACGAAACACGCTGTTGCTGGTGCTGTTATTAGAGTTGAGCTCTTCGTGTTGAGGTGAAGGTTGTCTTTTTGCAGCCTTTGATTAAGAACGGAAGCAGGCAGGGAATTGTGCTTTATTGCAATCAACATTTTTACGCTTTCAAATGAACATAAAAATATAAATACACTTATACATACATATGTACACATTAGCATATATTCTTTGAGTGGTGGAAAAATAAGAAAATATTGAATAAAATTAAGTTCATAGAGGATTGCATATCGAACTTGTAGCAAGATAAAACAGAACGTCAAAGCGTTGAGTAAAGAGAATATATTATGCTATACTCGTATAAAGTAAAGTAGAACAACGCTGTGAGAGCAAAGTGTGGGTAACGTACTCCTCAAAGCAAACTTCATTCAAATGATACGAAATTTTAAAGAATAATTTTAAATATGCAAAATTTGTTTGTAACATTGGTAACATTATTTCGAATACTCTAGACGGAAAGAAAGGAACATTTTTTTTACTATCAGAACACAGTATTAAAATTTTAAATGCGCCATTTTTGCATTCTGTTGAACAAAAACATATCATTATATAAATTTAACTTTCTTTTATTTATGTATATGTTTTTAAATAACCCAATGCATATTATAAAGTGCAAAAATTCACCGAATACACGAAAGACGCACATAGCAGTAATTTCTAAAATTACAATATTATTCCTTATAAGATGTTTTTGACTGTAAAAATTACATCATTGCTAAGCTAAGATCTCATTTTATTTGAAAAAAGTTAAATAGAAATAAGAAAAATCTCAGAGAACCTTTAAATAATTTTGGAAATCAAACATACATACATTATTCGAATTTGAATTGCAAGCATTACAGTAAGTGAAAATCAGTTTTGTTAATAAATATTTACAGCAATAAAACAGAATGTGCTCGTCAATAAAAATGCAATTCAATATATCGAAATAAATGAGAAATAAAGAATATCTTACAATTCGTATGGTAATCAAAAGTAAGTAAAATTCTATTGGGAGATATTTAAAATATTTTGCATGTTTATGGTAGCGATATGTATTTCTAAGCACCAGAGGGAATATGCAATTGTCAGTAAATAAAGTTTAAAATTATAGCTTTACTTGCAACAATTTATAATTATTACTGCTATCATTCAATTAACAACAACAAAGTTTTTATTGCACAAATAAATTATTTTGCAGTGGATATTATATTTGGATTCATACATACATATGGATGAAATTGAACTACGAAAAAGCATCAACGACAAACAAACATGTGAATGCAACTGTAATTGCACAACTTTTGACACTTACGTAATTATTTATGTCTACTCACATACATATGCAGAATACAAATCATTTTAAATTTTACAGAAAAAGTATTAAACGCATTGTTTGTCATTTGTATGATATTAAATCATAGTGAATGTACACATGCACACGACTTCGACTGAGTAATTTACCATTTTAGAAACACCCAAAAATAATACTAAATCGCGATACAATAATTTTCGTTTTATGCCGAATATACACATATGAGTAAAAATTGTATATTATCTTAAAAATATAGAAAATTATAAAGTCAAATAATAATTAAATAACTTCCGTTAATCCTAAACATTTCCATAATTACTCGTTAAATGTAATAAAGGTAAAAGCGGTGATAGAAAAATAATCATAATAGTAATCACCAATGACTGTATATTGAATCTAAAATAAATGAGGAAATACAGATCTTCTATGATTATTCCTTACTTATGTGTTTCCAATTTATAAATACATTACATTTCCTTTTATAATTTTTATCCAAATATGAGTTTTAGTAGGTAAGACGTAAGAAGAGAGAAAGCAAACTATTAATCCTTCCAATTTCATCGAATCTATATTATTATTATAGAAGTACAGCACTTTTATTGTTTACACTAGCCCATAAAGAGAAATGAAAGTTCTGAAATAAAACATCAAGAAGCAAATATAAGGAAAATACAATGTAGAATGGTAAGATAAAGTTGACTACCATGATAACTTTGAGCGCTTAGTAAAATGCCAAAGTAAATTAGATTTAGCCAGCAATAATCTGAGTTTAAGTGGCTTCTCTATTTTAACGCTTTTGCTTTGTGCACTCGTATATTGTTTCGAAAGATATGTATATGTATATGTATCTAAGTGGAATTCGCTGCTGGCTCACCAATCGTATTGTATTACGTTTGGTGTGAAAATTCTTAAAGCAAGTTTCAGCTTTGAGCGCTTTTGTCGCGTCCTTACTGCTCGCTTTTCTATTTAATATTTTCAATTCGTAAAAATGGTTGCCAACAGCTATCTCCAGTTTTATCGAAATTGGCTTGCCATTCCATTCGGTAATATATACCGAAAATAAACAATAAAACAATAGTAAGTTATGTAATATTTCTAAGAAACAAATCAAAAGTAATTTCCGGATTATAAAATACTATTAGAGAGGTATTTTTTCGATAAGGAATTGAAAATTTATGTTATTATTACTATTAAAAATTCAAAACTTAGCCTAGAAAACAAAGTTATATTATATAACGCGGTCATAAAGCCGACTTGGATGTACGGCATCCAACTGTGGGGTACGACCTGTGAAACCAATATCGATATAATTCAGAAATTCTTTTGATTGGAACAACCACGTGCTCACCATGGTACATGCGTAATGAAAATATCCATAAAGATCTTGGTATTATCATGGTAAAGCAAGAAATAGAGAACAGCAAAAATAAATATTTATCCAAACTCCGAGTTCACCCAAACCCATTGGCTAATGCTTTATTATATTCTTGAAATCAATCACGTCTAAAAAGAAGAGATATGCCAGCACACTGAGGAGCAACGTTTCACCAAAACAACTCAATCAATTGGTTGAGCTGGTCTAGTTTTAATTAGAATTAAGATTTTGTAACTTATTGTTAGGCTTCAAAGAGCAGATTCAATAAATAACAAGTAAGGAAGGGCTAAGTAAGCATTTTATAATCTCGCAATTTATTTATTTAACTTTATTTATATTATATAATACACAATTTGACCCACATATTCGTCATATATATTGTATAAAGTCCATTAAAAGTTGTAAACCATATATATTGGGTTAGAAGCACCGAGGTCCTCGTGTTCGATATATGGGGCCTTAAAAACCTATGGTCCGATTTCGGCGATTTTTAGAATAGGGCTGCCACACTATAAACGTAGTATTTGTGCAAAGTTCTGCACCGATATCTTCACTAGTGCTTACTTTATATGTTGTAATGTAAACGATTCAGATCGTCTTCAAAGTTTTGGTATATAGGAAGTAGGCGTGGTTGTGAAGCGATTTGGCCTATTTTCACAACATATCATTGGGATGTAAGGAAACTATTACAAACCAAGTTTCATTGAAATCGGTCGAGTAGTTCCTGAGATATGGTTTCTAATCCATAAGTGGGCGACGCCACGCCCATTTTCCATTTTGTAAAAAAATCTGAGTGCAGCTTCCATCTGCCATTTCTTATGTGAAATTTAGTGTTTCTGACGTTTTTCCTTAGTGAGCTAACCCACTTTTAGTAATTTTCAACCTAACCTTTGTATGGGAGGTGGGCGAGGTTATTATCCGATTTCTGGGACTGTATTGAGAAGTGACTAAAAAAAACGACTGCAGAAAGTTTGGTTTATATACCTTAATTGGTTTGCGAGATATATACAAATAACCGATTTGGGGGCGGGGCCACGCCCACCTCTCCAAAAAAATTATATCCAAATATGCCCCTTCATAGTGCGATCCTTCATACCAGATTTTATTTCCAAAGCTTTATCTATGGCTTAGTTATGGCACTTTATTTGTTTTCGGTTTTCGCCATTGTGTGGGCGTGGCAGTGGTCCGATTTTGCTCATTTTCAAAAGCAACCTTCCTATGGTGCCAAGAAATAAGTGTGCCAAGTTTCATCAAGATATCTTAATTTTTACTCAAGTTACAGCTTGCACAGACGGACGGACGGACGGATGTATTGTACATAAATATAATATAAAAATGAATTGCTGTTCGTTAGTCTCGCAAAAAGTCGAGAAAGTCCGTTCAGAGAATGAACCGATCTGGCTAATTTTAGTCTTGAAATATTCGTGGAAGGCCAGGAAAAGATTAGAGAGTGAGTAAATATGGCGTGGAAGATAACAATAAGAGAAAACAAAAAAATAATATTTTGAAGGTTATCATTGTTGCTTTGTTAAAATATTTTTGTTATAGTTCAATTGTATAAGATTGTGTCGATAGCCCAAAACAATTTGTAACAAATAAGGAAAGGCTAAGTTCGGGTCCAACCGAATATTTTATACTCTCGCAATTTATTGATGTAATTTTATTAAGATAACACACAATTTGACTCATATATTCGGCAGACAATATCAAATTGCGATGGTAGAAGCAGTTGGAAATGGTAGGGTCGCAGTTGACACCTCGATCGATTAATAACATTTTCAACAGATTTCTGTCACTTCATTGACTCGAAAGAGAAGTTTTCCTGACATGAAACCTCAATATGATAACCATAAATGACTGATTGAATGACCTATATTGGTGGTAAAAAAAAATATCGATGATCTTAATGCGACAAGTTAGAATTTCGATCAAGGAGAGTTGACACAGCTACAAACGAGGATGACGAAGTCAATTATCCCAAACTATTTAAAATTGCCTGTACTATCACTACTCACTTTGCAATTAAAAGTAGTGTGAGTTGTCATCATGCTGCGTAACATAAATCGACCTCGAGTAATCAATATCGTCGCCGAAGCCAAGATTGGACCAACTTAATTTAATGTATACCTTAGCCACAACAACGTGTGGCCGGGTCTGCTAGTATAAAAAAAAGCACCAATGCCACAAGGGAACTATTCATACACCTCACTTGTCACTACTTTTCAATAACCAACTCCTGTCTACTTTTTGTCAACAAATAATGCATTTATCTCTCCTGAAAACCGCAATGTGTCCATTATTAATGCTACTATTGCTCAATTCATGTTCCTGCATAGTTGTGGATATACCTATATATAAAATTGTATTTTGAAAGTATCTTATACGTCTTAACTTTTCCGGTACACCTCGCAACAAATGTTGCTAAAGAGAGTATTATAGTTTTGTTTGTTTGTAACACCCAAAACTAAGCGAGTTAGATATAGGGTTATATATACCAAAGTGATCAGGGTGAAGAGTGGAGTATATCGTGTATATACTGATAAAAAATATATCTATATACACGGTAGTCTTGAACACATTTTAAATGAAGGTAAAAGGCACCATGAATTTTCTTTTTGTATTCGTTTCTAGGACTCTTCTGAACAAGTTTTATGCAAAAATTAAAATTATCCCCTTAGCAGTTTTTTAAAAAAATCGATTTTTGAGAAAAAAAATCGAAACTTCCAAAATTCGTGTTCAGTACAAAATTGGATTAATTATGTATGAATGAAAATGTATAATAATACTATAAATAAAGTAATACGATTGTTTAATAAAGTATTTAGATATAAATTTATTGAATACATAAACGAGAACGCTGAACAGGTCAATATTCAAAATCAAACATGTTGGCTATTGTATTCTACAACAGACTTCACTTCCGTGTATATATAAAAATTTCATGTCACGTTATTTGTCCGGGATTGGCGCCCAAAACACAGAACCGATTTTAATGAAATTATGCACATGTCTGCAGTTTGGTCCAACTTAAAAGATAGGATAGTTTATATTTAAAATTTGACTCTCAATGTCCATCCGGCTGCCCATTCGGCCAAGCAATAATTTGAATTGAAATTTAGATATCTTAATAAAACTTCGTACACGTTACAATAAGCAGTATGAGATTGTATTGTAGATATATTTAGGTAAGTGGACGTGGTCCCAGCTCAACATCCATCTGTCCGGTCGGCCATTTGTTCAAGCGATAATGTGATCTGGATACCCTAATATAACAGAGCTCACACTTAAACATTGATACTATTAGAAGGTTGGTATTCTTGATGGGCAAAATCAGATTTCTGCAACGACTAGAAAATATTAGTTAAACAAAAATGAATATAACAAAGCTATAATTTAAGTTATAAAATTCGGAACACTGATCTAGGTAAGGAAGGGCATATGTGGTTAATTGTTTGATAAATAGGCAAGAAACCCAAGAGAGAGTTGTTGGCAGAAATTTAAGCCAACTATAACATTTTGCCTATATTTTTAAATAATTAGTTACTCCCTAAAGCATTCTTCTAACATTAGATAAATTGCAGGAAGTGTTCGATCGTCTTTTTCATTGTCTTTGCTTTCAGCATCGACTCGCACTCACACTCCCAGGCTCATACAAATATATGTATATGTGTGTCATCAAATCGAATGCAGTGGTTGTGTCCACGGAGAAATTGAGAAGATATGATGCGAAAACTAAATAAAATATTATAAAAACGAAGAAAAGAAAGGAAAGTAAAGGAGGATATCATTTCTAAAATATAATTTTGATCAAAGATGTGCACACACATATGCATCTTTCAGCGAATGGCTGTGTATACATTTGGAAGTACATTCGACAGCAGCAACTGACAATAAAACCAATCACCCGGTTTTTATCATTCAGGGCTAGAATATCATTTTAAAGTGCACACGGAGCACGAACAGATTCAAACGTTGAAAGTTTTAGGTCAACTCAGACTGATTTGCCTCAACGGTCTTTAGAAATTCGAGAAGGATGGCATAAAATTGCAGAAAATTACTATTAAGAAGTTTTTACATACTTTAAACATAATTGAATTAAAATTCAAATTTCGTTGCTAATACGTATACATATGTACACAGTGTGTAGCTATTTAAAATAACATTTTATTTACTTCAATTCGCATGCGTGCTTCCCATAGCACTCTTCTGCTGGAAAATTGAATTTGATTTCTGTAAACAGTTAACAATGTTGCATGCAAAAGTGTACTATGATATGCTGTAAGACAGCTATCTGCGCCCGCAAGCAAGTGCCGCGATAGCGAATGGCAAGCCAATGCGTGGATGTAGTTGCATGGCTTGGTTTTTGCATGGGTGTCGTGTATGCTTGTGTATACTGTATACTTTATATCTGCCTTCTGTCAAACTCGGGCATGCAATGATGCTTGCTATATTCTACGTGGTTTCATCAGAGAAATGTCAGACAGAATATATTACCATGCTTGGAATGTAGTTAAATGTGTGTCGTCCTGACAGTGCAGCATTTCATGTCGTTGAGATGAAGTGTAATATTTTCTGTGCTGCATAAAACTTATCGTATGATGGACGCAAATGCAAAAATATGTATGAAAAAGAACCGCCATTGCATTTCCATAAAATTATTTTTGTGTAAATGTATGACATAAATTAAAATCAGTGACGGTTCATATGTCGTCAAAGCAAGTCTAAATAAATGAACTTAATGCAATATTATTTCGCATGAGACTACTCAATTTAAGGGAACATATTTTAGTTCTTGAAACAACTCCAATTATATTGTCGAAGTTTTAATTAGCTTTTAGTATAAAGAGTTTAAAGCCTAAATATTTTAACTGAGTTTGCGATAGAATTAAGAGACATTGAGGAGTCCCGAAGTAAAATCAATATTTTAGAAAAATCATTGTAAATATCAAATTGCCGTCTACTTATAACTTATTCATAAGCCTTCACCAGTTGTTTCTGCATTGCGCACGACGGTGCCAGTTGGGGATTTCTAGCTTCGTCAGGTCCACATCCACTTGATCCTTCTACCTGATTACATTTCACTTTCGTCATATGTGGATTTTAAGCTTGACTTATTATAAAGGGGACACACTGTGGAAAACATTGTAAAGGCAAAAAGTAAAATATCAAAAATGACAATGCCGTAATTTTTAGCTGACCTAGAGCACCATCACGAATCAATTAAAGTATGTATGCCATTAAACTGTTATATAGTGCAGTAGCCGTGCGTCCTCGTAAATTTAATCATTTAGTTCAGTGCCATCGCCGTCAGAAGTTTGGACATACTAAACGCTATTGAAAAAGACCATTCAGATGTGTGAAGTTTGGTCTAAACCATTAGATAGTTCTTATCGAAAATGACGCTGATACTACACCAAAATGTGTACACTGTTGCAAAATCACGTTCTCTTATAGAAGTCAAGTTTATCGGGCGCTAGTACGCAAAATATTCAATAATAATAATAAACTTAATAAGTCGGTATTCAGTCAAATATACAGCAACAACTTCAGCTACGCAGAAATCATATAATGGCATACAGCAACAACTATTTAGAAAAGTTAGATCCAAACAAATTGATGTGACGTCAACGTGGGGATCCCGCCTTACAAATTCCAATCTTTTCGAGCTATATAAATGTATTACAGACAGGTATTCATCTATTCGGTCCCAGATCCCAGAAAGATTCTTGTCCTTTTATGAATTGACCCTTGCAATAGTCAATTAAATTTACTTTTGTATATTGTTTATTAATATCTTTAGAGATGTTGGTTTCGTTAATCTGTTTAATTTAAGATGAGCAAGAGCCTTATGCATCCGAGCCGTGTTCAGGAGCTGCCGGGTTGCCTCCTGGCTGCCAAGGCGTTGGTATTCTCTCGTTGCTGGTGCTATGATTATATCGCCTTGTTTATGTGTTTTTCAATAACGACCTGACAACACTCGTGAGTGGCATATAAATTAATTATAAAAGTTGTACTGCCAAACCACGAGCCTTAACTTAAAATGAAGAAAAAAAAATAAAGCAAGAACAATTCACAGTAAGCCACATTTAGGGCACAAATTGTACAAATTATGACATAACATTACCAGCATAACCACCAACATTTCAAAACTTCTTTTTATTAAAGGTGGGTAATAAAAAATTAAATATTTGCATGTACATACGTTTTAAAAAACGAGAAACAACTTATGGTAGTTTCACCGAGAGAAGTGTATAACCAAGATAAACAACGGTGATATATTTTTAATGGTTACTGTTTGTAGTGCTGTAGAATATACAAACGCAAGTGGTTGGACTACAACAGACAATGTACAACAGACAAGGTACAATTTTATCCTCACAGACTGGGCCAAAAAGTATGTTTACATTTATGTTGAAAAGAGCATATGAATAACTGATTAACTGAACGTTTGTTAGCGGAAGTGTGAGTATTGTGCTTCGTCTTTTGTGAGCACTTGTCAAAATGCGGAGTGTGTAATGCCATTAATGCTCATTAGCATTTAAAATTTTTGTACATCGAGTGAAGCAATAAAGTGGAGTTAAGCGACAAGAGGATTGTACTGGTAAACAAATGTACAAGGCATACAACCTTGTAATTATTAGTGGTAGTAAATTGGTGAAATCTATTTTAAAAAAAGCGATAACATATACATTTAGTATAATATTGAACAACTTGTGCAAGAACTGAAGCTGCTTTATCTTCCCAAGCGGGGATAGCTCTATGGGCTCTTGAAAAGTTCCAAGAAGACGTAGTAGTAACAGACCATTCTTCGCAACAGAAAGCAATTCTTCGTTGCGTTATTGCATTCTTGCAACTCATAGTTCAGAACTTTTTACTGCCACTGGCTTTTTGCACATACACATCTACTAACTAACTCAATAATGTGGAATTTTTTCCAACATAGTACATATGCATATGCAAGTACAACCATTTCAATGCAAAACTATAAATATACATATATGGATGTATATGAATAAAACAGACGGTTAGGTGCTTAACAGAACGCATTAAGTTCGGTCGACCAACACATTTCCGCTTGCGATTTTCTGCACTTGTGTAGCATTGTCTACAAATATTCATATTAGTATATATAAATATGAATGGGTTCGAGCTACAATTGTAATACGAGTATCAGCAGCCTCCTAATACTAATACTATGAACACCATCCAATGCAGAGAATGGCAAAATTAAGTCTTTCAGTTGTATGTAACATATTATGCATCCAAAGCAATGGCCCAAAGCACAACAAGCAAATATCTGCAATGCGTCTCAGGAGTTAAAAACCCTTGTATGGCCGAATACATATATATTTGTACAATGCATCTTTTATGCACACCTTTCATGATTATATTCGTAAACAATTTACTATAAACAGTGGAGACTTAACCAAAAGTACGGTAATCAATATGCTTCTCAAATAGGATACTCGTTAAAATCTGTACCAACATAACATAATACAAAATATCCATATATTCGCTGCTTAATTTGGACACTGTCTATCTTGGAAGTTGAACATAATTCGTCTAAATTTTTAAACAGCAAGCATGAAAGTCCCTTTCTATCTTCGACAATACATTTAATATGTATGCATATTTGTATGCTATTTACTTATATTACACACAAATGTATTTATATTTCGGCATCGATGGAATTTTTCAAACTTTGTAATAGTAGTATCGCCCATGGATTGTGGAAAATTGTGGAAAATATGGAGAAATCGATAGATATACATGAAAATTCCTATGAAACTATTTTAAAAAAAGTGGTAGAGGAAGTAAAACACATCTTACAAAGAGCTTTTTCAAGTGAAAGTGAAGATGAATGCACTGAAAACTATAATCTTCCCAATGCAAAGAAGGCTTCATCAAACGTGAATGAATTCATTCTTCATTCAGTCTTCATTTTTAAAGTTAAAAACGAAATTGGAACGAAATATAAGCTTATCAATATAAAAAAAAATTAAATATATGCATATTTTTCTAAAACAAAGTACGTATTCATATATGTGTATTCTAAAATTTGTAAATGTATATGTTATTTTTATTATTTTTTGAATTCAATGTACGTGTTTTACCAAGTTTTTAAAATAAAATCAATAAAATGAGAAAAAAGCATTTCTTTATAACATAGACACTCGCGTAACAATATGAATTTAACAAATGCGAATATATTGGTGAACCCATCAGTAGTTTCTTGTAGGGATAGGAAGCACTTAACGACAAAGAAAGTGTTGGTCATTGGATGTTGAATGAATGGAAATATCACTATACTATATTTATTTATTCGTATGTGATATGAACGAATAATTAGATCGCATTAACATTAA
Organism: Zeugodacus cucurbitae; assembly: GCF_028554725.1. Lineage (NCBI taxonomy): Eukaryota > Metazoa > Arthropoda > Insecta > Diptera > Tephritidae > Zeugodacus > Zeugodacus cucurbitae. The sequence continues at coordinate 41,888,723 of NC_071669.1, forward strand.
AAACAATGAAAAATACATTGCAAATTTTTGTTTAATCCTGATTACTTGTAGCTTTTTAGTAAGACGAATAAAAATACAAAAAAAAGCAGCAAAAATCTTAATATGAATGTTTTAATTTAATTCAAACTGACAGATTATGGTAAACAAATAAACCGACAGGTGTGAAATTAAATTGACGAAAGTTGCAGATGACTTCGCCATTTGAATATTTATACTCGAAGTCCTTCTATACTTATAGTCCTTCTAATGTTTTGTTATATGTACACTGCAATTGGTTGATACAAAATATTTTCCATATTATTTAAGTTATAGGTACAAATTCTTTTCTAACATACGTTAAGACATACTAATATCAATGCTTATACTGGATTGAGGTATTTGCGTGCTGTAAATACCATTCTGGATTATCAAAACTCCTCCATTAGAATTTGAAGTTTTTTTTGGCATACACCTCCAGTCTGACAACTACACGACCGCCCTTGAAGCTTTTTTCATAAGTTTCTTCAATTCGAAAAAAAAAGGAAATTATTTTTCGATGCCTTCCCATTTCATAGTCCACATTCATGAATCGCTTCGATTTTGGATTTTTCTTCCAGAGATTTGGATTCTTCTTCCCAAATTGTACACCAATTAAAAAAAAAAAAATCTAATAAATTAAGTACCACAAAAAAATTGGTGATTGTGGTTTCCAAATACATGTAGTTTTAGCGTAGCCTCTGTCTTTTTATTCGCTGAACTATGTCAATGTCGTCGTATAACTCGTACAGCTCATCGGTCCATCGTCTGCGGTATTCGCCGTTGCCAATGTTCTGAGGACCATAAATCTTGCGCAAAATTTTCCTCTCGAAAACTCCTAGTGTCGTCTCATCGGATGTTGACATCGTCCACGCTTCTGCACCATAAAGCAGGACGGGAATGATAAGCGACTTGTAGAGTTTGATTTTGGTTCGTCGAGAGATGACTTTACTGTTCAATTGACTACTCAGTCCAAAGTAGCACCTGTTGGCAAGAGCGATTCTGCGACTTCGAAGTTATGACTGTCAACAGTGATGTGGGAGCCAAGACGCGAATGCGCCGACTTTTTGCTTGATGACAGGAGATATTTCGTCTTGCCCTCATTCACCTCCAGATCCATTCGCTTCGCCTCCTTATCCATGCGGTAAAAAGCAGAAATACACAAAATTATAGCACAATAGTGAGTCACCTTGTATGAAATCTCGTTTGGTATCGAACGGCTCGGAGAGGTCCTTCCCAATCATGACGGAGCTTTTGGTGTTGCTCAACGTCAACTTACACAGCTGTATTAGTTTTACCGGGATACCAAATTCAGACATCGCGGCGTAAAAGCAGCTCCTTTTCGTGCTGTCGAAAGCGGCTTTAAAATCGGTGGTATGTGTCGATCCTCTTTTCACGGGTCTTCTCCAAGATTTGGCGCATGGTGAATATCTGGTCAGTTGTCGATTTTCCAGGCCTAAAGACACACTGATAAGGTCCAATCAGTTTGTTGACGGTGGGCTTTAGTCTTTCACACAGTACGCTCGATAGAACCTTGTATGCGATATTTAGGAGGCTTATCCCACGGTAATTTTCACAGATTGTGGGATCTTCCTTTTTATGGATGGGGCAGAGCACACTGAGATTCCAATCGTCAGGCATACTTTCTTCCGACCATATTCTGCAAAGAAGCTGATGCATGCACCTTATCAGTTCTTCGTCGCCGTATTTGAATAGCTCTGCCGGTATCTATCGGCCCCCGCTGCTTTGTTGTTCTTCAAGCGGATAATTGTTATTCGAATTTCTTCATGGTCGGTAATGGAACATCTGTTCCATCGTCATCGATTGGGGGTTCGGGTTCGCCATCTCCTGGTGTTGTACTTTCACTGCCATTCAGCAGGTCGGAGAAGTGTTCCCTCCATAATCCCAGTATGCCCTGGACATCGGTTACCAGATTACCACCTTAGTCTCTACATGAGGATGCTCCGGTCTTGAAACCTTCGTTAAGTCGCTTCATATTTTCATAAAATGTTCGAGCAATACCTCTTTCTGCCAGCTTCTCAAGCTCTTCGTACTCACGCATTTCGGCCTATTTCTTTTTTTGTCTGCAGATGCGTCTTGATTGTTTCGGCTGCAGCGATACGCAGTGAGTTTGAGATGCCGTTCCACAGTTCCCTTATACCGAGATGCTGATGAGTGCTCTCAGAGAGCAGGAGTGCAAGTAGAGTATTTCGTGGCTATCTGTTGCGATTGCAGCTTTTCGACGTCGAACCTTCCTTGTGTTTGTTGACGGGCGTTCTTTGCTGCACCAAGGCGGGTGCGAATCGTAGCTGCTACAAGGTAGTGGTCCGAGTCGATGTTGGGACCACGAAGCGTGCGCACATCAAAAACACTGGAGACATGTCGTCCATCTATCACAACATGATCGCTCTGGTTGCGAGTGATTCGATCCGGGGACAGCCAAGTAGCTTGATGGATTTTCTTATGCTGGAATCTAGTACTACAGACGACCATATTTCGGGCCCCGGCGAAGTCGATCACCCTCAGACGGTTTGGCGATGTTTCGTCATGGAGGCTGAATTTTCCAACTGTTGTTCCAAAGACACCTTCTTTACATACCCTGGCGTTAAAATCACCAAGCACGATTTTGACATCGTGGCGGGGGCAGCGCTCATAGGTACATTCTAGGCGCTCATAGAAAGCATCTTTGGTCACATCGTCTTTCTCTTCCGTTGGGGCGTGGGCGCAAAACAGCGATATGTTGAAGAACCTCGCTTTGATGCGGATTGTGGCAAGACGTTCATCCACCGGGGTGAATGCCATGACTCGACGACGGAGTCTCTCTCCCACCACAAATCCTCGTATGCAGTGTACACCGCTAGGATTGCATTTATTATGTTTGCTGATTACAGATATTGAAAACCCCCAAATGCTGAGGCGATATCTGAATAAAATGTGGTATAAATTTTGCGCTTAACATAATCAGATTTTTAAAAAAAGAGGTCCCTAACCATAAATGAATTTTTATTCATATGAAACCATAAAATTAATTTACAAAATCTATATCCAATTAAATAAATACAAACATACAAAGTTGGTAATTTATTGAATACAGTTCATGTATTGTTATTATAGGATAAATCCATTATTTCTTCTTACTATTTCCTATTCTATGCAATTCATTTCAGCCGTTTTAGTTGCGATTGCACATTTTGTTTTCACAAATCATACGCAATAATAGAAATCTAATTATAAGAACACAGTCATATCTAATATTATGAATGTTAAAGGTGCAAAAGTATGTACATAAAAGAGAAAGTGACGCATGTGTTTGAAATGCTAGACGGACAGTGGAGCATTGTGCGCATTAAGTACTATTTTATATATTGAGAATCATTTCATATAATTTCTTTCTGTGTTTTATCAATTAATACAATTTGTTTTCTGAAGATTTTGCTAAAAACCACACTGTGCACTTCCTAAAAGAAATATTACCTAACTCTAATGCAATAAATATAAACTAAGTCCGCAAAAAGAACAAAATCCAATACAATTCTCATTAATTTCCGTAGTTTGTGCTGTTTCAAGTTTCATATATTGTGGCTGCGAAAAGTGGATTTACAGTGCATAACGAATTCGTTTACTCCGGGTTTATGGGCTATGTACATTGCTTTTTGTTTTAGCTATTTCAATCGTAATGTAATGTGACATATAAATTGCAACTAATTCCAAATTCCACACGTAACGACAAAAGTTTTCGATTGACCGCTAATGGTGACTGCGTGATTTAATTTTCAAAGATCCAAAGAGAAAGTCGAATACGAGTATTGTAAGTTAATTTTTAGCAGAGAGCGTATATAATGCATTTTATATTTTTTTGTTCTTACAAATAAAATCATTTTAAGTTCCTTCTAACATAGCTTTCTTTGATTTATTTTTATAAATCATTTGATATTTACATCACACAAGTATACATCGCTTTTGGATATAAAATATGTTGCAATCTTTTTAAGGCTATATGACATAAATCAAATGCGGCTAACCCTAATGATGTCCGATTCTACATCTCCGGCATTGACTCTGCTTTTATACAGCTGAGGACTATTATTTATGCGTTGAACGCTGTCAAGGTACACAATAGAGTAATCACTGGAACAACACCTAGCATCGCTAGTTACGATAAGTAAATACAGAAAATCTTTAATTTAGCAAATTAAGAAAGGGCTATAATTTTATACTCTCTCAATTTATTTATTTAATTTAATTGAGATATCATACAAGACATACATTATTGGAAGAAAAAACGGGCTTTCGAATTTTCAACGATTTCATCTATGCTTGCAAAAAGACAGCCCTTTAAGGTTTTCTTTATTTTTGTGACCTACACTAAGTCATATCTGGCGAATATTAAGGCGATTATTTCATCTTACGAACTGGTTTGCACATATTTTCATTTCCATTAAATCTCAAATAAAATTTCACAAAAAATATATGTCAAATTTAAGAGAAATGTATGTATTGGAAACATATACAGAACTGGAAATGTTTTAAATTTATGTGTAAAATATGAATAGATATGCAATAGTTAAATTTAAGCAGACTTAAGAGAAATTTCAATGGAACTTTGTTACAAAATTAAACTTAGCTTAGATGACATGAATAACCGAAGCCTACTGAGACTAATAAATCTATTTCATACTTGACTAAATAAAACTATTATTTGTAAGTTTTAGTACAAATCCAAATTCCAGCAAGCAATTCTGCAGAAAAACACATACACTCGCATTTTCGTACTGTTTGATTGCCACTCCTCCAGTATTCAGTTTATGGAAATCGCATAAATGCCTGTGTGTGAAAATGTGTGTAATAGTATAACCGAAAGTGTATAGTTTTATAGTAAAATTATACTATTTGTATGCAGCAATAGTTTCGCTTCGACTATTTCTAACTATTGAGGTATGAGTTGTTACGTATACGCAGTGGCATATAACATATTTGATTTGTATGTATCATGAATGCCATTGCGGTAGACAGAACATAATTTTATAAAGCATATACATTTCGTAAGCTGTTGTACAATGTAGTGTAAGTGTAGTAGAAGCGTTTGGAAAGGTGCAAGCAACCCATTAGTTCGAAGCGTTCAGAAAACACACTATTATGAGCATAAAAATGCAAGAGAAAAAAATCTCACAATAACGGAAAACCAAAAAACTAATAATTCTAGGGAGTACCGTAGACAAATTTAATTTTCGCCCGAAATTGAATTAAAAATTTATTGATGCAACTGAATGCAAACACCGTGACTTTGTACTAGTCAACTGGCTGGCTTCGGAAATTCATGCTTAATTGTATTGCACCAGGGAATGCCTGCGGTTACAATATGTGAAGTACAATGCTGAAATGTTTATACATAAAGGCCTGTCTATGAGCAGCAAAAATATAGTCCGTGTCCGTTACGAAAATATTTGAATAACAACACACGAGGCAAATTAAGCAATACAGTTTCCAAATGAATATAATAGGGTGGGGACGTGTATGATACATATCACTTGTTTCTTGGGTGTAGATTGGTTCTTTTGTAGTTAGTTGTCTCTTAACGGCATGTTATACAAGTTACTGAGTCAAATAATTGCCATATATAATTACAAATTAATATATATAATTTTTCCATAACTCGTCTTAGGCTTTTCTGTACGAGCAACTACTTTATATGTACTAAAACGTATGTGGACTAAATCGTTAAACAAAGCACTAAAGGATGGTTGAAGTTTTACAACCTAAGAGAATAGAATACTGCATGCTCCTGTTGAAGCTTAAATAAATTACATAAGACAAGTCCGTCATTCATAGACATGTTTAGACTAAATATTTACATTATTGGTAAAATATTAAAAACAATAATATTTTCGGTTGAGACTTATATCTGTTGTAATATCGAAGAGGTAGTTGTTTAAAATCGATTTTTGCGACTCTGATGAAAAGCTGCTCATCGAAATAACGCCAATTTGTTATACACTGAAAAAAAAAATCCCGCAGTTAAATCAAATACTTTTTGCAGTTAAAGTACAGTAAAACAAAAGTATGTGTTTCAACAGCAAAACTATTGACGGAAATACTTTGCTCTTGATTATTATACTTTTTTTAAATTCGGCACTTTTGAATCAAAAGCGGCTGTGCTTTTAAAAATCATCTTATTAAAATCTAAAATAAAAATAGTTGTTTTAAAGGTTTCGTATTTAATTTTCTTTGATTACAGTTTTTTAAATGTAAAAGTATTTGTCACAACCATTTCGCATTTAATTTTACTGTTTCTCCATACGATGACAGAGAAGTTGACGCTTACATTTTTCCATCGATCATTCTAACAGAAACACGTGTTGCGTGCGCAAATACTTTAATTTGGGTTTTACAGGTAAATATATGTGCTGAAAGTATTAATTTAAGTGAAAGTGATTACTTCAAGACATTTCGCGTTTAGTGAAGCTGCGCAAAAGGAGCTTACATAGTTTGCATTTGCATTAGTGTGCCTGCCGCATCGCCCGCTGCTTACGGAAGCTGTTTAAAAGGAACTTCCACAGTGATTTTTTTTATATAAAAGACGACATTTGCGAAAAGTCTACTCTGCAGGTATGTTATGGTTTATATACACATTTATTTCAACAAAAATATATGTTTAAAAACAATTTTTGTGCATTTTAGTTTACACTATGAGTGAAGAGTTGATACCATCAACTGAGCTGTCGTTATTTGCCGAGCAATGTCCGTTGGGAGATGAGTCCCCTACAACGAAAAATGTCGACAATGAGTCCGTAGTAATTTTGGATAGTGATGAACAGTTAATTAATTTATTGTGTTCGGGGGATTTGTCGTCAAATGCATTGATACAGTTCAATAGATGTGGTTTAAAGAGAATAGCAATTTTGCAGATGATCCATTCCCACGACATTGACGAAATTTTTAATGCCAGAGCACTAATTGCGGACAAAATTAAGTTCCGGTACAACTTGCAAAAATGGCGTTTAGAAAATAATGTAAGCAAATCATTTTAAAAATTCGGCGTAACTTCCGTTTAAATTTTCACATTGAGGGTTTAGCACACATTTATAACACGCTTATAAATTATTTATATTAATGTCTTTCTAGTTCGATATGCTCACGTGCTGTAGTGGTGATAGAACTATAACAAACCTTTCATCCATTCGAAGCTGGCTGAGCTCTGCAAGCACACCTTCAACATCCCCAAACAACGAACCCAACGTCGAAGGGGTTTTAAAAGAAACAGTAGCAGGTAACGACATAATAAAGAAGTACGAAAACTGTGGTTGCCTCCAAGAAAGTGACCAATCTGCAATAGTTCGCATTATTGTGGATAAACTGAACCTGACGTATTACGACGCCATGCTTGGAGCACTTGATGCAAGTAATGTCGATTTCTTCTATTGTGTGATTTTTGTTATTAATTTCAGGTTTTTTATTTAGATTGCAGGCATTATTATCTTATAAACTTACTACATGCAGTAATAACACCGCCGAGAGTAAATAAAAACATAAAGCCCTCCATTACAGATGCACAAATGGATATGATGGTGCATCTTATAAATATTAATAACTTCCAGCAAAAACTTGACGAGCTAAATGAAAGCGCTCACAACGAGGGATTAACACTGCAACCTAGAGTTTTTGTTGTTGGTGAGAGTCCTCAAAACAAAAATTCTATGTCTGTGTTGACAACATTAAATATAAAGTAGGTAGCTTAATTAGGGCTATAGATTTAGTTGTAAAAATGTCTTTTGTATTCAACATTGAATATTCCGTAAAGAGTAAATATATGTGGATTTTCCTTCAACGATATATTTATGATATTTCCTCTAAGGAAAAATTTCCCAAAATTGAAAATATTTTAAACAAGCTAAATAATGTTCAATAAAAATGCACTTGAAGAAAGACCCACACATACTTGCTCTATATGCGGAAATTAATTTATATTATTTGAAAATCTTGTTAACCTTAAGATTTTACATCGAACTCCAATTACTTTTAAGTATTTATGCCTTTATCAGAAATGCAATAGATATTTTCAAAACTTGTATAAGTTTCGAAATCACGCAAGCAAGCATGATTTTAATTGTAATCTTAATGAAAGCAAAAATGGTTCACAAACCAAAGTACCAAAAACTAATATAAATTTCCCTCAAAATGTAAATGAACTGACTCCAAGCCAAGAGTACTTAGAGGTTCAAGCAGAATCGCCAAGTCAAGACTGCGTTGAAAAAAGTAATGAAGTAAATATTTCACATATTAAACAATTAATAGATTATAATGTAACAAGTCATGCTTTACAACTTCACTGCAAACCGAATACTTTTAGTAAAGATATACCAGTCGCTCAGAAATCTATTACTGAATTGATAATTCCTCCAATTGTAAAGTCTTTTGAAAAATAGATCTTTCAAAACTTGAATTTTATCAGAACTTATGTACCAAATTTACAATCGGAAATGAAGTTTTAAGTATGAGATACAAAGGGGTACTGTATGAAAAGAATTACTATATTAAATCAAAGAATACAGTACTGCTTATTTTAAAAATATTTTTTGATTTACATAATGAAATTTTTTTGATTTGTCAGGAATGCAAAACTTCTTTTTCGGAAAAATTTCAGTCTCACGAAGTTTTAGGTACCAATAACGCATATTATTTAAAAAAAATCGATCTCAAATCAGTACCTTCAAAATTGTATACTTTAAATGACGGCAAAAAAGTTGTACGATGTTTTTGACAAATATACACATTACCTTGTGATCAAAACCAAGTGGATGGTAATATTTTATATATTTAAAATATATTTTATACCAATTTACATTAAAGCTTTAAACTTTGTGTAATATTTATTAAAATAAAAATATATGTATGTATATGTGTACATACATGCATAGTAGTTGTCACTTTTGTAAACTTTACTCTGTATATTCTCAAATAAAATATATTTTTTATGAAAAAAGTAAATTGATATTGAAATTGGGCTGTGCATAGGGAAGTGGGCGGAGAGAGGTGGAAGGGGGTGTTAAACACAACAATAAACCAAATACGATTACATTTGAATCAAGAGCAATTACTGTTAATCTCAAATACTTCTACTGTTAACATAAATGTATAAGTATTTGCTACAACAGTGCCCCGTATTTCGATCAAAAGTGTTCCACTGTTAATTTAAATACTTGACGCATTTACTTCAACAGTGCTCGCACTTTTAAAACAAATACTCAAAGTATTTGGGCACGTTTCTAATGCAAAAAGTATTTGTGGCAAATGCAGAATACTTTGGTTTTACTAGTTTTTTTTCAGAGTAACTATAGTCGTACCGTTATGCTATGTCAACGAGTATTTTATCAAATATAATTCCTACCTTACTGTATGATGAGCTAAATAATCCAAATAAGTTTGTTTGTGGAACACAAAATCAATAGAAGAACAAAAGAATTAAATTCAAGAAAGTTATTGACTTCTACTAAAATAAACTACTTGATATCTAAAGTAAAAAATAAATAAGAGTGACTAGCACGGCGGACATCGAAATTTGACACCCCCTGACTTCCGCTAAACAGGACATTGGAAAAACATAAGCACACCAACAGTCCCCGGATCATTAAGCTCAACGCAAACAAGCTTTAATCAATTTTTTTGTAACTTAAAATTTCACAAAATATGAAATGAGAACTATGCGAAAAATGTCAATATCTTAAATAATAAAAAAATTCAGATGTCTTTTAATTGCTATAGAACTTTATTACGTATTTCAGGGCCAATTATAACTTTACACAAGAAATTCCAAAGTTTTTCTTCTTGAGGCTTTATGCAATTGCCAATTCAGCAACCAAAAATTATTTTAATAATTACTCGTTTAACTTCGTCCTCATCGTGCAACGTATAGAGTGGATGATGGTGGTTGCGGAGCAAAGTAGGCAGTTTGTAAAGACAAGTATATGAAAGTCACAAGAAATGTTCCACAATGATGGAGAAGAGCTACGTGTGAAGGCGACATTGGAATAAAGGGCCTCAGCTACAGAGCCGAGAATCATTGAAATCGCTGCAATGCATACAGCTAATCGCATGCCTTAGATTTGCACATCCACATCCGTGGTTAGAAACTTCCCAGGCGATATAGCAGTCGATAAGTTTATTTACTTTTGCAATGCATTTGTCTTCGGCAAATTTATATGTATGTGCATTGCAATCCTTTTCCGCTCGTTACGGCGCTCTGGTAGCCACAGCGTGTCTGTGGTGCCATTAACATTTTTTTTTTCAAAGTTTTCGCAGCAATGAACTGCACTTACTGGCAGCAGTATAGACAGACAAACGTCAGCTTGGCAACTCAAAAGTGCACAAACACTGATGTGCAGTTGGGGGAGACGAAAAGTTTGAACTGAAAACATTGCCTCGCTGCAATGGATGGCACTGGCAACAAATTTAGCCGTCACATTAAATATGTTGTATGTATATACGTACACTAATTTACATTTATATGTGGACTCTTGGATCCAATCAAATATACTCACAAGCTTTTCTTACTAATTTACACTGGTGCGCTATATAACTCAAATTAACTAATAAATAGATAGTGCAAATTGGAACCTTATATATTTACAATTCACTGGAAAGATACGGCGGTCAGATAAGTACCTCGTCGCACCGTCCGATAGTGCCATTATCGCAAGAGAAATAGTTTAGAATATTAGCTGATTGGAAATTTTTTTCCCGCAGTTATTAGCGAAGAAAATACAGACGGTGAAACAAACGAGTGTTTGGATGTTACACACGGACACTTTTCTCCTTCGACTGCCACCGGCAAAAAAATTATCAGATGATAGGAAAACGGCACCCAGGGAGAATAACGTTACAACAGTTCACGTTCTCGTATATGCAGTCGGACGATTGCCATTCACTTTTACCATTAATAGTGTAGTAGCCAATGTGACAGTTTCGGTTGTAATTTATTTATTGCTAGTGATTGCTTTAGTTGTATTTATATAATACAGGTCTTTCATAAATAGGGATAAGTAAGGAAGGGCTAAGTTCGGGTGTAACCGAACATTTTATACTCTCGCATTTATTAATTTTATTTAATTTTATTAACATAACACACAATTTGATCCACATATTCGTGATATATGTATATGGTATAAAGTCTATTGAAAGTTGGAAACTATACTTCAGTACTTTTCGCTTAATTGCACATCAAAATTTTCATTCAATTAACCGGGGAATCAATTAACAGATACTCGCTTAATTGAACAGTTTGTTCAATTACATGAATCACGCTTATTTGGACCATTTGGTGAATTAAGCGATTACGTGGGAATCAAAATTTGAAAATTGTTTATCTTATTAAATAGTACAATATTAAAATAGTATAATATTAAAAAGCATGCCCGACGATTCAAATCTCAATGTACTCTGCCCAATCCAACAAGAGGAAGACCCCACAATTTGAGCCAACTATCATGGGATAAGCCTCCTTAACATCGCTTATAAGGTTCTATCGAGCGTACTGTGTGAAAGACTAAAGCCCACCCTCAACAAACTGATTAGACCTTATTAGTGTGGCTTTAGACCTATTCACCATGCGCCAAATCTTGGAGAAGACCCGTGAAAAGATGATCGACACACACCATCTAGTTGTCGACTTTAAAGCCGCTTTCGACAGCACGAAAAGGAGCTGCCTTTATGACGCGATGTCTGAATTTGGTATCCCTGCAAAACTAATACGGCTGTGTAAGCTGACGTTGAGCAACACCAAAAGCTCCGTCAGGTTCGGGAAGGACCTCTCCGAGCCGTTCGATACCAGACGAGGTTTCAGACAAGGTGACTCACTCTCGTGTGATTTCTTTAACCTGATGCTGGAGAATATAATACGAGCTGCAGAGCTAAATAGAGAAGGTACAATCTTCTATAAGAGTGTACAGCTACTGGCGTACGCCGATGATATCGATATCATTGGAAACAACAACCGCGCGGTTAGTTCTGCTTTTTCCCTCCTGGATAAGGAAGCGAAGCGAATGGGTCTAGTGGTGAACGAGGAGAAGACGAAATATATCCTGTCATCAAACAAACAGTCAGGGCATTCGCGTCTTGGCTCCCACGTCACTCTTTACTGATATAAATTTGAAGTTGTAGATAATTTCGTATACCTAGGCATCAGCATCAGCACCGATAATAATGTCAGCCTTGAAATCCAACGCCGAATCACTCTTGCCAATAGGTGCTACCAAGGAATGAGTAGGCAATTGAAAAGTAAAGTCTTCTCTCGACGAACAAAAACTAAACTCTGCAAGTCCCTCATCATTCCCGTCCTACTTTATGGTGCTGAAGCGTGGACGGTGTCAACATCCGATGAGACGGCACTAGGAGTTTTCGAGAGAAAGGTTTTGCTGAAGATTTATGGTTCCTTAAAGATTGGCAACGGCGAATACCGAAGAAGATGGAATGATGAGCTGTATGTGTTGTTCGTCGACATAGACATAGTCCACCGAATAAAAAGACAGCGGCTACGCTGGCTGGGTCATGTTGTTCGAATGGACGAAAGTGCCCCAGCTCTGAAAGTTTTCGATGCAGTACCCGCTGGTGGAACCGAGGAAGAGGGAGACCTCCACTCCGATGGAAGGACCAGGTGGAGAAGGACCTGTCTTCACTTGGTATCACCAATTGGCGCCAAACTGCCAAAAGGAGAAAAGCGTGGCGCGCTGTTGTGGACTCGGCTATAACCGCGTAAGCGTTTTCTAATTTCAATCGAATTTTGAAGTCAGTGGACACGATTTCTTGAAAAGTTATGAAGCGAAAAATTTCCACACATCTTTATTACAACTATTTTTGGATATCTGGGGTATTGAAAAGTTATGGTCCGCTTTCGACAATTTTTTCACAAGTGAAGCCAGAGATGATATGCACAAATTGTGTACAGTTTTATTCCGTTATCTTCATTGGTTCCTTATGTATATATTATAAAGTGAAGGAATAAGATGGAATTCAAAATTGAGTTATGAAGAAAATAGTCGTGTTGTGTACCGATTTCGTCCATTTTTTGTCCGTGTTATCAGAGTGTCAAGAAAATATTATATGCCGAATTTCATTGAAATTTGTCGAGCAGTTTCGGAGATATGGTTTTTGACCCATAAGTGGGCGATGCCATATCCATTTTTATACTCTCGAAACATGTTGCACAGAGTATCATAGTTTTGCTCACATAACGGTTGTTTGTGTCACCAAGAAATAATAGAGTTAGATATGGGGTTATATATGTATGTATATATAAATGATCAGGATGACGAGTGGATTTGAAATCCGGGTGTCTGTCCGTCTGTCTGTCCGTGCAAGCTATAACTTGAGTAAAAATTAAGATATCTTAATGAAACTTGGAACACATCTGAGGAGGTTGCTTTCGAAAATGGGCAAAATCGGTATACTGCCACGCCCACAAAATGACGGAAACTGAACACTTATACAGTGTCATAACTAAGCCATAAATAAAGTTATTAAAATAAAATTTGGAACACAGGATCGCATTAGGGAGGGGCACATTTGGATATAATTTTTTTGAAGAAGTGGGCGTGGCCCCGCCCTCAAATAGGTTTTTTGTATTTATCTCGCAAACCAATGAAGCTATATAAACCAAGCTTTCTGCAGGCGTTTTTTTTTAGCCACTTCTTAATGCAGTCCAAAAACAAAAGAAATCGAAAAATAACCACGCCCACCTCCCATACTAAACTTAGGTTGAAAATTACTAAAAGTGGGTTAACTCACTAACGAAAAACGTCAGAAACACTTAATTTCACATAAAAAATGGCAGATGGAAGCTGCACTTATGGGTCAAAAACCATATCTCAGTGAAGATATCGGTGCAGAACTTTGCACAAATACAAAGTTTATAGTATGGCGGCCCCATTCTACAAATCGCCGAAATCGGACTATCGGTTTTCAAGGCCCCATATATCGAACACGAGGACCTCGGTGCTTCTAACCTAATATTAGGGTTTCCAACTTTTAATGGACTTTATACAATATGTATGACGAATATGTGGGTCAAATTGTGTATTATATAATATTAATGAAGTTAAATAAATTGCGAGAGTATAAAATGTTCGGTTACACCCGAACTTAGCCCTTCCTTACTTGTTTGTATACCAATTGGTGTGCAGCCCTTCTGTACCATATTTATAACGCATAATTATAATTTTAGGGTTTTGGTTTTTTCCTTACTGAATTAAAGCAGTTTTAGTAGGTTTCAATATAACTTTTTTATGGGAGATGGGTATGGTTATAATCAGATTTTCTTCGTTTTTGGACTGCATAAGGTAGTGCCAAAAGAAATCACTCTAGAGAGGTTCCTTGTTATATAGTTTGTCAAGAAAAAGTATACACATTGAAAATAAATACACTTTTTCACTTTCCGCAGCAAAATTTTTTACTTTTACTTCAGTTCAACATATTTTTTGAATCAGGGATGGTTACTTACAGTATTTAAAGAGATGTAATGCAAAAAAAGCTGCGAAAGCTATGCAAAAACCAACCAAGAGCAACAAAAAACAAAAATCATTCAATTTTGTTAGTGTCAAGAAAAACTTTACCCACTTCGATTATTTTACTTGTTAAGCACGTGTTATACAGTTAACCGTACTTCACCGTTACCTATTCTTCGCAAAGGCATTTACAATGAATTTGTCAATTAGTTGGTGATTAATTTTTGCTTTTTTCATATCTAAAGTACCCAATATTGTCTTTTTAATATTCCATGCAAAGGGTTTAGTTTGAAGAGGTCCAACTATTGCCCCATAATCCCCAATGGGCTAAAAACGTTTGAGATCTAACAGCAATGTTTTCTTTAACCCTCTAAATAGTGTATAATGGCTAAATTGATCGGAAAATATGGAAATACAAGAACCAAAGCCAGAAAAAGGCCCTAAATTATAAATAAGTGTACATGTACAGTGCTTAATGTCTCGAAAACTTGACCAAATTCCAAAAATTTCGATCAGTGTTCTAACGAAAAAGTTCTAGGAAAAATGCAACATTCAGATTTCTCATGAAATTGCGCACCAAAACATGCTACGAAAGAAATCAGATCATAACCACGCCCACCTCCCATACAAAAGTTAGGTTGAAAATTACTAAAAGTGGGTTAACTCACTAACGAAAAACGTCAGAAACACTTAATTTCACATAAAAAATAGCAGATGGAAGCTGCACTCAGATTTTTTTACAAAATGGAAAATGGGCGTGGCGTCGCCCACTTATGGGTCAAAAACCATATCTCAGGAACTGCTCGAACGATTTCAATGAAACTTGGTTTGTAATAGTTTCCTTGCATGCCAATGATATGTTGTGAAAATTGGCCAAAGCGCTGCACAACCACGCCTACTTCCTATATACTAGAACTTTGAAGACAACCTGAATCGTTTACATTACAAAATATAAAGTAAGTACTAGTGAAGATATCGGTGCAGAACTTTGCAAAAATACTATGTTAATTGTGTGGCAGCCCCATTCTAAAATTCGCCGAAATCGGACCATAGGTTATTAAGGCCGCATATATTGAACACGAGGACCTCGGTGCTTCTACCTAATATTATGGTTTCCAACTTTCAATGGATTTTATACGAATATGTGGGTCAAATTGTGTATTACATAATATAAATAAAGTTAAATATATAAATTGCGAGAGTATAAAATGTTCGGTTGCACCCGAACTTAGCCCTTCCTTACTTGTTTTGCATTACATCTCTTTAAATACTGTAAGTAACCATCCCTGATTCAAAAAATATGTTGAACTGAAGTAAAAAGTAAAAAATTTTGCTGCGGAAAGTGAAAAAGTGTATTTATTTTCAATGTGTAAACTGTTTCTTGACATACTGTGTTATAACTTCAGTAGTTTCCGAGATATTTGTGTACAAACAACTTAGTTGGGGCGGGTCCACGTCTACTTCCGTGAAATTTATTTTTTTAATTTTAATTTTAAATTTAAATTATTGTTTGTTTAAATGGGAGTTCTAAAATTTTGTATGATTTTCTTGTAGGGCATTACAATAGGGTATATCCGTTTAACCATTGTAAAGTACGCGAGTTTTGTTCCTTTCACTCGCACGTAATAGAACCCATTTATATTATTATATTTCCAGTGACATGAGTAATGCAGAGTAATGTCACTCCCTGGTGACAACACGTAAGACGTTAAAATGTCTGGGTGTTTTCTTCATATCTCTGATGTAAATACTGACTACTCGTTTAGCTGTTTATTTTCAGTAAGCTGTATGTATATATAACGTTAACGTTATATATAACGTTATATAAGGTTGCGATACATTTACTGTTACAAAAAACGATGTGCGATGTTTTCCAAAGACTAAAACCGTCTTTATTTTTACATATTCGCTAACTCCAAATATCTCCCTTCCGCCTTTTTGTCGTTTTAATTTCGCGGCTATGTATAAAGCGCTACAGTCTACAGTTATAGACGAGTAAACATGAAGTTCACTAACGCCGAAATTCGCGCTATTTTTTTGTATGTATATATAACGTTATATGCTGAAAAAAAGTGTGTCCGTCAATTGCATTCAACGTTTAAAGCGTTTCAGATTAAAAGCAAACTCTTCAGGTGCAAAATTATGATGTTTACTTTAATGGGCAATACCAGGAAAGAGACTTACATTTAGAATTACTTAATTCATATACCCATGCTGAATGGGAAATACCACTTAAGTGTGACTTCCTATAGGACAACGGCCGAAAGCATACTGTAGATGTCGAATCTTGGTTTCAGAGAGATAAAGTGTACTATTTACTTTGAGTTGCAATATTTTTGTCTTATACGCTAGACAGACGGCAAAGTTATTCCCGATTAACTGCGCTTTTAATTAGTTCCAATTTTGTGGGTGGCAGACGGCAGCGGGTTATAAACTGCCTGATTGGCAATAATATTTCCATTTTGGTGAAATAAAATTGGATAGAAAGCAATTATTGCGGTTGTTAGCCGCACAATAGTACAAAATCACTAATTATTAAAAAAAATAGATATAAATACGTTATTATAACTTCCATTTTAGAAAAAAATTAGCATGCGTATGTTTTTTTTTACATTTAATTGAAAAACATCTGTCAGTATTGCATATTTGCATTCATAGATAAAAAGCGGCCATGTTTACCAATGTTGCCAACGAAAATGCCACAAACTGCCACTAACTCTCTAAAATTTTGAGGATTAAATGGGAGTTAGTAAACGGAGTTAACTGAGATAACTCTCGAATTAACCCCGATTAAAGCAGTTATTCCGAGTTAACGCCGCCGTCTGTCAGGGGTATTATTGAATATAGAAGTATAAAATTGAAATAAATGAAATTGTTTATCTAAATCAATATACACCCTTTCAAATAAAACTTAAATAATAGGTATCATGACAGTAATATCTTTATACCATTTCAGTTGCAAATTTTTTGCCCGATATTGTACGTTACTAACAATGTAAGGGTTAAGTGCTGCTTAATGAGGGTCACAGTAGCCATCATAGTATAATAAGTAATTTGCTTAACTTAGATGGATATTTCCCGCCGGCATATTTGATCAGTCGAGCATAAATTTATGGAAAATAACAATTTTCCAGCAAGCGAAGCTAGTGTCTTTTATAAACACCGAATATCTGGGTACCACTAAAGTTTACTCATGAATAAATTTTGCAAGCAATTAAATTCACACAAATTAGCTGAAATCATTGATTCATTACCTTTTAGCTAGTGAAGGGATCCAACTTTCAATATGTATGACATACAGTATAATGTTGAAATATTTATCGCCAAATCTGCGAGAGTTTTCAATTTTGTTTATGAGTAATTGTAAAGTTCTGTGTCAATAGTTCTCCGAAAAACTCCACGAACCATTTCTTCGGCGAATTGCCAGACCTAAAAGCAACTCAACAATGCGTACATATGTATATTATAAAAAGCTTTGTAAAGCATCTACAGCTTTTTTGAGAGTGCAAGCACTTGTCGCGTGACTAAGAAGAACAAGACAAACTTACAGATTATTTGTTGGATTTATGTATGTGGAATTGTTATGGTGCCAACTAAAAACGAATTTTCCGAATTTAAGCCAAATAATGTTCGAAAAGTAAGAAAAAGGAAGAGAAATACATCGTCTATCTACTAAAGAACGTGATTTCAAACTTTAAGGTGACAGAAAATTTTTATTAAAATACTATTTTCAGATAATTATGCTGACTGAAAGTTGTTAAGTAATGGTGTGTGATATGATTATTCGTTAATTACTCATATTGAAATATGTATTATTTAAGGTTGCGATACATTTACTGTTACAAAAAACGATGTGCGATGTTTTCCAAAGACTAAAACCGTCTTTATTTTTACATATTCGCTAACTCCAAATATCTCCCTTCCGCCTTTTTGTCGTTTTAATTTCGCGGCTATGTATAAAGCGCTACAGTCTACAGTTATAGACGAGTAAACATGAAGTTCACTAACGCCGAAATTCGCGCTATTTTAAAGTTTTAATTCGTTAAAGGCAAATCCGCGAGAGAAACGTTCCGTGAGATTAATGGTGTTTTGGGATATGGTACTCTATCACTTCGAATTGTGGAGGAATGGTTTCGACGATTTAGATCGGGTGAAAACGACACCATGGAAGACCTGAGTCGGAAGACCTGTGACGACGAATACCGACCAAATCATGGAAAACATCGAGTTAGACCGGCATTTGACATCCCCCAGGAGATGGCAGTTAGTCACCAAACCATTTTTAACCATCTGCAGAAGGCTGGATACACAAAAAAGCTTGATGTTTGGGGCCGCATGATTTGACTCAAAAAAGCCTTCTGGACTGAATCAACAACGCCTGCGAAATGCTGCTGAGACGGAACGAACTCGACCCATTTTTAAAGCGGATGGTGACTGGGCGACAAAAAATGGATCACATACGACAATATCAACCTAAAACGGTCTGGTCGAAGGCCGGTGAATCGTCCCAAACAGTGGCTAAGCCGGGATTGACGGCCAGGAAGGTTTTGTTGTGTTTTTTTGTGGGATTGGAAGGAATCATCCACTATGAGCTGCTCCCATATGACCAGACGCTTAATTCTACCATCTACTGCGAACAGCTGGACCACTTGAAACAGGCGATCAACCAGAAGCGTCCTGAATTGGTCAACAGGAAGGTTGTAGTGTTCCACCAGGACAATGCCAGACCACAAACTTCGTTGATGACTCGTCAGAAGCTACATTACGTCGGATGGGAGGTTTTATAGCATCCACGATATACCCCGGACATAGCGCCAAATGATTACCGCCTGTTCTTGTCCATGGCGAATGCCATTGGTGGTGTAAAGTTGAACTCAAAAGAGGCTTGTGAAAAGTGGCTGTCGAAGTTCTTCGCAAATAAGGAGGGGGTATAAACGCACATATCGGAAGACACATGCATACCTGAGCACACTAAAGTGTATTTTATTTTACCAATGTTATGTACATAAATGCAATTACACCGCTACTGTGTCATCATCCAGTACATTGTAATGGAAAAACTTATTCATGCTTAGAATTTGTTTTTCACCTCTCTCTCTACTTAAGCATGAGAATGAAGCTGTAACTATTGGCATAAGTCCTGCATGGGCGGCACACTTCAAGCGCCTTCATTCTATGGCTTTTGTAGTATACATCTTTGCAATTTACCTTCGCAGTATTTAAATTTCCGTAACGTAAATGCATAGAGAATTTAAAATAACTGCATTACTGATATTTTTTATGGCACTTTTACATTGCACGTTGTCCAAGCAGCTGACATTTGCTGCAAAATGGTTATTTCTTGCGGAACATAAACATCAGTGCCGCCATTGTTCCTATGGTGTATGTAATTCTGTTTCCAGTATTTCTATTTACTGTTGTTTTCTTTCTCCATTCTCTTTAGTTTCTTTTCCAGTATGCCCTCACTTTATAAATATATGCGCTGCCGTGTGAAATTGAGTTTGCTACCAGTGCGCTGATGGCAAACGTTACAGATCGTGTTTGTTGTTGCTTTTCTTATTATTATTAAGCTTTTTCTGGTGCATCCAGTTATTATACCCTTATTTGTATATGTACCATGAATAAAAGCAAAAGCCGGCTGGCATCACCATCTACACACATTGTGAGCATTTGCATGCTTCTGAAGCAATATATGGTGACTTGGTAAGTATTGTATGCAACTTGAAAATGTAGCGTAATATTATTACTGTCAGTCGTTTGTTCTCATTTTAAAAGTTTTTTCATTATATAATTAGTGCGTAGAACAATGAACAAAGGTTTCGTATAAAAATATGTTCTGTTATAAAATATTTTATTCGGTAGATATTGCATGGAGTAATAGAACACAGCTAATATCTAGCATTTGTATGGAAAACCACATGTCTTAAAACCCTTTAGTTATAATTTAGGCATATGACTATTTTCCCCATTTATGACAGTTTATGCTCCATAGTTTATTCATACATATTGAGAAGTATATCCACTTTCATTATTATTTGTGAATCTAAATGCCAAGTTATTTCCAACCACTTTTTCAAATTGCGCACGTTTTGAAATAATTTGCCACATGCCATAAATACCACAATTCAGTGTATTCCAGGAAAATGTTTTTGGTCGACATTTGCATATAATGACTTTCAATTGAATTTCAAATGTAGTTTATTTCAAAAACATGTGTACATATAACAATAAAATATAATCTAGTAATAACATTTGGCAATAAACATAAATGTCGAATGCAGATTTATTAGCATGCAATTGTAAATGTGTAGATGTATTCTTATGATATACATAAATTGGAGTCTACATTCATCGTGGAAACGCTTGTATTTTTTTATAAACAAATTCATGTAATATCTACAACCACTATACATATATATTTTTGGAGAATTTCAGTATGTAATCAAATATGTAATATTACAAAATATTATGCTAAGCGGAAAGCAATTAATGATAATACCTGATAATATAGTTTGAAGCCATGCTAGATTGGTCTCCAAGCACACCTACCTCCTAGTGAACGTCATTATTAGTAGTAGTCAAATTGTATCGTTATCTCAAATAAAGCATCAGAAGAACTTATTAAGTTCCTGAAAAATTGATTGCAGTTAATAAACCAATAGACCTGAGATTTCATTGTCTTGCATTGTTCACCGCTGAAAACATACAATATCAATATTAAAGGTTTAAAATCGATATGCCTCTGATGTGTTCAAACCGCTACAAAATCATCATATTCGTAAAACACAATCAGCCGTATGACTAACAGTACGTCTACTATTGGCTTTTTCGTTTACTCAAATATCAACTGACATCTCCACATTTATTTATTACGAGCACATATCGCCCACTAAATACAAAAGGGTCACAACTCAAAAATTATCAAAATCGATTTTTCCCATACTCGTATATCAATTCGTAATACACTAATCTACCTAACTCAGAAAATGTGTATTTTTATTTGAAGAAAGTGAGTTTAATCATCTGTATTATTTGAAATGTGTCACTTGTGTGTAACACGATATTTAAAGAAAGTATTCTACAATTGTGGACTTCGTAAAAAAATCAATCACACGTGTGCAGAAGTTATGACGATATTACCTAGCTAAATTGTTTTTAATCACTAACTCATTGATGCCTTTCACAAGTTCGTGAGTTATATCGAATTTTATTATCTTTATTTTACATACCTTTATTAGCTTACTCCAACTATGTAGATTTACTTAACTTAATAAAATAGCAGCAATAACATTCGTTGAAGCATCTTTGAAGCGTGCTTAAGGAAGTAAAGCTTCTAAATGATGATTTCTTGGCTTATGCAAATGATAAGGGTAATGATAATTTCTTTATGTGTAGAAAATATCAAACATATTTCCGTACGGGTGATCCTGATATGATACAAAAATTTAATTTTATTATAGATGCTTAAGTTTAGTATTTGTTTACATACACAGAACATTGTAAGCCCAATACGGAACCGTCATAAGAATTCCTTCTATAGAATTCTTTCATATTTTATAAATAAATTTCATGTATTTCAGATTGGTTTGTAACCATACAGTCTACAACAACTTACTCCACACCAAAGTACCTCCCTCATAAACATATGTACATTTACCACTTATAAAAGTTATATATTTATGAGTGCTCACATTTGCTGTCTGTCATACGTTCATGGCCATAAGCTACGAACATACTCGTAATGCCCTTTCAGGTGATAAAGTTTCAAGTTTATGTTCGTAATTCACATTTAAGCCATTACTCAAAGTGCCGATTTAAATTGTAGCCAAATATCTTTTCAGTCACACAGTCACATGTAAAATTTTGGCATGCCATTAAAATATGTGGGTTTTATGAAAGCTAATGCAAGAGACAACATTAGGTGTGGGACTGTCTCCGGAGTTGTATTCATATTAGATTCATAATATATGAATTTATTGGATGTGTGATAAGGTCGTTGGAAATACTCTGAGGTTTTACACTGACATTATTCTTATATAGTTGCGAATCGAATGTCAGAATTTTCACTGCTTCTTTAAATATATAAAGTCATAAATATTTATTTTTTTTAGACACATTAATGTTTACATTTAAGAAAATTATACAAAAACAAGTAAGGAAGGACTAAGTTCGGGTGTAATTGAACATTTTATACTCTCGCAATTTTTTTATTTAATTTTATTAACATAACACACAATTTGATCCACATATTCGTGATATATGTATATGGTATAAAGTCTATTGAAAGTTGGAAACCCTAATCTTTGGTATATGGGTATATGAGAGCTAGGTGAAGTTATTACCCGATTTCACCCACTTTTGGCACGGAGTCATATTATTGGAAGAAAAATATGCTCTTTGACTTTCTTCAAAATATATGAGAGACTTACCTATATTTTCGAAAAAAACAAAAAATTATTAGAGGCACTGTGAGGACCCCAGTTGTATATATGGAAACTTGAAATCTAATTATCTGATTTCGACGTGTTTTAGAATGCAGTATTTGTGCAAAGTTCTGTTACAATATCTTATATATTGTAAACTAAACGATTCAGATCGTCTTCACAGTGCTGATATATAGGAAGTAGGCGTGGTTGTGAACCGTTTTGCCCTATTTTCACAACATATCATATGGATTCCAGAAAAATATTACGAACCGAATTTCATTGAAATTGGTCGAGGCGGACGCACGCCCATTTCAACTTGTGTATACCAATTAACATATTTTTTATGAAATTTAAGGTTTCTGGTGCTTTTGCTTGATGAATTAAAGCGTTTTTAGTAGTTTTAAATATAACCATTGTATGGGCGGTGGGCGTGGTTATAATCCGATTTCCTCCATTTTTGGAATGTATAAGGACGAGCCTAAAAGAAACGGCTCTAGATTTGGTTGATATAGCATTGGTAGTTTACGAGATATGTACCAAAAACCTATTCTGGGGCGGGGCCACGCCCACTTCCTCAAAAAAATTACATCCAAATATGACCCTTCCCAGTGCGAACCTTTTTACCGAATTGTACTTTTACTTAGTTATGGCACTTTATAAGTTTTTGGTTTTCGCCATTTTGTGGGCGTGGCAATGGTCCACATCTAACTCTTTTATTTCTGGGTGACACAAACAACCGTTATGTGAACAAAACTATAATACTCTCTTTAGCAACTTTGTCGCTAGAGTATAATTATATTTCTATAAGTTTTCCAAACAATTCTTCTTTAATTAAAATAAACATTTAAAAATGGTGTATTCAGCAATCTTCGAAGTTAGCCTTAGATATTCAGGTCCGGATTATAAGGTGGTTGCAGTAACCTCCCGAACACACTTCCGTTGTGCGGATGGAACACATTTTTTCTCTTATTGGTCAATTGCTTCTTTAAGGCATTCTCACCTCAATTCCACTACTTCTGTTTTTGAAAGTGAATCACTTTTCATAAACAGCAACCACCCGCTTAAGAAATATGTACAGTAAAACCTGTCTAAGCTGGACACCAGCGGTTCAACATTTTTTGTCCAAGTTACCGAGTCTCCATGTTATGAAGGAATGATAGTTTGTACTAGATTATGTTGGTACTGAACATTTTGTCCAATTTGAGCGAGTGTCCAACTTTACAGGTTTTATTGTATATCGATTTTTTTGAAATGAGACGAAATTATTTTGAATGCATTTTCCAATTAAAACAATACTTACATGTGTAGTAGTAAATATATATATTCTTCATACACAATTGCAGCATTTTAATATTTGTTCAATTTACAGAAATACACAATCACATCACATCACAGCCCTTCGCAGTGTTTTTTCCTTTAAGTCTACCCGAATACTTCCTGTGCAAAAATCTCTGCAGATCATAAAGGGTGATTTTTTAAGAGCTTGATAACTTTTTTTAAAAAAAAAACGCATAAAATTTGCAAAATCTCATCGGTTCTTTATTTGAAACGTTAGATTGGTTCATGACATTTACTTTTTGAAGATAATTTCATTTAAATGTTGACCGCGGCTGCGTCTTAGGTGGTCCATTCGGAAAGTCCAATTTTGGGCAACTTTTTCGAGCATTTCGGCCGGAATAGCCCGAATTTCTTCGGAAATGTTGTCTTCCAAAGCTGGAATAGTTGCTGGCTTATTTCTGTAGACTTTAGACTTGACGTAGCCCCACAAAAAATAGTCTAAAGGCGTTAAATCGCATGATCTTGGTGGCCAACTTACGGGTCCATTTCTTGAGATGAATTGTTCTCCGAAGTTTTCCCTCAAAATGGCCATAGAATCGCGAGCTGTGTGGCATGTAGCGCCATCTTGTTGAAACCACATGTCAACCAAGTTCAGTTCTTCCATTTTTGGCAACAAAAAGTTTGTTAGCATCGAACGATAGCGATCGCCATTCACCGTAACGTTGCGTCCAACAGCATTTTTGAAAAAATACGGTCCAATGATTCCACCAGCGTACAAACCACACCAAACAGTGCATTTTTCGGGATGCATGGGCAGTTCTTGAACGGCTTCTGGTTGCTCTTCACCCCAAATGCGGCAATTTTGCTTATTTACGTAGCCATTCAACCAGAAATGAGCCTCATCGCTGAACAAAATTTGTCGATAAAAAAGCGGATTTTCTGCCAACTGATTTTGGTAATAAAATTCAATGATTTGCAAGCGTTGCTCGTTAGTAAGTCTATTCATGATGAAATGTCAAAGCATACTGAGCATCTTTCTCTTTGACACCATGTCTGAAATCCCACGTGATCTGTCAAATACTAATGCATGAAAATCCTAACCTCAAAAAAATCACCCGTTAGTTTATCTCTCATGTTTTGTCATATTAAAACATATTTTGCCATGCTGGAGATAATTTTGCATGTGTGGGCGTCTAGGCTGTGTGGTTGCTTTGTTTGAGTGTTCGAACGATTCACAATTTTACTTTTTGAAGAGTACGTAGGTAAGCAAAATAGCTTAATCTAATTAAATGAACTAAATGCCCATTCAAACTTTCGACCGATAGTAATTATGGGATTCATAAATAATATTAAAATATTATATATTTTGGTTACATTTGTAATTTTTAAGAATTACAAGGGTTCATAAAGTGTAGTTGGTCCCGAAAATACTTTAAAATTGATTATTTAGATTCGTGTATAGTATAGATTACTTTTTGTAATTTTTCGTTCATACATTTTAGCGGTCTACGCCCAAAGACGGTCACTTACAAAAAATTCATTTCATTGTTTCGTTCGATTTTGCGTATCATTTTGGTTTGTTAACCTACATATATATATTTTCTATGTATTCTACTATTACTTCTTTACAACGTTCCATTCTTAATCCCATAAGCTCTAAACCGAGCAGGTACACCTTAGCTCTTTTTCTAACTTTTGGCTTTTCAGTGTAGAAGTGTACGAATATAACTCAGCAGTAATATCCTTTATGACTATTCCTTAAACACACACAAACGCGCGTACATACATATATACACATATGTACATATAATATTTGTTTGAGAGTGATATGAAACCGCACCTTTTAATACTGTCAACTAATATTACGTGATCACTTTTCAAGTTCCGTTTACTTTTTTACTTGCTTCATCACCTTCATCATGTATGAAATGAATTTATACGTCAATGCCTTGTCTGCTTATATAACTTATGAGTATACGTTTTTGTATTTGTACTAAGTTGTATATCCTACATCAGGGAGTGTGTTGAAGTGAAAAGAAAGAAGTAAAGAAAGATAAAATTATGGTAGTTGCAGACTACTATTGGTATAAATATATATATACAGATATAAAATATTTTCAAAAATCATCCGACTTTCTGAATTAAGTACGATAACAATACTTTATTCTCTTCAATATTGCGTACACTCCATATATGTAATTGTAGTGTTAATTATATGTATATACATATGTACATCCAAACAACTACATAAAAAATTGTATATAAGGACTTACACATTAACGTAGATAAGTTTTCGATGGTTCCAATCTTATAAAGATAGAAACAAGCAGAGCACGAATGCGTGAATTATATTTAACTTTTGTGCAGAAAAAGTTAGCGGCGCAAAAATAATACGTGTATGCATATGAATATTCAAGTGCCGACACTTGATTGCCAATTAGGGCTGAGTGTAGTATACATGGATATGTTTCGAAAGATTTTAATGTTTACTTCAATCAATTTGATTGCAATATTGAACGTTAAGCAGATTACCGTAACAGAAATCAGTAAATATTAGGTATATACATCTACTTACAAGTGTACATAATATCATTGACCCGAATAACATAATGACCTTTAAGTTAGTTTAAGTTATTTATTATCTAATATGTACCTTATGGTATTACCTAATCAAATCCATTTCAATAAGATAGTGGAGTCTTTTAAAAACTAGACTTCTCAGGTGAATTCCAAAACCACACGAATGTTTTCCACCAGACTCCGTTGAAACATACAGCCTCACCAAGTATTTAAAACCCCAAATGTAAATAGTAATATACAAATTACGGCTCTTAAAATTATTCGATTAACCTGAAAACCGATTATTCGAATACCCGGTTTGTAACCGTTCGTATGAATATTAACCGGTTAGTACTATTCGATTAGTCGCAATGTTACGACTATTCGAATAGTCGTTCTACTGCGGTTATTCGCAATTATATAGTATAAAGTCGATGTAAGCGTAAACCAATATGCTACACTTTGTGCGCCACGATACGCTACGAAGAGATACTGTAATACAGTTTGCTAGATGGCACTTTTTGTCGACACCAGAAAACCTCTTTTGAAGTTAGACGATACAAAACATCTAATATCTTCGACAGAGCATCGCAAGGCTTTTGTGAGTAAGCAGCACGGTTACAACTTAATTTCTTAATATGTATAGCAGTGATTCTAGATGTGTCATAAGAGTATATTTAATTTTTATACTCTCGCAACCTGTTGCACAGAGTATTATAGTTTTGTTCACATAACGGTTGTTTATGTCACCAAGAAATAAAAGAGTTAGATATGGGGTTATTTATATATAAATGATCAGGATGACGAGTGGAGTTGAAATCCGGATGTCTGTCCGTCCGTCCGTCCGTGCAAGCGATAACTTGAATAAAAATTGAGATATCTTAAAGAAACTTGGAACACATGTTCCTTGGGACCGTGCGAGGGTTGCTTTCGAAAATGGGCAAAATCGGTCCACTGCCACGCCCATAAAATGGCGGAAACCAAAAACACATAAAGTATCATAACTAAGCCATAAATAAAGTTATAATAGTAAAGTTTGGAATAAAGGATCGCACTAGGAAGGGGCATATTTGGATGTAATTTTTTTGGGGAAGTGGGCGTGGTCCCGCCCCCAAATCGGTTATTTGTATATATCTCGCAAGCCAATAAAGCTATGTAAACCAAACTTTCTGCAGTCGTTTTTTTAGCCACTTCTTATACAGTCCAAAAATGAAAGAAATCGGATAATAACCACGCCCACCTCCCATACAAAGGTTAGGTTGAAAATTACTAAAAGTGGTTTAACTCACTAACGAAATACGTCAGAAACACTAAATTTCACATAAGGAATGGCAGATGGAAACTGCACTCAGATCTTTTTACAAAAGGGAAAATGGGCGTGGCGTCGCCCACTAATGGGTCAAAAACCATATCTCAGGAACTACTCGACCGATTTCAATGAAATTTGGTTTGTAATAGTTTCCTTACTTCCCAATAATATGTTGTGAAAATTGGCCAAATCGCTTCACAACCACTCCTACTTCCTATATACCAGAACTTAGAAGATGATCTGAATCGTTTACTTTACAATATATAAAGTAAGCACTAGTGAAGCTATCGGTGCAAAACTTTGCACAAATACTGTATTTATAGTGCGGCAGCCCATTTCTAAAAATCGCCGAAATCGGATCATAGGTTTTCAAGGCCCCATATATCGAACATGAGGACCTCGGTGCTTCTAACCTAATATTGTGGTTTCCAACTTTCAATGGACTTTATACAATATATATGACGAATATGTGGTTCAAATTGTGTATTATATAATATTAATTAAGTTAAATAAATAAATTGCGAGAGTATAAAATGTTCGGTTACACCCGAACTTAGCCCTTCCTTACTTGTTAGAAGTAATTTCATTTGGTTTTACGAAAGCATTGTTAAGCATTAAATGAAACATTAAATATGAAATATAGCTCACATGGAAGTAAATCATGTTTATCTCTTCATAATTGACTTCAAACTTTTAGGAAATATCTTCCTTAGTGTAAAGGCGTTTTTTATTGCATTTGTCATCAAATATCATATTTTATTAATTCTTTTCTTTTGACCTTTCTTTTATACTTTAAATGTAACTGGGAAACACTGGCACACAAAAAATGTCGATGGTACTAACAATATATAATATATCGTTCATTTACATGAATAGTGTCACAACTCAAAAAACACGGCTTTTTTGGTTAAGTATGCAGAAATGTGCGTTAATGATTATAAGAGGACCTTTTATATTTATTTTGAATTTATATCATTGAATCATATGCTCGAAATAAGTCTCCGTTATCAAAGCGAATAATAATAACAACCTTTGAAACTTTAATTATGTAGCTGGAACGATATTTTTATCATTAGAAACAAGAGAAATATGGTCAACCATTTCTAAGCTTAAAAAGTTTGACTAGGCAATAGCTCAATGCGGATCAAACCGCTGATATATATGTATGTTGAGATAAAATGTGCAATAATAATTTTTGCACTTTCAACTAAAACATAACAAAATTTTTATAAAAACATGTTTCATTAACTGGATGTATGTATTCTGTTAATAATAGAGACATTTATCTCTATATGTCGGTGTACTATTCGCTGTCCACTCTTCAATTCCATCCGAAGAAGTTGAAATCCCTCATGCGGACATAATTGAATTTAAATGCATACGAATTTGCGTTAATAGTAGTTACACTTACTTAACGTTATCTTATATACCTCCTCAATCTGACTTATCTGTATATATGCAGCATGCTTCTTTAATAAAAAATGTTTTTTCTTTTGCTAATGATACTGATTCCATGATTGTTCTGGGCGATTTTAATCTACCGTATGTATCATGGAAATCCATTGATGATTACATTATACCAGTTTGCACTCGTTTAAACTTTAATGAGTTTTTGGAAGAAATGTCTGAGTTGGGTCTTAACCAAATTAGTTTGATTCCTAACAAATTCGGTAAATCCTTAGATTTGGTCTATGTTGATAATACTTCAATATTTTCTGTTGTCCGATCTGATCCTTTAGTTTTGCCTGAGGAGTTTTATCATCCTGCTTTGGAAATTAATATCGAAATCAAATCCGATCTTGTTTTCAATAAACAGGACCATTGTTTTAGTTTCAACTTTGCGAAAGCTAACTTTAAAAAGATTAATCTGGAACTCTCTAAATTGACTTGGCCCGATTATAGTGGTAATATTGAATTTAATGTTTCACATTTTAATAAAACTATTTTTAATTTATTTGAAAGGTTTGTTCCGAAATGTTTTGTTACCCAAAGTAAAAACTCAAATTTGTGGTCTTCGAAAGAGCTATGTAAACTAAAAAATAGAAAAGCTCGTGCTTTTAAACTTTATAAAAAAAACTGGAATGCCTAGTGAAGATTTAAAATATTCTAAGTTACGACGAGAGTTTGCGGTAGTTAACAAAAAATGTTATAAAAACTACGTAAATAAAGTTAAAAATAACATTATTCGCAATCCAAAATCTTTTTATGGTTTCCTTAACTCCAAACGCAGGGTATCCAATTTTCCGTCTGCGATGAAATATAATTCAACCATGTCATGTGACAACTACTATTTCTAATATGTTTGCTGAATTCTTTAAGTCTAATTATTGTTCTAACTCCCCTACGAATGTGCCATATCAACATGTGTCTTGTCCGAGTACCGTTATTAATGCACCTATAATTTCTGAATTAGATGTCTTAAACCATCTAGATACATTAAAAAGTTCGTTTAAATATGGTCCCGATATGATTCCCTCATGTTTCCTTAAAAATTGTGCAAAATATATTTATCTACCTTTAACCAAGCTTTTCAACTCATCTCTTAAACAAGGTATTTTTCCGTCATTGTGGAAAAACTCTTTTATTATACCTTTGCATAAAAGCGGTGTTAGATCATCCGTTGAGAACTATAGGGGGATAGCAAAAATGTCAGCTATACCCAAACTCTTTGAAGCTATTATCACTGACCAAATTACATTCTCGATTTCTCCATTGATTTCATTTTCTCAGCATGGATTCTGTAAAGGGAAATCTACAGCAACAAACTTGCTTGAATTCGTAAGCCATGTGTCAATGGGTTTTAGAGACAATAAGAATACCGATGTTATTTATACAGACTTTAGTAAAGCATTCGATAGAGTAAACCACTCTATTCTATTACAAAAATTGGATTATCTTGGTTTTCAACCAAGACTTCTTAATTGGGTATCCTCATATCTTACTAACAGAAAACAACAAGTTATATTTAATAACACTTTATCCGATTCAATTATGGTCCCTTCAGGCGTTCCGCAAGGTAGTCATCTCGGTCCGATTCTGTTCTTTTTGTTTATTAATGATATACCTTCTGTAATTAAGTTCTCAAACATTTTATTATACGCGGATGATGTAAAACTTTTTAAATCATATACTTCTTATAATGATAGAACTGAGTTACAATCGGACTTAAATAATTTAGTTACTTGGTGTCACATAAATGATATGCCACTGAATCTTAAAAAATGTAAAACGATGTGCTTTTCCCGTAGATCTGTTGATCCTTCTCCCTACGTAATAAATAACTTCAGTTTAGAGCAAGTATCTAGCTTTGTTGATTTAGGAGTTACTATGGACCCTAAACTAAATGTTAATTCTCATGTAAATTCAATTGTTTTAAAAACTAAAGGTGTTCTTAGCTTTGTTAAACGTTGGTCTAAAGAATTTAGTGATCCGTATATTACTAAAACTCTTTTTACAACATTGATAAGACTTATATTGGAGTATGGTTCTGTGGTATGGAATCCTAGCTACAATACCCATTCTGATAAGTTAGAGTCCGTTCAAAAACAATTTTTACTTTTTGCTTTAGGTCACTTACACTGGGATTCAAGATTGAATCTTCCTCCGTACACTAGTCGCTTAAAACTTATAAATCTACCTACACTCACTAGTCGTAGGGAAATGCTAGGTATAATATTTCTAGTAAAACTTCTGAATGGTTCTGTTTGTAGCTCTTTTCTTTTGTCTGATATCAAGTTTAATGTCCCATTTCGTTCATCTAGGCAGTTTAGACCATTACTTTTAAAATCTTCGAGAACAAATTTTGAGTTAAACGAACCATTCCGTCAAATATGTTATGATTTTAATTCTCATTCCAGCACATTTGACCTGTCTGATTCGATCTTTAGCATTAAAAAAACTATTTTGTCTTCGCTTTATAAGTAACATTAAACATTTTTTAACCTTTTGTTTTTGTAAATTTTAAATCTTAGCTGTTGAAATTTTTCTTTCTGTAGCTGAGCAGTTTGAGATCTCGACGCTTAAAAACTCTTGCCTTTCATGACTCGGCAAATTCCGCTCTTTTGCGGATTGCGCCCCACGCGTCGATTGGGCGGGAGGTGGGTAATCGTTTGGGTTTATATATTAGCTGTTTTGCCATTTCGGCGCTTTACCCACTTATTTTCACCCCAACTTTATTATATATGTACGTATATTTCATATGTATGGTATATTTCCACTTTGTGTCACATTCTATTTGTGCGTTGAGTTTAAACTCAATTTGAAGTCCATTAAAATTTCGCTATGATTTTATTGATTGTCAGTATATACATAAGTATGTGCACATGTATTTCTGTACGAATGAACAAATAGAGTAGGGAATAAAAAAACTTATTTTTTCTTTAAAATATATTTGCATACATACACTGGAAGTATTTAAATATTTAATCCTTTGAGACTACTTCCTAAAGGGAAAATTTCTCTGAATTCATACCAATTCTGGTACGATTTGTTCCTGGACGACTCATTTTGGACAGATTTCGCACTTTTTCACATTCGTCACATGCATCATCAAAGATCAAGAGAGTCGCAGACAGCAGTATTTATATAACTGTTGGCTACTCTCATGAAAGATAATGCAGAGTAGAAGTAATATATGATGCCGAAGGAAGTATGCAAACACACAAATTCCGCTTTAATTTGAAGTGAATATACCCGAAGTTAAGCCAGCAATAAATAACGAAAAAGAATGTTTGCAAGCACTCATCTGTGCATGTTGGTTTACAAGGCTATAAATCCATCCACTCCAAATGTAGATCTGGGAGCATAATTTTATGTCCTTACTTGCTTTAACGCCACAGAAACAGTCCTGCATAATTGTGGGAATAGCAAACATACTATACGTACATATATGTATGTCTGCATACTGACAGCAAACACTGAGAATTGCTGCTCTGCAACCAAGAATATTCAGCCGAAAAGATCTGACTTTGAAGCTGAGTAGCACGTTTGCCACGCTAGCATTGCATTGTTTTGGGGGCAACAATAACGACAACGTGTTTACAGTTCCCAATATGGTCATTCGTATAATCACAGTTTACTGCAGAGAGACGTCCAAATGAACATTTATACAGCATTTCGCAACATTCAGTCAAACATGCAACTCATGCCTTCATGTGGAAACAGGCGCCTATAAATGTACATATACAAATAGTTGTTGTAGACCATGAATGTAGAGTGAGATGTTTTAAAGATTTTATTAGATAGCCCATTTGATAGGAAATCTTACCAAAATCACCGAAAATAATTTTGGTTCACTTGCTTTAATTCAGTAAGGAAAACTACCAGCAACCCTAATTTGACTACAAAAGCCCATTTTTGGCATCCTAATGGAATAAATGGGTCAAATCGGTTACCAATCTCGCCTACTTTCCTTACAATTAAATTTTTAAGTCTATCTGATTCGTTCACTTTACAATAAATATAAAGTAAGCACCAGTGAAAATATGGGAACAAACTTTGCACAAATACCGTATTTCTAGTGTGACATCGGCCGGTTATTATATGAGATATTGTAGCAAAATTAAGATGTGTAATCCTTGATAAAATGTAGTTTGGTAGCAAAAATAGTTGAAATCGGTCAAGGATTACTCTAGCCCCATATACTATATAGATAAGGATTTCCGTTAACCTAGTGGACTTAATACCGTATAATATATATGGGTCGTGTGTTATCTCAATAAATGTAAAAAAAAAATTAATAGCGAGAGTATACAATTTTCTGTTATACCTGAACTTAAGGTTTCCTTGTTGATTTTGGTTCGCTTCAAATATTGAAGGTACATGAACGTATTTTCGATCACGTCTGTGGGCTTGAATTATAAATGACTACAAATTACTGTAGTAAAACGTGACGAATATCTTCCTACTTATAAACGTTGTAAAAGTAACTTTGTACAAGAATAAACGTGAAAAGATGTTGGGGAATGATGAAGAATCGAGGAAGTCAAAAGCGAAAAAGCATAAAAGTGAATCCTTTACCTACAGTAAGCAGTGAAACGGGTGGAAAGTATTTGGAACCCTTTGAGCATGGTTACACACATACACACAGTGTTGTATGTACTTGCTTTTTATTATTGGCCTGCTTGTGTGCATTTCTAATGAACACGCACAAATAATGGCAATTTGAGGTAATGAAAAATGTATTTAAAGCAACGCGGTACTATTACTTTGCTTAACAGCAAAGTGAGCAAGCTATTTCATTGAAGTTTCGAAATGTTCATCTTTTATTTAAATAATGTAAATTTATTGTGGCATGCTCATAAAATGGCAGCTACAAAAATTAAAAAAAAAAATCTCTTGGCGATTTTAACCCAAATAAAAGGTAATTTAAAACTCTAATCTTTTTTTAACCACAAGCAATGAAAACATATTTGGGACTTTTTAAATGCATGTTTGTCTGCTTTGAGTAATTAGTTGTAGAAATAAGTAAAAACGTAGTTTGCTCAAGTTTGAAAATTTATTTTTGGCAAATATAATAAGGATTGGCTTAAAATTTAAAAATGAATTACTAGAATATTTACGAGTCGGAAGAAAAATAATGTGAAATTATTTAAAATAATATAAAATACTTTAAAACTTAAATTATTCACGCGGCCCATCTTTATAAATGTTTGAACTGCCAAATAAATAACCGTTGACTACGTCATGGGCTATATACATAATTACTCAATTGTAATAAGTCCGTGCCTTAAAAAAGCGTATAATGTATAACAATAAAAATGTTCATTTTAATACAAATAAAACAGCTCGAAGATAACAATGTATGTAAAACACGAAGTTAGACAATTTTACTTAAACGCAATTTGTGTTAACCCAAAAATACTTTCATATAATTTTCCTAGTCATTTAAATTTGCTTTTATTAATCCAATTATTATTGTGTTGACATTTTCTTTTTTTATACCCTCGCAACAAAAGTTGCTAAAGAGAGTATTATAGTTTTGTCCACATAACGGTTGTTTGTCAGTCCTAAAATTAAACGAGTTAGATATAGGGTTATATATACCAAAGTGATCAGGGTGACGAGTAAAGTTCAAATCCGGATGTCTGTCTGTCCGTCTGTCCGTCCGTGCAAGCTGTAACTTGAGTAAAAATTGAGATATCTTAATGAAACTTGGAACACGTGTTCCTTGGCACCATAAGAAGGTTAAGTTCGAAGATGGACGGAATCGGACCACTGCCACGCCCACAAAATGGCGATAACCAAAAACACATAAAGAGCTATAACTAAGCCATAAATAAAGTTATGAAAATGAAATTTGGAACATAGGATCGCATTAGGGAGGGGCACATTTGAGTGTAATTTTTTGGAAAAAGTGGGCGTGACCCCGCCCCCAAATAGGTTTTTTGTATATATCTTGCAAACCAATAATGCTATATAAACCAAACTTTCTGCAGTCGTTTCTTTTAGCCGTTTCCTTATACAGTCCAAAATTGAAAGAAATCGGATAATAACCACGCCCACCTCCCATACAAAGTTAGGTTGAAAATTACTAAAAGTGCGTTAACTCACTAAAGAGAAACGTCAGAAATACTAAATTTTACATACAAAATGGCAGAAGGAAGCTTCACTAAGATTTTTTTACAAAATGGAAAATGGGCGTGGCGTCGCCCACTTATGGGTCAAAAACCATATCTCAAGAACTGCTCAACAGATTTCAATGAAATTTGGCACATAATATTTTATTGACACCCTGATGACATGTGTGGAAAATGGATGAAATCGGTTCACAACCACGACTACTTTCTTTATAACTCAATTTTGAATTCCATCTGAATCCTTCACTTTATAATGTATACATAAGGAACCGATAAAGATAGCGAAATAAAACTTTACACAAATACAGTATATGATCTGTGGCATCACTTGTGAAAAATTTGTCGAAAACGGACTATAACTTTTCAAGGCCCCAGATATCGAACATGTTGAACTCAGCGCCTAAGGTTAATTTTTAACCGAAAATATGGGTAAATCTCTCAGATAATTTAATGTAATTCAGAGGAAATTGTTTTCTTCAAATAGTGTGTCTCTGTTCCAAAAATTATTAAAATCGGGTCACAACATCTCCTAGCTCCCATATACATAATTATAGGTTTTTCAAAAATATCATCCCCTAGCTCCCATATACCTAATTATAGGTTTTTCAAAAATTCGTTGGGCTTTATTACGCATATACATATGTATTGGTTAATATGTGATATATCTTAGCAAAATTGAGTGAGCGTATAGTATTGGATATAGTGTACCTTGCTGGTGAAATTTAATGAAATCGGTTCAGGAATTACCTCATCCCTCATATCTATATATGACGATTTTCGTTATTCTATTAAACTTTATGCCGAATTTATGGGTAAATTTGTGCGTTATCTTAATAAAATTTCTTCAATAAATTGCGAGAGTATAAAATGTTCGGTTGCACCCGAACTTAGCCTTTCCTTACTTGTTATACTTCATATTCTCATTTTAAGACCTTATATATTTCATCAACTTTAGATGACTACACTATCTGTCAACCAATATCCTTTCTAAGCTACATTTGTATCAAAAAAGAAAGCCATAGCTTTTCACCCTTCTTGGTTATGACAATGAGAATATTTCTATTGCATATTTACCTACATACTCCTGGGTTATCTTTCCAATAAAATTTTTTGTTACGTCTTAACCCTGTTTGTCTTAGCATTATCCAAACTCAGCCGCTAATACCAAGAAACGTATGCTGCACCAACAAAGAGCCAACTACACTGGCAGGTGCTACGTATATTTATGTACATATAGTGTGACTCACAAAATTGATCAAAGCGTCAAATACGCTCCTAATAGATGATAAAAATGTTGTAGAAGTTTTAATGTTTCTTAAAACTTTATAATCTTAATATCAAACAATCAAACAAAATTAATACTTTAATAAATAAAAACAAATAATATATTTCAGTCTGATCATTAAGTGACTGCAGCCATTTGCAAGATGCACTTGCTGTGTTTCGGATCATTGCCCAATTTCAACGAAATTTGCTCAATAATGTTTTCTTGACGTCTTGATGCTACGGGCGATGATGACATTGGCGAAATCGGTTCCATACATCCAAATTTTGAATTCAGTTTGGAATAAAACAATGGAGAAACATTGAGCATATCAAAATAAAACTTTGCACAAATACTGAATTGGAGGAATTTAAAAATTGTCGAAATCCGACTACAACTTTTCAATGAAATATGTATAGATAAATCTCTTATATATTTTATCGAAATTCCAATGAAATATTTTTACTAATTTAATACGTAAAACATATTTGTAACGGTATCTCAGACACCAAACATCATAAGTATATAGTCGGATTTGTATTTAACTGCATATGTTAAGGAATTGCTATTCAACTGAAGTTGTGGGAGTCACTGTATATCTGTATAGTGTTACAGAATGCATTTATTTACATATTTTATATTTCGGTGCGCAACTACGAGGGCGTAATACATGCTTACAAACTTTTATGACACAGAACAATAACAACAAAAATAGCAAAAGATGTTTGTCTACTTCCATCGTTTATTAGTCCTGTGCATCATTACACCATCAGTTTCCTTTAGGGGGGCAATTTAATTTTGATTTGACGTGTCGTGTCTTACAAATGAAATCTCAAATCATTGTATCAGTATGGGTATGAATATGCATTTGATTGTGAATGGAGCTTCGTGGGCATGAGTAAATCATGTAATAAGTTTATTTATTAATTTATTTTTGTTTAGTATATTGTATTATTTATATTTATTTATATTTTTAGTTGTAACAATTAGATCTCTATTAAGTATTATAAATAAAAGTTATTGCAGACTTTTGGCAGCTTTAGCCCTTCTGCTCGAATTGTTAGCATGAGATATCTCGTAATATCACATAAAATTTAAGGGTCGTTAAAATTATTAAAGATCGGTCAGGTATTCTGCTAGAATATACGTTTCCATATAACATGTTGTTATTCTGTACAAAATATAGATGATTTCTCCTTAGGAAAAAGTATCTACCATTTCACCATGCAAATATGTTTATAATATCCTTGAAGTTACTATTTGCTCATGAAATGAGATGCATACTTGAAAAATGCATAACCCATCAAACGTATTGTGGAAAGATTTTAATTTTTGTATCACGCGCAGGGGGTGGGTTGTCGCTTTACCTGTCGACAAATAATGTGCTATCATCAAGAATTTTTTATTTCATTTGGGAATTTGTGACAGCGAAATACAACGTAATGAAAGAAACGCAACATTTTGCAAAGAGAGTAATATAGTTTTGTTCGCATAACGGTTGTTTGTAACTTTGGATGAGCTAAACCAAAGGTTGTATCAGGGTGACGAGTAGATTGTCTTAATTTTTACTCAAGTTATCCGTTGCATAGACGGACGGAAGAAAGGAAGTATTTTTTACACGAAATGTGTATGTATATATTTGCAGTAAAATCCAGATTCTACTAATTACATTAGGATCATCAGTCTATGTTCAAATGCATCGACTGCTCAAACAATTTTATTGTTACTTGATCGCGATGTCTGCCATTCTTTACTAATTAAAGATTCATAATTTAAACTTCATTCCATGTTCCTTTGCCTTTACAACAATATATTTTCCTAACTTCAGACTGATTGTTTGCCTACTTGATGTTCAATTAACAAATTAACATACAATTAGCTTTATTATAACTTCACTGGAGTACAAAAAACAATAACGTAGGCAACAATTCGAAAGCTAGCATACCTTTTAAGCCAATATATGCACAGACAGCTCCAGCGCCGCTATGAATTGTTCCGCTTTCCTCCATTACCTATTCCACTTGGTTCACTTATATATTGCGTTAGTAATTGTAGCTGTACACATTAGATTTTCCAACATTTTCTTGTTTGTCGATTTTGACCGGTAGTTCTACTGCATTGGGCTTCTAGCACAATATGCTACCGTTTGTTTGGTTAGCATTATTTTGTTGGGTGGCAGTTGCAACTTCTGCCCATGGGGTTATTCATATCGAAAAGGTTTCCAGTCTCTCTTAGTGCTACTATTGCTTCAACTGCATTTTTGTTTTTTAATTATTTTAGTCGCTGCTATTATTGTTTGAATTCTGCTTGATGATGAAGCTGACTGTGCTGATTTGCTTTGTATAATGGATTCTAGTGTTTCATTAAACTCTACAGCTGCGTAGATTGGATTTTTTTAATGGACAAAGAACTTGTGCATACGCTTATTGTAAACAAAAAATATCTTTGCAGGTGGAGGCCAACCCATCTATCCAAACTGTATCAGATTGGGTCATATTCCGATGTCTTGGGGGCAGGTTAAAGTTACGTTTATACCCAAGGCCGGAAAAAGGTCGCATATTGCGGCCAAAGAATTCAGGCACAGCAGTATATCCTCTTTCTTATTGAAAACTTTGGAGACATTGATTTCTCGTGAAAGGATACCAATAGATCGTTTATCAAGCGCGCAGCACGTCTACTGTAAAGGTAGGTCAGTAGACACCGCGTTACACACTGTTGGTACGTGGATATAAAATTGCTTTAGACACACGTTACCATGGGAACCTTCCTCGATATAGAGGGAGCTTTCAATAACGTTTTGCCGAGGCGGTAATTGAAGCCCTGAATAGGTTCGGTTTGAATCCAATCTTAATTTTCTTGTTTTCAGTCTTGTCTGGATCATGGTCGTTAACGATGCCTTAAATTTAGGTAATAGTATTCATTTATTATTTTCTCTTCTACTTCGGGATGCATACATTGACGTGCGTTTAATTTATTGTGATGTGAAATCCAATGAAACCAGTTAATAATTTACTGGAACTCTCCCGCTTCTCTCAACCGCAAAATTTTGGAAGACTGTGTGTTTTTGGAAATATTTCAGTCGGTACGTCTGTCCATTCATGACAGAATAGAACCAATAGAACATTCAACGCGTATTTTCTTTACTCTCCTTTGCAATGAACGGAGTAAGGATTCTGATGGATTTGAGCCATCACTTTATAAAATATAAGCAGCTTAAT
Organism: Zeugodacus cucurbitae; assembly: GCF_028554725.1. NCBI lineage: Eukaryota > Metazoa > Arthropoda > Insecta > Diptera > Tephritidae > Zeugodacus > Zeugodacus cucurbitae. The sequence goes on from NC_071669.1 coordinate 41,928,861, forward strand.
GGAGATTGAAGTGCAGCGAACGAAATTGACATTTCTTATTAACAAGTAAGAAGAGCAGTTATTGAAGTAGACATTGAAATTTGTGGTGAGTTTTGGACAGTGATACAAGGAAAAAAACTTTGTGTCTTCTTCTTGCTACCACAAAAATCTTGTAACAAGTATGGAAAGGATAGAACTATGTACTACAATTTAATAGTATTCCTAAAATATGCATTAATGTCTGTTGTAAATATATGGCAGACACCAGACAACAGATGATATGTTTGTGTGAATAACAATTCAAAGTCAGACAACACTGCGTATACGTAACGTTTGTTGTACAAAGCGTTGTAAGGGTTTTCTGTTTAAATTGTGTAATTGAAAAATAACCTAATATGCTATTAGCGTTTAGAAATATTGTAATCAATTCACACATTATAATTTTCAGAAGCTCAAAAATTTAATGATAGCTCCCATGAAACATGCAGGGATGTGAGGCAAATTTTGGTTAATGGAGTCAATTGTTTTTAAGAAATCTGCGCTATTAGGATGTTATATAAATAATCAGAAACTATAGTGAATTTTACGAAAGCATTCATTTATATACTCTCAACATGTTGTACAGAAAGTATTATAGTTTATATAACAAAGTTAATGGTGACATTATAGTTTTATTATTTTATTATTATTTTGATTTGTATTTTTTTTTTCTTAGCAAAAATACATTTGCCAATGAGGTAAAGTTTTTTAAACAAACCAAAATTAAGAATTTCATACCAGGCTCTTTAACCTTTATTAGTACACCATAACATAAACGTTGTAAATCTATCCACATTTTAAAGCATAAATTATTACTTATTATCACCAACTAACTGCAGTTACACTTCTATACTTTCAACTTCGTACCCTACTCTGTGTTCACTATCTGTTGTTCAACATATACGTTAAAGTAGCTAGATTTTCACTATTCTTGTTTCCCCTTATCCCATTTATTGTTACCACATTTCGAACAAAAGCTCTTGCATTAGCACACATCACTTACTTAATTAGAGTGACTAGAGGTGTTGATGCGTGCTACCTCCACATTTCTACACTTCATTGTACTTTAGAGTTTCCATTAAACACTCGTCGGACAAATTAACAACGAGAATAGCAACTCTTTACTCTACCCTGCTAACTTATCCACCCAGTTGGTTATTGAAGTGCAATTGTTAACACACTTGATTAAATACAGACAGTTACTCTACCATGTTAACTCCACAACATTCTAACATATGGACAATTTTACAGTTATACCCATATGTATATACATATGTATGTATATAGAGCAAGTTAGCAATGAAACAGTAGGAAAAATGTAGTTCAGATTTCCAGAAGGAACTTTGTTCGAAAGGGGTGTCGTGCGTATGTTATTGAGAAGTACATATGTATACAGCGGTTACAAAGTTCCTACCTCAATTGGTTACCTAATCATTGTAGTGAACTAGCTGGGGCTGAAAAATGGAGTAGTACTAAAAAACTAACAACATTAACTGAAGGAAGAAATCTGAATAAGACATATGTACATATTATTATTAAAGATATTAGAGAAGAAGTTTTTGCCTGTTGGAAATTGTGAGTGCGCAAGCTAATATGTTCGATTGTTGCACCCAGATTTTTTATCAGTAATATAAAATAGGAAAGTTTCTGATTGCCATTCACTTGGGAGTGGCCAGGAACGATTCTTTTGCATATGACTCAAGCAGCTCACGACTACCGGTTTTAGACCAAGTATCCCCTGGGTAGCTAACTGACATCCGTTTGGAGGCGAGCTAAAGTGAGAAGGCGAAGCCCGCATCTGCGGTTGTGCATAGGGTTTGGGACCCACCACATAAAAAAATCTCCCCAATGAAAACAAACACCGAGCATCCGAGGCCCCCCCCTTTTGATGACGACCCCTGCAAACGCACTAAGGATCATGATTTGAGGGCATGCACCTGGAATGTCCGGACTCTTAATTGGGAAGGTGCCTCTGCCCAGTTGGTTGATGTCCTCATATAACTAAAGGCTGACATCACCGCCGTCCAAGAAGTGCGATGGACGGGACAAGGACGGAAGAATGTGGGTCCTTGTGACATCTACTACAGCGGCCATATAAAGGAGCGCAAATTTGGTGTTGGATTTGTGGTGGGAGAGAGACTCCGTCGCCGAGTCCTGGCATTCACCCCGGTGGATGAACGTCTAGCCACAATCCGCATAAAAGCGAGGTTCTTCAACATATCGCTGATTTGCACCCATGCCCCAACGGAAGAGAAGGACGATGTGACCAAAGACGCTTTCTATGAGGGCCTAGAACGCACCTATGAGCGCTGCCCCCGCCACGATATCAAAATCGTGCTTGGCGATTTTAACGCCAGGGTGGGTAAAGAAGGTGTCTTTGGCACAACAGTCGGAAAATTCAGCCTCCATGACGAAACATCGCCAAACGGCCTGAGGCTGATCGACTTCGCTGGGGCCCGAAATATGGTTGTCTGTAGTACCAGATTCCAGCATAACAAAACATTATCTAGTAGCAGCAAAGATACGCACTCGCCTCTGTGCAGCAAAGAACGCCCGTCAACAAACACAAGGAAGGTTCGACGTCGAAAAGCTGCAATCACAACCGACAGCCGAACGATTTTCTACTCGACTTGCACTCCTGCTCTCTGAGAACACTCATCAGCATCTCGATATAAGGGAGCTGTGGAACGGCATCTCAAACTCATTGCATACCGCTGCAGCCGAAACAATTGGTCTCCGGCAACGCCAAAAACCAGTTGGTACGATGAGAATTGTCATTCCGCAGTGGAGAGAAAACAGACTGCCTACCTCGCAACGTTGCGATCGACCACAACACGTTCGGAGTGGGATAGGTATCGAGAACTGAAGAGGGAAGCGAGACGCATTTGCAGACGTAAAAAGAAAGAGGATGAAATGCGTGAGTATAAAAAGCTTGAAAAGCTGGCCGACATGGGTAATGCTCGAAAATTTTATGAAAAGATGAGGCGATTTACAGAAGGTTTCAAGACCGGAGCATTATCAAGTAGGGACCGAGGAGGTAATCTGGTAACCGATGTCCAGAGCATACTGGGATTATGGAGGGAACACTTCTCCGACCTGCTCAATGGCAGTGAAAGTACAACACCAGGAGATGGCGAACCCGATTACCCAATCGAAGACGATGGAATAGATGTTCCATTACCCGACCATGAAGAAATTCGAATAGCAATTACCCGCTTGAAGAACAACAAAGCGGCAGGGGCCGATGGATTACCGGCCGAGCTATTCAAATACGGCGGCGAAGAACTGATAAGGTGCATGCATCAGCTTCTTTGTAGAATATGGTCGGAAGTAAGCATGCCTGACTGATTGGAATCTTAGTGTGCTCTGCCCAATCCATAAGAAGAGAGACCCTACAATCTGCGCCAACTACCGTGGTATAAGTCTCCTCAATATCGCATATAAGGTTTTGTCGAGCGTATTGTGTGAAAGACTAAAGACCACAGTCAACGAACTGATTGGACCTTATCAGTGTGGCTTTAGACCTGGAAAATCTACAATGGACCAGATATTCACCATGCGCCAAATCTTGGAAAAGACCCGAGAGAGAAGAATCGATACTCACCATCTTTTTATCGTTTTTAAAGCTGCCTTCGATAGCACGAAAAGGAGCTGCCTTTATGCCGCGATGTCTGAATTTGGTATCCCTGCAAAACTAATACGGCTATGTAAGCTGACGTTGAGCAATACCAAAAGCTCCGTCAGGATCGGGAAGGACCTCTCCTAGCCGTTCGATACCAAACGAGGCTTCAGACAGGGTGACTCACTATCGTGAGACTTTTTCAATCTATTGCTGGAAAAAATAATACGAGCTGCAGAGCTAAATAGAGAGAGTACAATCTTCTACAAGAGTGTACAGCTCCTGGCGTATGCCGATGATATTGATATCATCGGAAGCAACAACCGCGCCGTTTGTTCTGCTTTTTCCAGACTAGATAAAGAAGTGAAGCGTATGGGCCTGGTGGTGAATGAGGACAAGACGAAATATCTCCTGTCATCACGCAAACAGTCGGCGCATTCGCGTCTTGGCTCACACGTCACTGTTGACGGTCATACCTTTGAAGTAGTAGATAGTTTCGTCTACTTGGGAACCAGCGTTAACAACACCAACAATGTCAGCCTTGAAATCCAACGCAGAATCACTCTTGCCAACAGGTGCTACTTTGGACTGAGTAGGCAATTGAAAAGAAAAGTCCTCTTTCGACGAACCAAAATCAAACTCTATAAGTCGCTCATTATTCCCGTCCTGATGTATGGCGCTGAAGCGTGGACGATGACAACATCCGATGAGACGACTCTTGGGGTTTTCGAGAGAAAGGTTTTGCGGAAGATTTATGGTCCTCTAAACATTGTCAACGGCGAATACCCCAGACGATGGAACGATGAGCTTTACGATTTATACGACGTCATTGACATAGTTCAGCGAATAAAAAGACAGCGGCTACGCTGGCTAGGTAATGTTGTTCGAATGGATGAAAGTGCCCCAGATCTGAAAGTTTTCGATGCAGTACCCGCTGGTGGAAGGCGAGGAAGAGGGAGACCTCCACTCCGGTGGAAGGACCAGGTGGAGAAGGACCTGTCTTCACTTGGTATTACCAATTGGCGCCAAACCGCCAAAAGGAGAGATGCGTGGCGCACTGTTGTGGACTCGGCTATAACCGCGTAAGCGGTTTCTACGCCAGTTAAGAAGAAGATATATATATTAAAATATGTGTCCACATCTGCAAACAATATTCAACCACGTAATATAAGAATACTTGAAAAAATTTAAGTTGTAGTTGTTTTGGTGAGTTAAAAATAAAATATATTTTTTCCATAAGTGGTAACATCGGAACAGATTTAATGAAATTAAATTTTTAAATTTTTGAAATCACTAGATTTTCTGAGAATCTCAGTAAAGAATATAGATTTGTAGTAACATTGCCATGTGCCCCAAATCCATTTTCACACATAAAATGCGTATACTAATTTACATATTCATTTGCATTATATATTTCAAAGTAAGTTTACTCAACCATTTTTGTAATTCGCAGAGCATATCCTTATTTTATCATCCCCAAATACAAAGAAGAGTATTCGGTAAAAGGGCATCCATCCATTCATCTTAACACGAGAAAGTTTCTCTGTATTATTATTCCGACATTATGAAATAGGGGTTTGACAAATGAAATGGGTGAATGCGTAAAAGTATATAAAATAATAAATACACATTCGTTCACAAAAATATTGTATGCTAAATTTGTGTAAAGCATTCTGACATTTACTCATAAAGCTTTTAAATACACTTCGCTGATTGTAAAAGGAATTACAGTAATGTTCGAAATTTTCGGAAAATTATGCGAGGGACCTAAAAATCTTTTCTCAACAAAAATAAAGAAGATTTTTTAGATGTTATCATGTCTGAAGTATGTGAAATCACACAATGGCTATTATAATAGTAGCAAATTGTTAATATTTTCGATGTGCATTTTTGGATGATTTAATGATTTTAGAATATATAAAAAAAGAAAAATGTTCAGGTTAAATAGAACTCGTTTTCGTTCAACAATCTTTATTTTGGATATTAAAACCATATACGATTTTAAACTTTCTATCACTGTGAAATAAGGTAATTATGACCATCACGAGAAATAAGGAATTATGTACATATGTCTTTGGAAGGTAAGAACATTCTACTTTTACGTTATTCGTACTTTTATTCCTACTTTATATTGACAAATGTGTTTTAGTTGCACTTTCGAATTATTTAAGCACAAATCAATGTTAATGGTTGTAGACAAGAGATGACAGAGGCACAAATCAAATCGAAATGTTTTTAACCAACTATTGAAGTCCTAATAACAAATTTGGTTTAATAATAACGCATATTTTGCGGAGAGATTTTCTTGGTCTTGCAAGATTGTACGAAACGTAAGATAACACCCCATTTCAGTCATTGACAAAATATCATCGAAATGTATGTGTGTATATGTAATATGACAGCAGATGTATTGTTGTAATTATTTTGTTATACCTCATTGCACGACAACTAACTTGGGTGTCTACAAAAATTCAAATGCAAGCATGTTCCAAATTCATATTTGACAACTCATTTCATTTTCTAGAGTAGTATGATACGCTTTGCCTATCTGTATCTAGGATCTAGGATCTCAGTTAATACATCTATTTATTTTACATATTTTATTATGACTCACCCATTTTTGCGGACATATAACATTATGTCAAGCAACATTTGGAAATATATCCGACATAGCAATCTACATATAAATAATAAAGTCAACCGTAATTGCATTTGCTTATCTCACGTAATTATCGACAAGGTATATATAATTAGGTAAACATGTTTATTATAATTCATGAAACTATCGACTTGATTAAATATGGCACTTGCGCTACAAGAACACGTGGAAACAAGCAACTGATTTCCCAGAAGTGTTTCCATTATTGAATTAGCTTACATTTGAAATTCAACAAGATTTCATAATTGAATTTCGACAGCTACTACAATGCTTAGTACATTGCACGTGCTCAATGCAACTGTGTGCGGAACATTTTTACCAATACCAATTTCTAGATCCTAAATATATTAAATATAAAATATTTTATAAACTAGTGTTAGGAGTATCCGGAACTAAGAAAATAGAAGTCTAATTGGAAGCCTAACAGCAAGCAGCCACACACCATCCACCAAGAAAAATATATTTAGCCTAAAATTTCTAACAGTCATCTGGGTTATTTTGTTCTGCTCTGAAATACACTGTCATCATTTCAATGACTTAATATTAAATATTAAATTACTGCTGCCTCCATAATTATAGGCGGCTGCCGTTGCTACGAAAACTTAGTTTCTTAATGCCACCATGGACAGGCTGCAGTTAACAGACCAAACAGTATAGAAGTACAATATCTTTATTACAGATTATATGTAGTTAACTTCACCGTAGTTCAACAATTTCCAATTCTGTCTTTCTAGTCGTTTTCTCTCCAAATCCAATCCAATCCAAAAACGCGATACCTGAAACCCCTAAAGTGCTACAGCTAAGGCATAAGCCGAGTATCACATTAGTGACGGGCATGAGAGAATTTTTTTTTTAGAAAGTGGACGTATGCCTCATATACTGCTAAATAAATATCAGCCAAACTTCTGGGGTTATTTCCTTTAAACACTTCACTATGAAGAATGAAAATAGATGAAATCGCATTATAACCAAGCCAAAGTTTATATTGAAAACTATTAAAAGTCTTTTAATTCAGTTAGGAATAGACCAGAAACGCTCAATTTTATTGTAAAGATGGTACAGAAATCCTGCATGAGATTGGTATAAAAAATTTTTTGAAGAGAGTGGCGCTTATGGGTCAAAAACCATATCTCAGGAACTATTCGACCAATCTCAAAGAAATTCGATTTATAACATTTGCTTAGCATTACATGGATAGTTTAAAAAAGGAAGAAATCGGTTCTCAACCACGCCTAATTTCCCTATACCACAATTTGAAATACATCTGAATCCACCAGTGAAGACACCGGAACAAAATTTGGCACAAATATTGAATTTATAATGTAAAGTGGGTTGAAAAGTTATAGTCCAATTTCCCTCGATGATCGGCGATTTCTAGACGGACGATTTCACATCAGGAATGCAGTTTTTGTTCCGATATCTTCAATGGTGCTTAATTTATCTATTGGGCCTAATCATTGAATCCGTTTCGATCGAAAAATTTGATGCAGAAATCATTGAAACCGTATCGAAAATACGATTTTTCGATCGAAGTGAACTCACCTACCGTTGAAATACATTCCGCGAATAATAGATGTCACTAATTTCGAAATCATTGAATCCGCAAAATCGAAAATTTCCATCGTAATCTATCATTGGTGATTGAGTTGCGGAAATAATTACTTATGACGGACTAAAATATATTTTAAATAGGTATTTTAGAGATAAGAGACAAAAACACACTAACAAAAATAAAACCAGATGGAAGAAATTGTGAAAAAGCATCACGTGTATATATTATCGTTTATTAACCCATTTTATTTATAGTTTACAACTAAAAAAAAAATTCAAAAATGCACAACATACATGGGCCCTTTAACCAAGTAACTTTAAGTAGAAGGAGGTCGGTGTTATACTGTCCCTCCTTATATCAGTCCCGGGTTTCAAAGGCATAGTTTTAGATGTTCACCAGTAATTGCAACAGAAAATAAGCAGGATTAGATCTATACAACAAGTACCACTAATTGAAATTGAATCTTCATCATTTATGTATGTATGACGCCTGACTAGGCTAATTAACTACATAAGTAACTACTGAATTATTCCGCGTTTCGGACGGAATTTTATACATGTTATCACTTTCAAATAATTACAGAAACTAAACAAAAAGCTCAGATAATTTTATTTATCAAACTTATCAATTTTAGTCGACAAAGCAGTTTTACCTTTTCACTTTGTGATAACGCAGTTTATGGACGGAATTAATGGTTGCAAAAAATTTTCGATCGGAAAATTAAATATAAAATTGCGAGAGTATAAAATATTCGGTTACACCCGAACTAAGCCCTTCCTTATTTGTTATTTGTCTTTTTTTAATCGTAATAAAATTTATATCTTCTGTCTAGGTTAAGAAGCCGTTTGCTTTTTATATTTTGAAGGTGTATAGGCATCAAATATTTACTTCCCTTGTCCTTAGAATACAATTAGAATACCTAAGCGGTCATATTGAATAAAGGACGTTACACGCGCAGAATGCCAAAATTCTAATTATGCAGAACGAATTAACTGGAGTGAGAAATGAATTAGGGGAGAATTGGACTGCATTGTAAAGTACTACGTAGATAAAGGAGAGCTTAATGACGTGAATACCAACAAGCATTAATACCTATAAGCTTCGAGGGTAGCTTGAATGAGCCGAATAACTATACTCGCCGTATTAGTAAATTTTGAATTTATTTGTTGCTAATGGTAACGTTCGAAAAATGTAGAGATTCTTCGTGCTTCGAATTCGCAAAATGTCCATTTCGCGAATATTAATTTCGAGTATGAAAATGCTCATTAAATTTCATTGGAGCCAGTGCTTTGGTATATACAAACTCGACTAGAATAATACGCTTACGAATAAAATGTTCCAAACAACTGCCGCATTCGATTGATATCTTTTGCTTACATATTTTATATACGTTTTTATCTTTATTTCACTTTAGATCTGTTTTTGTTTTCGTGCTTTTTCCACTTTTGATTTCATGAACTATCATTCACTTTGGGTATATTTCTAATTGAATAAAGTATTAATGGAATATAAATAGCAATAACAAATGATGTCAAATTTGTAGTGAGAAGCAACAAAATTTGATTATGGAATATTTTAGTAAAATCTATCCCATCAAAAAACTTATTATTGAAGTAACTCCCAATGAATGGAGTAGAATTGCTTTACGTGTTAAGTTTAGCAACAACGGATCTTTCATCTATAGTACAATTTAAGTGAAGCTTTTATTTTTTTTTCTGTCCAACGTCATTAAAATAGAGACTCTAGTTTACTTGACTCTAGTGTCCTTTATATAAACCCACTAATTATAAAAACAAAAAAAAATAATAATAAAGCAATGTCGGCAGTTTAAAGAAACACTAGACTGCATAAGACAAAGCCAATCAACACAGTCAGCTGCATCATCAAGCACAATACAAACAATAATATAAACGGGATAAATAAGTCAAACAACAAAAATGCAGTTAAAGTAATTGTAGCACTAGAAGTGACTCGAAACCCTAACGGTAGGAATAACCACATGGGCAGAAGTTGCAACTCCCACCCAACAAGCGTCAGAAGGAAGCTAACTAAAACAGCGGAAGCCATAAATTATAGCATATCGTGCTAGAAGCCCAATGCAAGAGAACTACCGGGCAAAATTGACAAACAAGAAAATGCTGGAAAATCCAATGTCTACAGCAACAATGGATAATGCAAAATATAAGTTAACGAAGTGGAGTAGGTAATTGAGGAAAGACGGCGCTGAAGCCGTCTGTGTATATATTGACTCATAAGGTATGCTAGCATCAAAACTGAAGCCTATATTATTGTTTTGACACTCGAATTAAGTATAATAGTATAATTACTAATTTGATAATTGACCATCAAGTATGCAAAGGAGAACTCTGAAGTTATTGGAGAATTAAGCCTTTGTTGTAAAGGCAAAGGAATATGATACGAAGCGAAAACTATGAAGAGCTTTAATTAGTAGAGAACATTTTAACTTGTTCACCTAGTGCAATTAGAAATTTCTTAATTATAAAATGGTCAATGTTATAATCAGAGGCGAACGCAGGGGGGGGGGTTTTGGGGTGTTTTGGGGAATGTAGGCAAATTGAAAAACCCAGAAAAATATAAACTGGACAGAGACATTTTTTTAATTTGCTTCAAAGTAATGAGTTTGCCTTATAACTCTGTGGCTGCTGAACTGGATTTTTTTAGATTTAAGGGGAATTGTGAGTCGAAAATGGACTTCTTTTGAAAATTAGTCTGAACTGAAAAGTCACCAATAAGGTTTCTATTATTTTTTTTTAAAGTTTATTGTTAATCATAATACAGGAAAAATAAAAACTCATTTATTATGACTTTCAGTTTTCGTTCCATGAGCAAACTGTTGTGAAATAAATTTAAATTTAAAAAAATTATGCTAATTGCAAAAAAATACTTGAGTGCCTACATTTCTAATAAAAACAACCAGAAAAAACTGGTCTGAATTAGATACACAACTTTACTTATTATTTGTTTTTCAAATGAAAATTTTTAAAACAACGGTTGTGCTTTTGATACTTTTTTGCTTGGCAACATATACTTAATTTTTTTAGCTCGCGGCAACACTTGTCACTAATGATTAGAGCGTGAATGAGAATAGAACAAATGAATTATGTGCGTACGTGTGTTTTGTTCTTGTGCAGTTTTTGCATTTTCCTTTTATTTTTGCATTCGAAGGCGAACCGGAAGAATATTACCGCAGATCAATTTATATATCGTTTTTAGATCATTTTTTGGACCAAATCAATGAACGATTTTTAAAACATCGAGAGCTGCTTTCCAAAACTGAAAACATTTTGCCAAATAAATGCATAAATCTTGACGTTATTGAGATGCAGGAGACTGTTCGTGTTTTAGAAAAGCAATGGTCCGCTGATGTAGAAGATCCCGGAAAATGTTAAAAATCTTTTCTTCAGATTATATTTTCTAACTAAAATTTTGAATATATTTTCAGAAACTGGTTAAATCAAACAAAGATATCCAAAACTTTTTTAGACGCGTTGATTTGTTGCGATGCAAAAATTTTCAAAACAGTGCATCGTTTTTTAAAGATTGGAGCAATAATCCCTATATCTGCCGCTTCAAGTGAACGCTCGTTTTCCTCACTTCGCAGGCTTAAAACATATTTCAAAAATTAAACTGGAGAAGCACGCCTGAAAGGAATGGCTCTCTTGAATATCCATAGAGATATAGACGTGACGGAGGAAGAGATTTTAAATGTTATGACCCAAAACGAAAGAAGATTAGACTTCAATTTGTGAATAAAATAATGAAACATTGTCTTTTTACCTAAACCCCCCCCCCCCCCAAATTTTTTTCCTGCGTTCGCCACTGGTTATAATTATCTTTTTGAAGGAATTTTTATTTGCAGAAATTCGGATATTTTAAAGGCAGTTTTTTCATATTTTGTGCATTTTCATATTTTTATTTCCTGTTAACATGCATATGTGTGCTACGAGCATATTTCTTCGTATTTTTAAGCGTTTGTCAACAAAAGAGGGCCATCCGAGGGCTAGGCTCACTCACTGCATATGCAATTTTTAATTGGGAACGCATAAAAATACAAATGAATATGTTCGATGTCCACATGGCATTTGGCTTTTCGCTTACCATGTAATTACATATGCATAAGTGAATGCCCGCACTGCTGATATTGGGTCATGTACATATTATTTTATCGCCCGTACATTGGTGGTTTAAACAATAGCGGTTAAGTCATCAGTTACAGCTATGAATACAGATGACCATGCATATACACTTGCATGTAATTGTATGTATACATATAATATTTATGATTAAATGAGTTTACAGATTGCATGAAAACATTGGAATATCATCACTCTTCATCGCTACATCAGAGTGAGTTGTTTTCATTAAATTTTAAATTATCCCACAACATGTGAAATATTACTTACATTTCTGGTATACAGAATGTTGTTGATCACTGATATTTGAGAAACTCGTATCACCGCTTTTTCCTCTAATAATATTTAAGTATATGTATAGTGTGATTTTGAGGTCTATACAATTTCCTAGTTTGAAAGACTACAGTAGTTATCAAAGTAAACATACTTATGTGTATGGCATAAACTATACATGAAGCCAATATTACCGCTAATGGTGAGTTCACACTACTTTTGGTTCCTTAAAATGGCTCCTTGAGGGTGGTAAAATAAAACGGGCACGTAGGTTGAAATATTTTATTTTCTGTCCTTTTCCTAAACACGTAGATCACAATTACCATTCAACTGTCTCATAGGTATATTGGAATCTACTGGTGGTCTAAAAGACTTTTGAGCTTTCCAAATTGAGTTTTGCTTGCCAGAATTTAGACACCGTCTCTTTATATAAATTTCAATGTTATATTCTTCCTCGCGTCTAAGCGCTTATTTAAACTGGTCACTGTTCGCTGAGGTTTTGTCATTATTATTAATCATCGCCATTACGGTTTCCAATACCAAATACATATACTCATATATAGTTTTCAGTTGTTGATTTTATTATTGTTGTTACTGACAACATGGTATCTTAATGAATCCGAATATTCACAACAATTTAATAATTATATATATTTTTATACATTAAGCCTGCGGCTTTAATTACATAAAAGTTAACGAGCTACTCACCGCAAATGAGGTTTTTTATCACTTGAAGTGAACAGAGAAAAGCTTAAAGATGCATTATTAATGTATTTATTTATTGATATTAAATAACGAGCGTTCAACACTCATTATGTCTATAGAATATCTCTTATAAAATATATTTTCCGCTGAAGGTGCTCATTTTTATATTCTCACAACATGTTGCACAGTATAATAGTTTTGTGATAACAGCATCAAGTTATACATATCAACATGATCACGAGGATGAGACGAGTTAATTTGAATTTTAACTCGTTTCTGTATTTCCGTTCAAGCGATAACTGAGTAAAAATTGAGATACCTTGATGAAAATTTGTGCATATATTCCATCGCACTAATATAGAGAAATGTTATAAAGTGCAATAACTTAGCCTAAAATAAAACAATTAAAGTAAAATTTGGAAGGAGAGATTGTAGTACAAAGTGAGATATTTGATGAAGCTACTTCAGACTACTACGGATATGTCAACTAAATTTGGTGGAGACATTTCTCATTTATTTGCCATGTTATTTACGCTTTTTACACTGAGCATTTTGGATTTTGTTTACAATACTCGTATATATTGCAGTTGCAAGGAATATCTTTACTTTATGTATTTTCGAATAGCATCTGAACATTTCGATAATTCTCGTTTGGTAAACATTCATATACATATGTATGTATATTTTAAATCCTTATATGCATATATATTACACTAAAAATTTTCCTATGATTTAGATCGAATTTCGATCTTCTAAAATTCAGTCAAAATGAAATCAGCGGACGCGCACTGTCAGACTTGTATGGCAATCAACAGATGATTTCATTTAATATTTTAAGTTACTTATATTCCACGCAATGCAGACGTCCAAATCTGCAACATCAATATTACTTTACCACTTCAATTGATTTAAAATGTTTTTATACTAGCTTTATTTACTTAAAAAAAACCCTTAAGTTTAATGAGTAACATCGGTGTATCTATACAACCCAATTTTTTATACTCTCGCAACCTGTTGCACAGAGTATCATAGTTTTGTTCACATAACGGTTGTTTGTGTCACCAAGAAATATAAGAGTTAGATATGGGGTTATATATACATAAATGATCAGGATGACGAGTAGTTTTGAAATCCGGATGTCTGTCCGTCCGTCTGTCCGTCTGTCCGTCTGTCCGTCTGTCCGTGCAAGAGATAACTTGAGTAAAAATTAAGATATCTTAATGAAACTTGGAACACATGTTCCTTGGCATCCTGAGGAGGTTGCTTTCGAAAATGGGCAAAATCGGTCCACTGCCACGCCCACAAAATGGAGGAAACCGAAAACCTGTGCAGTGTCATAACTAAGCCATAAATAAAGTTATGAAAATGAAATTTGGAACATAGGATCCCATTAGGGAGGGGCACATTTGGATGTAATTTTTTTGGAAAAGTGGGCGTGACCCCGCCCTCAAATAAGTTTTTTTGTATATAACTCGCAAACCAATAAAGCTATATAAGCCAAACTTTCTGCAGTCGTTTCTTTTAGCCATTTCCTTATACAGTCCAAAAATGAAAGAAATCGGATAATAACCACGCCCACCTCCCATACAAAAGTTAGGTTGAAAATTACGAAAAGTGGGTTAACTCCCTAACGAAAAACGCCAGAAACACCAAATTTTACATAAGAAATGGCAGAAGAAAGCTACACTGAGATTTTTTTACAAAATGGAAAATGGGCGTGGCGTCGCCCACTTATGGGTCAAAAACCATATCTCAGGAACTATTCGACCGATTTCAATGAAATTCGGTATATAACACTTTCTTGACACCCTGATGACACGGGTGGAAATCGGTTCACAACTACGTCTACTTCCCATATAACCCAATTTTGAATTCCATCTGATTCGTTCACTTTATAATGTATTCATAAGGAACCAATGAAGCTAGCGGAATAAAACTTTACTCAAATACTGTATTTGAGCTGTGACATCACTTGTGGAAAAATTGTCAAAATCGGACCATGACTTTTCAAGGCCCCTGATATCAAGCATGAAGAACTCAGTGCCTAAGGTTAATTTTTCACCGAAAATATAGGTAAATCCCTCAGATATTTTAATGTAATTCATTCCCTCTGAATTTTTTTCTTATAACAGTTTCTCTCTGTACCTGAAATGGTAAAAATCGGGTCATAACTTCCCCCAGATCTTATATACCTAATTATAAGTAATATTAAATTAAGTGATCGTATAGTCTTCGATACATTGTATCTTGGTGGTGAAAACGAGTGAAATCGGTTTAGGAATTACCTCAGTCCCCATATATTATTTATGATGATTTTCGTTATTCTATTGAACTTTATGCCGAATATATGGGTCGAATTGTGTTGTCTTTATAAAATTACATCAATAAATTGCGAGAGTATAAAATGTTCGGTTACACCCGAACTTAGCCCTTCCTTACTTGTTACGACCCATGTTTATTGAAAATTAATTATATTTGAAATGTGTATGTATGTATGTGATTGGCGTTCAACCGTTAGCCGGTTATAACCGAATCGATGAGAGCGCGCTACTCCTCTCTTTCCTTCGCAGTTCGGCGCCAGTTGGAGATTCCAAGTGTAACCAGGTCGTTCTCCCCTGGTCCCTCCAACGGAGTGGAGGCCTTCCCCTTCCTCGGCTTCCTCCGACGGCTACTGCATCGAACACTTTCAGAGCTGGAGTGTTTTCGTCCATTTGGACAACATGACCTATCCAGCGTAGCCGCTGTCTTTTTATTCGCTGAAATATGTCAATGTCGTCGTATAACTCGTACAGCTCATCGTTCCATCGTCTGCGGTATTCGCCGTTGCCAATGCCACTGAGGACCATAAATCTTGCGCAAAATTTTCCTCTCGAAAACCCCAAGAGTCGTCTCATCGGATGTTGTCATCGTCCACGCTTCAGCGCCATACATCAGGACGGGAATAATGAGCGACTTGTAGAGTTTGATTTTGGTTCGTCGAGAGAGGACTTTACTGTTCAATTGCCTACTCAGTCCAAAGTAGCACCTGTTGGCAAGAGTGATTCTGCGCTGGATTTCGAGGCTGACATTGTTGGTGTTGTTGATACTGGTCCCCAGGTATACGAAATTATCTACAACTTCGAAGTTATGACTGTCAACAGTGACGTGGGAGCCAAGACGCGAGTGCGCCGACTGTTTGCTTGATGACAGGAGATATTTCGTCTTGTCCTCATTCACCTCCAGGGCCATTCGCTTCGCCTCCTTATCCATGCGGGAAAAAGCAGAACAAACGGCGCGGTTGTTGCTTCCGATGATATCAATATCAGCTTTGAAATTTCACCTTATCAGTTCTTCGCCGCCATATTCGAATAGCTCAGCCGGTAATCTATCGGCCCCTGCCGCTTTGTTGTTCTTCAGACGGGTAATTGCTGTTCGAATTTCTTCATGGTCGGGTAATGGAACATCTCTTCCATCGTCATCGATTGGGGAATCTGGTTCGCCAACTCCTGGTGTTGTACTTTCACTGCCATTCAGCAGGTCGGATAAGTGTTCCCTCCATAATTCCAGTATGCCCTGTACATCGGTTACCAGATTACCACCTTGGTCTCTACATGTGGTCTCTACATGAGGATGCTCCGGTCTTGAAATCTTCGTTAAGTCGCTACATTTTTTCATATCTTTTTCGATCATTCCCTCTGTCTGCCAGCTTCTCAAGCACTTCGTACTCACGCATTTCGGCCTCTTCCTTTTTTGTCTGCAGATGCGTCTCGCTTTCCTCTTCAGCTCTTGGTATCTATCCCATCCCACACGTGTTGTGGTCGTTTCAAACGTTGCGAGGTAGGCAGTCTGTTTTCTCTCCGCTGCGAGGTGGCATTCCTCATCGTACCAGCTGTTTTTTTGACTTTTCCGAAAGCCAATGGTTTCGGTTGCAGCGGTACGCAGTGAGTTTGAGATGCCGTCCCACAGTTCCCTTATACCGAGATGCTGATGAGTGCTCTCAGAGAGCAGGAGTGCAAGTCGAGTAGAGTATTTCGTGGCTGTCTGTTGCGTTTGCAGCTTTTCGACGTCGAACCTTCCTTGTGTTTGTTGACGGGCGTTCTTTGCTGCACAGAGGCGGGTGCGTATCTTCGCTGCAACCAGATAATGGTCCGAGTCTATATTTGGTCCTCGGAGCGTACACACGTCTAAAACACTGGATACATGTATTCCGTCTATCACACCGTGATCGAATTGGTTACGCGTGTTTCGATCAGGAGACAGCTAAGTAGCTTGATGTATTTTCTTATGCTGGAATCTGGTACTGCAGACGACCATATTTCGGGCCCCAGCGACGATGTTTTGTCATGGAGGCTGAATTTTCCGACTGTTGTGCCAAAAACACCTTCTTTATCCACCCTAGCGTTATAATCGCCAAGCATTACAGACAGTTCCCTACTTGAGCATGTACATGTGTGCAGAAGTATGTATGTACCCTGCAAATAATGGGACCAGTCCGAGATGTACCGGAATTTAAATGAATTTAGAGTGGTATTTTATATACATATTTCGTTGCTATAGGCAAAGGCTATTGTTTAAATATTTAAGAATATTTACATATATTCATAGAAATGTACTACAATAATATGTTCAGTTCCTAATGTTCGTCCAAGTTTGTTCATACAAATACATATATACTCGTATATATATGCACATAATTTTCATAGACTTAAAATTGAGTTTGAAGCTCAGATACCAAACTACAAGAATACGCACAAATAAGATGTGACGTGGAAAGTGGAAATGTATGTATAAAGGTTCTGGTGAAGTAAAGTGGGTAAAGCAACGACATGGCACTATAGCAAATAGAACGTGATAAGAAAAATTATTTTAAAGTTAAAGACGATGAGAAAAATGGATTTACGAATGGAATTTGTGCTCTTGATACCCTTGAGATGATAATACTGCAGCTATGTTAAAAGCTTTTCTAAGTCCCTTTTAAAGTTTACAAATCAGTTTATACCATTCCAAACTTTTTTATTATCCAAGTGTAACAATAGAATACACATGACTTCATAAACGTATAAGTTGCATACATGTCCATCGAGGTTTATCTATCGCAAAAGATTTAAAATGTCGCTATTAATAGTTAACATTAAGTTACACAAACAATGTTCCCCTTAAAATTTATGTTGATATAAGAAGTGCGAAATCTGAACCGATTTCACTCATTTTCACCACCAAGCTTCATTATATACAATACTATATCACATATTTTTTTTTAAGATATCTCACATGTTAACCGTTAAACAAGGTAAGGTTGAACAAAAAGTTTTAAACAGGTCGCACAAACAGTTCCGAGATACTATTTCACAGTAGCCAGCGTCTCTTTTAATTTCCAAAAATATAAAATAAATATATATTATACAGTAAAATGATTACATTTATGTAAATAAAACATTATAATCTGTATAATTGCAGCAAGCTATAGACAATTTTAAGGTAAATATTTATTTTTCCTCCAATATTACTGTGAGTGGCTTTGCTATCATCAATCAGGAAATATTTATTTTGTCTCATTAGGTTTTGTTGCACAAAGATTGTGTAAACCTATCGGTAAACAAAGTACTCGTAAATCATTTGCTATGTAACAAAGTTTTTATTAGATGTTAATCGCATGTTGCTTCAGCTGGTGTTAAACAAAAACTCGATTACAACATATAGCATGTTGTTATTGACACGCAGAACTGAGGAAATAAAGTAAGTTTCAACGATGCAACACATTTCGGTGACAGACAGAAACACAAACCCTACAAATCTTGCGAATTTCAGAGGAAAACAAATAGCAATTTGTGAAATACTTAATAAAGTTATAAACGTCCTTAGTTTCTGAAGTGTGGACGCTAAATACTTGCCCACATAAGTAACGGTGGACGTGTGTATTTACAGAAACATACATGCATACTTTAGTAAACCATTACAGGCACAGCTATTTCTTGTAACAATTACGTTCATAGTCCTTGCCCAGTTTCAAATATCGATAGTGTCCCATATATATAGTGATATCCTTTGCTATTGAGCAAAATCGTTGTTGACTTACAAATAAATCTGTTGTAATAATCGAAACAAACAAAACATTTATTTATTATATAACTTCGGACTATAATGGCAAACTTTTCAAACAAGTGTTATGAAACCATTTCTACTCAACTATGTTAAACAAAATCTTATTAATATCTATTATTGAGTAGCATTGACATTTACAATAATCCTTAAAATATTTTTGAAGAAATCCTTCACGGGGTGCAAGCACGGTATAAATCGGCAATATATTTATTATACTCTCGCAACAAAAGTTGCTAAAGAGAGTATTATAGTTTTGTCCACATAACGGTTGCTTGTAAGTCCTAAAACTAAGCGAGTTAGATATAGGGTTATATATACCAAAGTGATCAGGGTGACGAGTAAAATTCAAATCCGGACGTCTGTCTGTCCGTCCGCCTGTCCGTCCGTGCAAGCTGTAACTTGAGTAAAAATTGAGATATCTTAATGAAACTTGGAACACGTATTCCTTGGCACCATAAGAAGGTTAAGTTCGATGGGCGGAATCGGATCACTACCACGCCCACAAAATGGCTATAACCAAAAACACTTGAAGAGCTTTAACTAAGCCATAAATAAAGTTATGAAAATAAAATTTGGAGCATAGGATCGCAATAGAGAGGGGTACATTTGAATGTAATTTTTTTGGTAAAGTGGGTGTGACCCCGCCCCCAAATAGGTTTTTTGTATATATCTTGCAAACCAATGAAGCCATATAAACCAAACTTTCTGCAGTCGTTTCTTTTATCCGTTTCCTTATACAGTCAAAAAATGAAAGAAATCGGATAATAACCACGTCCACCTCCCATACAAAGGTTAGGTTGAAAATTACTAAAAGTGCGTTAACTCACTAACGAGAAACGTCAGAAACGCCAAATTTTACATAAGAAATGGCAGAAGGAAGCTGCACTCAGATTTTTTTACAAAATGGAAAATGTGCGTGGCGTCGCCCATTTATGGGTCAAAAACCATATCTCAGGAATTACTCGACCGATTTTAATGAAACTTGGTTTATAATAGTTTCCTTGCATCCCAATGGTATGTTGTGAAAATAGGCCAAATCGCTTCACAACCGCGCCTACTTCCTATATACCAGAACTTTGAAGACTATCTGAATCGCTTACTTCGCAATATATAAAGTAAGCACTAGTGAAGATATCGGTGCAGAGCTTTGCAAAAATACCATGTTTATAGTGTGGCAGCCCCATTCTAAAAATCGCCGAAATCGGACCATAGGTTTTTAAGGCCCCATATATCGAACACGAGGACCTCGGTGCTTCTAACCTAATATTATGGTTTCCAACTTTCAATGGACTTTATGCACTATATATGACAAATATGTGGGTCAAATTGTGTATTATTAATATAAATAAAGTAAAATAAATAAATTGCGAGAGTATAAAATGTTCGGTTACACCCGAACTTAGCCCTTCCTTACTTGCTTACCACTGGACTATGCGCAAATTACTAGGACAAGATTGACAAGCTATCTATCGGCAGTTTTTCCACGATTTATAACCTGTATTGTATTTCCCGAAAGAAGTAATGAGTGCTCCTATAAAAAGAGGAAAAATGTTTTCTAGAGTTTCCCTGAAATGGGATGACATGCACCAATAATGGTATCCACATCGAACGAATAATTTAATCGTGTTTCAATTGCTTCCCAAAGTTTTCATATTAAAGAAATTAATATATCTATAAATTGACTTGCTCTTATTCTAGTTTTAACCTGTAAGATATAGCTATATATATAAAATCGTACCAAATTTTTGTCCGGTTGGCACCTACAAACGAAAACATCTGGCATGGCCATATGGTCATATATATCAAGTCGCATGTACGAAAGCTCCGTCAAGCATTTAACTATTACGTTACTTATTTACGAACATACTTATCAGTCAATTCTACTATCACGAATAAACTATGAAATGAATAATGTTTGAAAATGTTTTAAAGTCCACTTAGTGTCGGAAAGTAAATCAGAGAGAAGCAACCAAAGTTGATTGTACAAAGCAAACAAAGCAGTGAAAAATAACATAAAAGGGAAAAGTGAATACATCAGATGAGCTTAGAATTATATGGTAAGGTTGTAAGCAAGTGTCTTAAGTTTTCTTTTCGCCAGAAGATTGTACAAGTGTTAGTGCTGTGTGACCTTACTGGAAACGCCATTAATAATTATAGTATGTAAGTTACCAAAAAAGTAAAAATAGGGGCATGTATGATCAACCGATACTTCTTATTACAATGATATTCAAAGATTTCCAAAAGCAATTCAACTTGCAGAGGGATTTTGCATTGCAGTACAGTACTTAACATGAAAGAAATTTAAAAAGCGGACAATAATTTTTTAAGCCCCAGTTACCGAACATAAGTGTATATAATTTTCATTTCACCGAAAATAGCGATAAGCTATCGGAATATATTAATGAAATAAACAGTATATTTGCCTTGGTTCTAAAGGTAGTTCATATTTAGATAAATATTTAATTTCATATCATAAATCTCATATAAAAATTCGATGTCACATTGCTTGTCCGGGATTCACGCCTAAATTTCTGTACCGAAACATAACCTGTCGTCAATGATTGCCTAATCGTGTATGGCTGAAAAGAAGAAACCACACCCACACATGCAAAATTGTTCGCAGCAGGTGAGACATGGCACAATATGTTTTAAGTTGGTAAAACATAAGAGGTATGCTTTACAACGAATTTTGCACATGAAGTATTCGAGAACACTTAAAATCACTGTGCAGGGGTGTGTACTCTTACATTGAATAAAAATCAAAATGGAGAAATTGAGTATGAACAATTTATATACATATGTACACAGGTAAGTATGCTCACAGTACATTGTCGCTTCTACTAAAAAGGTTGAAAGTATATAATTTTTCTAATATATTTTATATATATTCGTCGACATAGGAAATTACTTAAGAAAATTGTATTAAAAATGAACATTGGCTCACTTGTCTGCACGCTCACTTCAGTACAAAAACGTATGCATATCGTCCAAAAAAAGTTTTCTGAACATGTTATCATTTTTGCTCTGTTTGGTGTAGACATACCCAAGGGAGTTGTGCAGCTTTCCCAACCGAAAAGATTGATGTTCATATAAAGTGGCAGTAAATATTGAACAGGTGTTTATAATTTGGAAAATGCATTAAAAAATATTTTCTTCTTGCATGTATTACACTCATATACACATGTGTTGCTAATTTACAAACTTTTATAGTCGAGTTTACGAATATTGAAGAATATTATGTAAGGTTGAATCTGATAATAATAGATAATATGGAACATTAAAAATAAATACCAGTGCTGTTATTATCAAAATTAAAAATGTACAGAAAATAACACTTATTCAGAATTTAAGCTTAACCAGGCCTAACAACTCTTTTAAAATTGTGGCATGATGGAGGGATGGTATTGACGATGGATGACATCCCCTTTTCTATCCTCATCAATAAGAGCATTTTCGTTATTATATGGACACTATATTTGAAGACTTAAGAAGCACAATAAGGGTAAATATTTCAATTTATTTGATTACGTTTTAAGAATTTTATATGTAAATTGCATTCACTATATGCATAATACTATATAAATATATATAGTATATATCGCATATAAAGTATTTTTTGTTTTTATTATAATTGATATACAAAATTATCGCTCACTCCACAAGGAGGGAGTAATGGCGTATACGTAACTAATGCACTACAATGTCGTAACTTAAAGTAGATATCTTGTGAAATAGCTAAAATATTTTATTGAAATTAAGTGAATAATCTGACTTGATGGAATGCAATATTCCCAATCCACCATATCGATATTTTACTAATCTCCGTCCAGTTAAGTCTACCACAGACAATAAGGTTAATAAGATAAATTTTTGAATACTATACTACCCAATTTGTTGCTGAAAATTAATAAAGGTAGTTGATCTTTTAGCCTACCGCGTTAGCTTCTGAAAAGTTATTGGCTACAATTTAAATCGGCACTTTAACAGCTTATATGAATATATGCGTTACGAACATAAATTTGATACTTTATTACCTGAAATATAGGTAATAGACATAGTGTACGTAGCTTCTTGTCATGCTCGATTGACAACCAGCAAATGTGAGCACTTATCTTTGGTGTTGCGAAAGTTGCTGTAGAATCTCTGAATACAATCTGTGTGAAATACATTCAACTTAAGCTTTTATTTTAAATATTTTCTGCGTTTTATAACTCTGTGCTCTGCAATCTAATACATTTTTCACACGACCGTTGGGTCATGCACCTGTATTTTTACCATGTAAAAAAACAATTTGACATATAATATCATCATAGCTCCTACACACGTGTACTTGTTTTTATAAGCACGAAGCAATCCCTTTTGAGCACTATTAAGCTGTTGCAGGTGTTACTGTTAAATTATATAAAAAGGAATTGTGTGAACTGAGGTTTTCAGTTGACATAAACGAAAAAGCCATGAACTAAGCAAGAGTGAGTGTAGTAGATGTACTGTTAGCCAGACGGCTACTTATGTTTTATGTATATGACGATTGTATAACCGTGTGAGCACATCGAAAGCAAATCGTATTTGAACAAAACAGTGCTTCCATACATCGAGGAGTACTCATTTCATACATTTATTTCCTGCTTTTATTGTGATATTTTATATTTCCTATGACGCTATGGAGTCTCAGTTTCAGCAAAATTAAAATATATGTACTTTTGTGATTCGTACGGAAGTCTCAACTTTCATCAACATTCATAGGTGTTTGTGTACAACTTCCTGCTGAGTATTTTGAGTAGTAATGTCACAAAAAAGTATCGGAGACCATTTTGTTGTCTTCCCGGAAAAATTGCTTTTGAGTGCTTTTGTTGCAAGACCATGAACATTAGAGTTAAAGATCGCATCCATTGTACTTACGCAAGTATGTGACCATTTGTATATACAACCGGGATGTCCTTGTATGAACATAAATAAATTTGATAATTTAACTGCAATTAAGCTTCCAGAAATTTAATAAACTATATTGCTGTTTTATTTGAGATACGACAAAATTAAACTAGAATTCAACATGGCGTTCACTTGGAAGTTGTCGTGGTTAAGGAGAAGATGGGGTGGTAATTGTAAAATAATTATTATTTAACGCTTAGAAAAATACTTAGAAATATTACATATGATTACATATTGACATTCGTTAATCAATAAATAAAAAAATATTAGATTAAATTGATTTTTCGCTTAGGTCAATTAGTTTAGATCAAGAATACATTCATGTGGGATCGGCAGACGAACATAAGACAACTAGAAGTGGACGCAACTTTTAATACTTTTAATACTTACTCCTTCTCAAACACGACACTGCAACCTGACGAACAACAACATAAGAACTTGACGAAAATAACGCTAGGACTTTAGAACGTACGAGTACGAACGGACAGTCGTTTATAGTCATCAAACTAAAAAGGTCGATTACATATCAACTAACATCAACTAGAATATATAGTGTTCATTTTGTATACTAAAATTATTACATGTTATTAAACTACATATATTATAATAAACGTATACTACGACTCCACATTTGGGGGCTCATATCGGAATAAATTTTCGATAACCGGAGAAAGTCCGTGGGAATGTTAGCCGGCGTAAGTACGCATATGGAGAAACACTTGTGTTGCAACAACAACACATTTTTCTTAATCGGAAAGCGATTCAGTGGCATCAACTACGGATTGCAACTGTACAAGAAAAATATTTTTTCGAGAATCTTCTATGGGCAGCAGCATCAAACATTGGAAGTGCGAAAGTGAACGTAGTGACTGTAGCAGAGCGTCGCAGTTAAGAATAACAAGCAGTGAACCGTAGCGTCATCAGTAGCAGTTGAAAGTTCGCACAAGCAGAGCAGTATAAGTCAACAGCGACAGCATAGCCGTTGCAACTTGAAATTCTGCTGAAAAAAGAGGAGTAGAAGCTGAATGAAGACGAAACGAAGTTGAAGAGGGAGAAGTAAGAAGCAAGCCAAGAGACGAAGTAAAGAAGCTAATGCACGAGAAGTAAGACAGAAAACCAAACGAAGACGAAAAGAAAATATAGAAGAAGAAGACGGAAAATCTAATAAGAAAGAAACAAGAAGAAGTTAAGGTAAAGTTGTTAACAAAAGCATACGTGAAATTACAAGAACACCAAAGGGAGTTAAACAAAGAGTGTAAATCAAAGATTAAAGTAAAGAAGTTTATTGTAGAAATTAAGCAATATAAAAAAAAGTAAGACAAAGTGAATGTTAAAGAATATTAAAAATCTAATTGGAAAAATAGTGCAAGCATATATAAGCATTCTGAAAACATATGCATTGAGAAAAATGAAATGAAAATTTGTGAATATACAACTGTTCTAAATTCTTAAAAAACATTTGCACGTTTAAATTGAAAACCGAATCCTGTGAAAGAATTAATTTGCATTAATAATATTTGTTTTTGTGAGTAACTTTTAGATAAACTATTCTAAACTATATTCATGAAATTACGTGAATACGTTTTAATTGATTGAAGAAGTGTTCAGAGCTATATAATTTTGATGTAACTGGCATTTAAAAATTTAAATACTTGAAATTTAAATACTTTATCATAAGCATAAGTATATTTTATTACATTTGATTTTTAATTACTTTGTACGTATTTGTACTACTGTTAACATAAACATGGACAACGAAATCAATGCAGACGCTATTTTAAAAATGACAGTGATGACTTTAAAAAGTAAGTTGAGAGAATTGGGACTAGGAGTAAGTGGACGGAAACATGAACTGAGGGATAGACTTCTCCAACATTTAGGCGTGATTGACGACGGTGACGATGACGAAAATGAAGAAAGCGATTTTCAGTCCAATCAGTCTGAATGCGATTTTGGCCAAAAACGAACTGAGCCACCTGCACCGAAAAGTTGTGCGCATTTCACACTGAAAGATATTGAAGAAAGTCTTTCAACTTTTGATAGAACAGATAGGTCCGATATACAGATATGGATCAACCAGATAGAAGAAAATGCTGAAATAGTAAATTGGAATGACGTACAAAAATTCGTTTATACAAAACAGCTTTTGAGGGGTGCTGCAAAACTTTACGTGGGTAGTCAAACTGGGTTGCGCGATTGGAATTCTCTAAAATTAGCACTAACTAATGAGTTCGGAAACAAGTTATCAGCAGCAGATGTGCATAAGTTGTTGGGGAAAAGACAGAAAAAGCAGTGGGAATCGTATCGTGAATACTTATATGCGTTGATGGAGATAGGCAAATCAATTCGGTTGGACGAAGAAAGTTTGTTAGAGTATTTTATAGATGGTATTCCGGGATCTAAGTATAGTAAAGCTATTCTTTACCAAGCAAAAACTGTGACGAAACTTAAAGAACAGTTAGTAATTTATGAAAAAATCAAGCAGGAACCATAAGTAGAAAATTTAAAGAAAGGGGATGTTTACAATAAAGTTAAACAAGATAATTCTTCGTTGCCAGTAAGAACCGATAAGAGATGTTATAAATGTGGTGAACCTTCCCACATAGCCAGAGATTGTCCGTCTAAGCAATTCAAGTGCTTTAAGTGTCAGCAGATGTGGCATAGATCTTTTGAGTGTAAAGTAACAAAAGATGGAAGCACTGAGCGAGAACATGGCCGTGTAAATTCAGTTGACGAACTTACAAGATTTAATTTAAAATTTAAGAGGGTACAGATTTGTAATGTTGAAATAAGCGCCTTGATCGATACTGGTTGTAGCCTGTGTTTAATGAGATGCGACACATTTAATAAGTTGGACAGATGTATAAAGCTAACATCGGAACAAAAGCAGTTATTTGGTATTGGTGCAGCGAAAATGTCAACTATAGGAAGCTTTGATATAGATGTTCAAATTGACCAGAGAAATATTAACCTGACGTTTCATGTAGTAGGAACAAACGACATTAGCTACGAAGTGATTCTGGGTAATTTAATATTGAAACATTTTGATATGTTGGTTCGTGAAGATGGGGTTGAATTTAAAGAAAAAGTGTCGGTTAATGAAACAGTTGCATTGCATGCATTGTTGTAAATTCGAAATCCGGTAAAAAAGATGGGTTCTTAGCACCAATAGATAAAGAGGATAAGCCACTATTGACATACCATATAGATCATGTTGGACCTCTTACGGCGACGCGAAAGCAGTATAATTATATACTCGTAGTTGTAGATGCATTTTCGAAATTTGTGTGGCTCTATCCCACAAAAGATACTGGTACTGATGCGGTGATCGATCGATTGACGAAGCAAGAAACCACTTTTGGCAATCCTACAAGAATCATAACAGACAGAGGTTCTGCATTTACCTCACACGCTTTTGAGGATTATTGTACGAAAAATCATAGCCAGCATTTACTCATTACTACTGGAGTACCAAGAGGAAATGGCCAAGTGGAGCGGATGCATAAGATAGTAATACCCATGTTATCAAAGCTGTCGAAAGAAAACCCAGACCATTGGTACAAATTTATTGGTAAAGTTCAACAATATATAAATAACTCTCCTCCAAGAAGCACAAAGATAGCACCGTTCAAACTGTTGACAGGATGTGACATGAGACTTTCAGAATCGCCACAATTAGACGAAATTATGGAAATGGAAGCGATTGAATCGATTGAAACCGATCGCAACGAAGCACGACAAATAGCCAAAAATAACATTTCTGCCATTCAAGAAGAAAATCGTCGAATTTATAACCGTAAACGCAAGGAAAATGTTAATTACAATGTCAATTTGGTTCGAATTTGAAATTGAAGGGAAAATACTTTGGACCGTATAAAATTATTGAGAAGTTATCACACGGTCGTTACAAAGTACAAAAACTCGATGAAGTTGAGGGACCTAATTTTCATCGACAGTGGAGTATATCAAACCATGGAGTTCAGAATTCGGGTCGAATCCTGAATCAGGAGGGCCGAATGTGGGATCGACAGACGAACATAAGACAACTAGAAGTGGACGCAACTTTTAATACTTTTAATACTTACTCCTTCTCAAACACGACACTGCAACCTGACGAACAACAACATAAGAACTTGACGAAAATAACGCTCGGACTGTAGAACGTACGAGTACGAACGGACAGTCGTTTATAGTCATCAAACTAAAAAGGTCGATTACATATATTTTAGCATCAACTAGAATATATAGTATTAATTTTGTATACTAAAATTATTACATGTTATTAAACTACATATATTATAATAAACGTATACTACGACTCCACATTCATACATCTAAAACTACATCTGACATTTATGTTTATTGCCAAAAAATATTATTAGATTACATTTTAAATATTAATAACTAATCGCTTTTTATACTCTCGCAACCTGTTGCACAGAGTATCATAGTTTTGTTCACATAACGGTTGTTTGTGTCACCAAGAAATATAAGAGTTAGATATGGGGTTATATATACATAAATGATCAGGATGACGAGTAGATTTGAAATCCGGATGTCTGTCCGTCCGTCTGTTCGTCTGTCCGTCTGTCCGTCTGTCCGTGCAAGCGATAACTTGAGTAAAAATTAAGATATCTTAATGAAAGTTGGAACACATGTTCCTGAGGAGGTTGCTTTCGAAAATGGGCAAAATCGGTCCACTGCCACGCCCACAAAATGGAGGAAACCGAAAACCTATACAGTGTCATAACTAAGTCATAAATAAAGTTATGAAAATGAAATTTGGAACATAGGATCCCATTAGGGAGGGGCACATTTGGATGTAATTTTTTTGGAAAAGTGGGCGTGACTCCGCCCTCAAATAAGTTTTTTGTATATAACTCGCAAACCAATAAAGCTATATAAGCCAAACTTTCTGCAGTCGTTTTTTTTAGCCATTTCCTTATACAGTCCAAAAATGAAAGAAATCGGATAATAACCACGCCCACCTCCCATACAAAGGTTAGGTTGAAAATTACTAAAAGTGGGTTAACTCCCTAACGAAAAACGTCAGAAACACCAAATTTTACATAAGAAATGGCAGAAGAAAGCTGCACTGAGATTTTTTTACAAAATGGAAAATGGGCGTGGCGTCGCCCACTTATGGGTCAAAAACCATATCTCAGGAACTATTCGACCGATTTCAATGAAATTCGGTATATAACACTTTCTTGACACCCTGATGACACGGGTGGAAATCGGTTCACAACTACGTCTACTTCCCATATAACCCAATTTTGAATTCCATCTGATTCGTTCACTTTATAATGTATTCATAAGGAACCAATGAAGCTAGCGGAATAAAACTTTACTCAAATACTGTATTTGAGCTGTGACATCACTTGTGGAAAAATTGTCAAAATCGGACCATGACTTTTCAAGGCCCCTGATATCAAGCATGAAGAACTCAGTGCCTAAGGTTAATTTTTCACCGAAAATATAGGTAAATCCCTCAGATATTTTAATGTAATTCATTCCCTCTGAATTTTTTTCTTATAACAGTTTCTCTCTGTACCTGAAATGGTAAAAATCGGGTCATAATTTCCCCCAGATCCTATATACCTAATTATAAGTAATATTAAATTAAGTGATCGTATAGTCTTCGATACATTGTATCTTGGTGGTGAAAACGAGTGAAATCGGTTTAGGAATTACCTCAGTCCCCATATACTATTTATAATGGTTTTCGTTATTCTATTGAACTTTATGCCGAATATATGGGTCGAATTGTATTGTCTTTATAAAATTACATCAATAAATTGCGAGAGTATAAAATGTTCGGTTACACCCGAACTTAGCCCTTCCTTACTTGTTTAAATTAAATTGAATGTCGTTTTATGCAAGAGTCGAGCAAACACATTTTTCGAGAATACAATTAAATGTTTTATTTATGACTCCGGCAAATTGTGCTAAATTTGAGCATTTGAAAAAGTGGTTAGAAATAACTTTGCACCTAGATTCGCAAAGAATAATGAAATTAGATGAACTTATACATTTCAATATGTATGAGTTAAATATTGAGCATAAACTAAAATAAATGGGGAAAAAATCATTGTCCTGAATACTAACTACATGAGGAACGTGGTAATATATTTTATTAACTTATGATGGAACCTTTTTTAGCTGTTAATTAGTTGTGCATCTGAAGAGTAAAAGAGAAAAGTGAGATATAGATTGCACAACTATATTTTCATCCACGCGATGTTCCGTAAACCTACAGTTTATTCAGTATATATCTATACGACCAGATTGTTATTAATTTTACTTGGACCAGATATCATTAATAACTTGGGGTAGCTAGTGTATTAGGAAATTGGAGCTTTTACAGTGTTACAGTGATCGGATTTAATTGAAATATGAGCCGTTTCGTTCGATAATCTGTTTCTATCTAGACGTCAACTTCACAATACCATTCTCGTAGAAGCCCCCTTCCTTATTTGCGAAGAACTCGGACATTCACTTTTCATAAGCCTCTTTTGAGTTCAACTTTACACCACCAAGGGCGTTCGCTATGGACAGGAACAGGTGGTAATCATTTGGCGCTATGACCGAGCTATATGGTGTGTGCGATAAAACCTTCCTACGAGCTCCAGTAGCTTCTGACGAGTCATCAACGAAGTGTGTGGTCTGGGGTTGTCCTGGTGGAACACTACATCCTTCCTGTTGGCCAATTCTGGATGCTTCTGGTCAATTGCCTGCTTCAAGCGGTCCAGTTGGTCGCAGTAGATGGTAGAATTAAGCGTCTGGCCATATAGAAGCAGCTCACAGTGAATGTTTCCCTTCCAATCCCACCAAACACACAGCAATACCATCCTGGCCGTCAATCTCGGCTTGGCCACTGTTTGGGACGATTCACCGGTCTTCGACCACGACTGTTTTCGCTTGATATTGTCGTAGGTGATCCATTTTTCGTCACCAGTCACCATCCGCTTCAAAAATGGATCGAGTTCGTTCCGTTTCAGCAGCATATCGCAGGCGTTGATTCGGTCCAAAAGGTTTTTTGTGTCAAATCATGCGGCACCCAAACAGCAAGGTTTTGTGTATCCAGCCTTCTTAATATGAACTGATTTTACTGTCCGTATGGTTGTGAATATATTAATTTCAAACTTAACTTATTGCAATCGAGAAAGTAATTCGTGAAATATGACACGAACCCTCTCTTTATACCTGTACAACGTCTTTTGAAAAAAGAGCACATGAACACGTTATTATATTTTTCCATTCTATATTGTCGCCCACACTAACTATTTAATGCAATTAGTTTCTTCTAGAATTGTGTACAATGATAATAAATGACCACACTTAGTGATGGTAATAATATTACGCTTCCTTTTCAAATACGTATGGAGAAGTGTATATTTACGGATATGATGGCAGCTTTTGCTTACTGATACTTAAATGTATAGAAATGCAACGTTTTTCCACAGCGCACAGGTAGAAAACCCAATTTCACGTGGAAGCGGAAATATTCATAATGAAAGACTACATTGGAAAATTAAACATAAACATCACAACACAGCAACTATGAAAACAGTAGTTTGCATACTTCATAAGAACAAAGCAGCTCTGATGTTGTTCATAGCCATTCGCCGCAGTTGTCAGCTGCTTGGGTAACGTTCAACTTTCAAATGCCGTACACATCTCGGTAATGCAATTATATTCAATTTCCCATGCATTTACGTTATGGGAATTTTAATGCGAAGGTAAATTGCAAAGATGCATGCAACAATAACAATAGAACAAAGGCGATAGTTGACAACTAAGGCTTGGAGTGTACTCCTACATTAACGCCAACGCACAGCTTCTAGCTTTTTTACATAAGGATGTTTGAGAAGAGACAGGGAAAACTGTTTTGTAAACAATTTCTCAGCATTAAGAAGTTTCTATATTATAAGATACTTGATGATGACACAGCAGCGGTGTAATTGCATTTACATGACATTGATAGAAAAAATACACTTTTTTATTTAAGTGTGTTAGTGTGCTCAGGAATATATGGGAGCCGTATTTTGTTAAATAGAGGTTATTTATGGTTGTTGTTTGTTGTCTTTACCAATTTTCATCTCAAGTCACATTCGTGGTTTTCTTTCAATTATTTGTATTGAACTATTGCAGGTAATGCATTCTATTGTACTAACACATTTATTAGCGTTATAAAAAGGCCCAAAATTGCACAAAAATAGATGGAAAAACAATAACTAAATCATAGCCACTGAAGCATTGTCAACATCAAAGTAAAATATTTAAAAACATCCATATGTTGTAGAAACAGCCATTACCAACAGGTTCCTGCGAATACTCTCGCTATTCTCAGATAATCAAAGTAGGTAAAATGCCAACTATGGTATTTTTATACTCTCGCAACAAATGTTGCTAAAGAGAGTATTATAGTTTTGTTCACATAACGGTTGTTTGTAACACCCAAAACTAAACGAGTTAGATATAGGGTTATATATACCAAAGTGATCAGGGTGAAGAGTGGAGTTCAAATCCGAATGTCTGTCTGTCCGTCCGTCCGTCCGTCTGTGCAAACTGTAACTTGAGTAAAAATTAAGATATCTTTATGAAACTTGGCACACTTATTTCTTGGCACCTTAGGAAGGTTGCTTTCGAAAATGAGCAAAATCGGACCACCGCCACGCCCACAAAATGGCTAAAACCGAAAACACATAAAGTGCCATAACTAAGCCATAAATAAAGCTTTGGAAATAAAATTTGGTATGACGGATCACACTATGCAGGGGAATATTTTGATGTAATTTTTTTGGGGAAGTGGGCGTGGCCCCACCCCCAAATTGTTTATTTGTATATATTTTGCAAACCAATAGAGCTATATAAACCATACTTTCTGCAGTCGTTTTTTTTAGCTACCTCCTATTGCAGTCCAAAAAGGAAAGAAATCGGATCATAACCACGCCCACCTCCCATACAAAAGTTAGGTTGAAAATTACTAAAAGTGGGTTAACTCACTAACAAAAAACGTCAGAAACACTAAATTCCACATAAGAAATGGCAGATGGAAGATGCACTCAGACTTTTTTAAAAAATGGAAAATGGGCGTGGCGTCGCCCACTTATGGATTAAAAACCATATCTCAGGAACTATTCGACCGATTTCAATGAAACTTGGTTTGTAATAGTTTCCTTACATCCCAATGATATGTTGTGAAAATAGGCCAAATCGCTTCACAACCACGCCTACTTCCTATATACCAAAACTTTGAAGACGATCTGAATCGTTTACATTACAACATATAAAGTAAGCACTAGTGAAGATATCGGTGCAGAACTTTGCACAAATACTACGTTTATAGTGTGGCAGCCCCATTCTAAAAATCGCCAAAATCGGACCATAGGTTTTCAAGGCCCCATATAACGAACACGAGAACCTCGGTGCTTCTAACCTAATATTATGGTTTCCTACTTTCAATGGACTTTATACAATATATATAACGAATATGTGGGTCAAATTGTGTATTATATAATATAAATAAAGTTAAATAAATAAATTGCGAGAGTATAAAATGTTCGGTTACACCCTAGCTTAGCCCTTCCTTACTTGTTTATTTTACTTTTCAGTCACGCGACAAGTGTTTGTGCTTCAGCTCATTCAACACTCGTACAAACCGAACGATATCAGGGTGTGAATATTTAGATCAGTTCATAAGAATTTACCCTATGTAAGTTTTTCGTGTGAATAAGGTCCTATTTTCGTTTCGAACAATACATGGTCGACCCCGAAGCAAATAATTATGCGTATTGAAGAACCAATGCATTGATGCAAATATAAGAGTAAGAATAAAACAGGGAACAACTTTTCGGTGTCTACGTCGTCAAAGAAGAATGGTTGTGCAAAATGTTGATGTATCGTCAGACATTCATCGAGCTTTTTGTCGTACACTACAATTATTATGCTAATAGACAAAATTAAATTAATCTCGCAGGTTTTGCATATTGAAAGTTTCGCCAGCTAAAAAGAAGTGAAACAAAGATTTCACTAACTTGGAGTATATATACAACAATTATAAATAAAAAGGAGCAAACCAAGTGGGGTTGCACTCCGGGAGTGCAGGCAGAAGTGAACACTTGAACTTATGGCGCGTTGGGCACTTTTTTGGGTGAGCATTTTTAGGTGCGCTCGCGACATGAGAAATTGTACATAAAAAATCAAGTTTATCAAAGCAATGTGGGTACTTTTTGAATGGACATGAAGTATAATAATATAGAAACTATATTCGAAGGAAGTGGTTTTATTTAAATTAGTAAATATTAGTAAATAGTAAATACAAAATTTATCAATTCTCATCCATAATTTCAACAACTCTTACATCATCATTATCAGCATTTTCATCATTATTATCAGGACTTTCATCAAATTCTAAAACTGAAACAATAGGTCTATGGTAAATCTATTTATATATATAACGGGTGATTTTTTTGAGGTTAGGATTTTCATGCATTAGTATTTGACAGATCACGTGGGATTTCAGACATGGTGTCAAAGAGAAAGATGCTCAGTATGCTTTGACATTTCATCATGAATAGACTTACTAACGAGCAACGCTTGCAAATCATTGAATTTTATTACCAAAATCAGTGTTCGGTTCGAAATGTGTTTATCGACAAATTTTGTTCAGCGATGAGGCTCATTTCTGGTTGAATGGCTACGTAAATAAGCAAAATTGCCGCATTTGGGGTGAAGAGCAACCAGAAGCCGTTCAAGAACTGCCCATGCATCCCGAAAAATGCACTGTTTGGTGTGGTTTGTACGCTGGTGGAATCATTGGACCGTATTTTTTCAAAGATGCTGTTGGACGCAACGTTACGGTGAATGGCGATCGCTATCGTTCGATGCTAACAAACTTTTTGTTGCCAAAAATGGAAGAACTGAACTTGGTTGACATGTGGTTTCAACAAGATGGCGCTACATGCCACACAGCTCGCGATTCTATGGCCATTTTGAGGGAAAACTTCGGAGAACAATTCATCTCAAGAAATGGACCCGTAAGTTGGCCACCAAGATCATGCGATTTAACGCCTTTAGACTATTTTTTGTGGGGCTACGTCAAGTCTAAAGTCTACAGAAATAAGCCAGCAACTATTCCAGCTTTGGAAGACAACATTTCCGAAGAAATTCGGGCTATTCCGGCCGAAATGCTCGAAAAAGTTGCCCAAAATTGGACTTTCCGAATGGACCACCTAAGACGCAGCCGCGGTCAACATTTAAATGAAATTATCTTCAAAAAGTAAATGTCATGAACCAATCTAACGTTTCAAATAAAGAACCGATGAGATTTTGCAAATTTTATGCGTTTTTTTTTTAAAAAAAGTTATCAAGCTCTTAAAAAATCACCCTTTATATCTTGTGAATACTGCATCAATAGTAGTTTTTATTTTGTTGTGTTAAGATTGCGATCATTGGACATCGTTAAATCAAATTCTTCATATAAAAATTCAATTAATCATTGATTTTTGACAGTTTATGTTGATATCTCCACTCAAAATCATAGAATAATGATCAAATCTTCTATTAATTTTCATCATAAATAGTGCGGAAGCAGCTTTAGAATAAATGAATAAATTTGAATACAAGAACTCTCGTATTGCTTGAAAAGGCTGTTTTGGAGAAATATAAATGGCAGCAATTATTATTGTTTGTCCATTATAATGGCATTTGGAAATAGATATGTATATCACCTATATTCGAAACATTAATGCTAAACATACTGGTATATCTCGCATGCACTTCCATATGATCTGTAGAAAATGTGGCCATAGTATCATGGGACCGATGATAAATAGCCACCCCACCTGCTGGACGATTGTCTCTTTTGAAACTTGCTATAAAGTTGAAATTTGGAATGTCAATGGTTTCTTCGTTACTCACATAAGTTTCTGATAATATTAACACACTCATTTTCTCAACAAGAGCATCAACTGATAGGTCATGTACATGTCGTCGTAAGCTTTGAAAATTT
This sequence comes from Zeugodacus cucurbitae, assembly GCF_028554725.1. Lineage (NCBI taxonomy): Eukaryota > Metazoa > Arthropoda > Insecta > Diptera > Tephritidae > Zeugodacus > Zeugodacus cucurbitae. The sequence continues at coordinate 41,964,867 of NC_071669.1, forward strand.
AATGAAAAAATAGATAACCCTTTTTTCTAGAAATTAAATCAATAAATGTCAAATGAAATATTTAAATAAATAAATTTTCCATTTAATATTCATTTATAAAATAAATATAAAAAAACTCTTAATCTTGTCTGTCGCGATAAGAAGTTTTCACTTCAACAAACACAAGCAGACGGGAATCTCGGTGTTTAGCCGCTACAAAAGTCATTAGTGTCGTTTGCTGGAAATTATCATTTTCCATGATTTTGAGCTTGACTGATCAAATATCGCGCATTAACCGGCGGCAAATGGCCGTCTAAGTTTGTGTAAACTATTTATTATTTTAGTTTGATGGCAACAAGTGGTCATCGTTATGCATTTGGGTCAAAATTTCTCAGAAATATCAATGTTGGTCGGGGGTCAGCCGATTTTTTTGAAACTTAGCATGACTTTAGTGTTAGGTGAGAGGTGTTTGTGGGCCAAAGGGTTTTTAAAAATTTTCAAAAATTTAGAACTTACAGGGTTTTTAATCTCTAAGTCAGAGTTTTTTTAAATTACGATAAACTTAACAGGTTTTAATGGATTTGCTTCATATTTACAGGATTTACAGAGGATTCGTAACAGTTTTAAACAAAATTTACAAGCATTCAATTTTTCAAAAATTTGACAAAAAAAAAATCAAAAAAATTTGTATTTGGGTACTTACTTATTTAACAAAAAATTTACTATCCCATTTAATTTTAAATGACTGTGCAACCTATGATAAAGATATTATAGTTAGGTAAAAGTAAGTAAATATATCCATAAGTAGATATAACTCTTAATTGGGAAGGTGCCTCTGCCCAGCTGGTTGATGTCCTCATACAACTAAAGGCTGACATCACCGCCGTCCAAGAAGTGCGATGGACGGGACAAGGACGGAAGAAGGTGGGTCCTTGTGACATCTACTACAGCGGCCATATAAAGGAGCGCAAATTTGGTGTTGGATTTGTGGTGGGGAGAGACTCCGTCGCCGAGTCCTGGCATTCACCCCGGTGGATGAACGTCTAGCCACAATCCGCATAAAAGCGAGGTTCTTCAACATATCGCTGATTTGCGCCCACGCCCCAACGGAAGAGAAGGACGATGTGACCAAAGACGCTTTCTATGAGCGCCTAGAACGCACCTATGAGCGCTGCCCCCGCCACGATGTCAAAATCGTGCTTGGCGATTTTAACGCCAGGGTGGGTAAAGAAGGTGTCTTTGGCACAACAGTCGGAAAATTCAGCCTCCATGACGAAACATCGCCAAACGGCCTGAGGCTGATCGACTTCGCTGGGGCCCGAAATATGGTTGTCTGTAGTACCAGATTCCAGCATAAAAAAATTCATCAAGCAACGTGGCTGTCCCCTGATCGAAACACGCGCAACCAAATCGATCACGTTGTGATAGACGGAAGACATGTCTCCAGTGTTTTAGACGTGCGTACGCTCCGAGGACCAAACATTGACTCGGACCATTATCTAGTAGCAGCAAAGATACGCACTCGCCTCTGTGCAGCAAAGAATGCCCGTCAACAAACACAAGGAAGGTTCGCCGTCGAAAAGCTGCAATCACAACCGACAGCCGAACGATTTTCTACTCGACTTGCACTCCTGCTCTCTGAGAGCACTCATCAGCATCTCGATATAAGGGAGCTGTGGAACGGCATCTCAAACTCATTGCATACCGCTGCAGCCGAAACAATTGGTCTACGGCAACGCCAAAAAACCAGTTGGTACGATGAGAATTGTCGTTCCGCAGTGGAGAGAAAACAGACTGCCTACCTCGCAACGTTGCGATCGACCACAACACGTTCGGGGTGGGATAGATATCGAGAACTGAAGAGGGAAGCGAGACGCATTTGCAGACGTAAAAAGAAAGAGGCCGAAATGCGTGAGTATGAAAAGCTTGAAAAGCTGGCCGACATGGGTAATGCTCGAAAATTTTATGAAAAGATGAGGCGATTAACAGAAGGTTTCAAGACCGGAGCATTATCATGTAGGGACCGAGAAGGTAATCTGGTAGCGGATGTCCAGAGCACACTGGGATTATGGAGGGAACACTTCTCCGACCTGCTCAATGGCAGTGAAAGTACAACACCAGGAGATGGCGAACCCGATTCCCCAATCGATGACGATGGAATAGATGTTCCATTACCCGACCATGAAGAAATTCGAATAGCAATTACCCGCTTGAAGAACAACAAAGCGGCGGGGGCCGATGGATTACCGGCCGAGCTATTCAAATACGGCGGCGAAGAACTGATAAGGTGCATGCATCAGCTTCTTTGTAGAATATGGTCGGAAGAAAGCATGCCTGACGATTGGAATCTTAGTGTGCTCTGCCCAATCCATAAGAAGGGAGACCCCACAATCTGCGCCAACTACCGTGGTATAAGTCTCCTCAATATCGCATATAAGGTTTTGTCGAGCGTATTGTGTGAAAGACTAAAGCCCACCGTCAACGAACTGATTGGACCTTATCAGTGTGGCTTTAGACCTGGAAAATCCACAATGGACCAGATATTCACCATGCGCCAAATCTTGGAAAAGACCCGAGAGAGAAGAATCGATACTCACCATCTTTTTATCGATTTTAAAGCTGCCTTCGATAGCACGAAAAGGAGCTGCCTTTATGCCGCGATGTCTGAATTTGGTATCCCTGCAAAACTAATACGGCTATGTAAGCTGACGTTGAGCAACACCAAAAGCTCCGTCAGGATCGGGAAGGACCTCTTCGAGCCGTTCGATACCAAACGAGGCTTCAGACAGGGTGACTCACTATCGTGCGACTTCTTCAATCTATTGCTGGAAAAAATAATACGAGCTGCAGAACTAAATAGAGAGGGTACAATCTTCTACAAGAGTGTACAGCTCCTGGCGTATGCCGATGATATTGATATCATCGGAAGCAACAACCGCGCCGTTTGTTCTGCGTTTTCCAGACTAGATAAAGAAGCGAAGCGTATGGGTCTGGTGGTGAATGAGGACAAGACGAAATATCTCCTGTCATCAAACAAACAGTCGGCGCACTCGCGTCTTGGCTCCCACGTCACTGTTGACAGTCATAACTTTGAAGTTGTAGATAATTTCGTTTATCTGGGAACCAGCATTAACAACACCAACAATGTCAGCCTTGAAATCCAACGCAGAATCACTCTTGCCAACAGGTGCTACTTTGGACTGAGTAGGCAATTGAAAAGTAAAGTCCTCTCTCGACGAACCAAAATCAAACTCTATAAGTCGCTCATTATTCCCGTCCTGATGTATGGCGCTGAAGCGTGGACGATGACAACATCCGATGAGACGACTCTTGGGGTTTTCGAGAGAAAGGTTTTGCGCAAGATTTTTGGTCCTCTAAACATTGGCAACGGCGAATACCGCAGGCGATGGAACGATGAGCTGTACGATTTATACGACGACATTGACATAGTTCAGCGAATAAAAAGACAGCGGCTACGCTGGCTAGGTCATGTTGTACGGATGGAAGAAAACACTCCAGCTCTGAAAGTATTCGATGCAGTACCCGCTGGAGGAAGCCGCGGAAGAGGACGACCTCCACTCCGGTGGAAAGACCAAGTGCAAAGTGACCTGGCTTCACTTGGTGTTTCCAATTGGCGCCAAAAAGCAAAAAGGAGGAATGAGTGGCGCGCTCTGGTGGATTCGGCTATAATCGCTTAAAGCGGTTCCTACGCCAAATATATATATATAGATATAATAAGATATTATCCATTCAAGTATTTGCGCAGTCATCTATGAAAATTGCCGTCGGCATTTCACACAAAAGCGATGACTCTCAAAATTACAAACACATATTTAAATATTATACCTCCTAGAAGCTTATGTGTTGTATAATTTGGTGTGAAAATAGCCTGAAGAACAAACCTTTGTTAAATATTCCCATTGGATGGCTATTTGATATTTGCTACATGACCCAGCGGAAATTTCGATATTCACTAAGAATATCTACATACTTACGGTGTATAAGATTTCCTAAAGCTAAACTATATATACACATTATCTAATAAAGAGAAATAAATATAGTAAATAAATATGTTTTCTAATAAGTAATTTCCTTTGTAGAAATAAATCTAATTTAGTCTTTTTTATTAAGGAAATATTTCTGGAGCACGGAAAAAAGTTTCGATTCAGAAATTTTTGGAAGTCCTGAGTCTCTTTAAGACATTTTAAATGGCTGACTTACTCAATACAAAGTTAAATTCTACATTTTTGAAAGCTGTGTACTTCTTGTTTGAGTATCTTTGATGATCAGTAGCATTTAAAGTTACTCAAGGCTTATGAATTTAATCCAGTAAGACAATGGAACAATTTGATGGGAGTGGTACTAAGGGATTAAAACGTTTAATGATGTGGTAATCCGGATGTAATTTGTAAAATTATTCGCATAGCAACCATGTCTATATATTTAAATACGGAGAATGAAGAGTTAAACGAGCAGTCAATACTTACAACGGAGATATGATAAAAACTTCAAACGCAACTGCGATGTGTAAAGCATTTACGTGATGTCACTAGCAATGTCAGTGCTATTCGAGACATACACCCACACATATGTCAGTGTTTGTTCAAAAGGTGAGAAACATCATAGACCACCAAAATTATTGTGCCTCTGCAACGACAATATAAACGAGTTGAATTCAATGTACTGGCTGGTGAGTCAAACCCGTTTCCATATAGAAAAGTTTTATTTATTTTTCCAATGAAATTAATATAACTCCAGTGAAATATATTCTTTGCTCAAATCATTTTTGGAGGATAATTTCCATATCATCTTAAGGTTGGATGAATATTTGTGGTTGCTAATTATTGCTTAGGACTCATGCGGATCGTTAGATGTAGACGTATTTAGTATAATTGGGGAAATTACACTCCGGAGACTTCAAATGAACGGAAATCTCATCGAAAACTGCTTTAAATTCAAAGCAGAATCCAATAAGTAAAAACCCAAAATAACACGAAATAAAAACACTTTATATAATAATTTACAATTAGCGCCAGACCGCAAATAATCTTAAGTGTGACTGCTCTCGGACGGAAACCTCTCCGATTTTTCCTTTTAAACTCGAAAAAAAATTGTAAACTTACACTTTTATATCAGTAGATATTAGTATATTCTATCAATAAATATGGAAATCTGAACCTGCGGAAAATGTTAAGTATAAAATTCTCGAATGTTGGAATTTTGTTGACAAACCTTGAGTGTAACTTATTGAGATATCTCTTTGGTGATAGTAGTCTTAGTAGATTCAATGTTTTCAAATCGTGACACAATACTGAACATACAGTAAACGTAAGTCATCGCCTGATATATATACTCCACAGATCTTAAAGACTTTAAAACTTGAAGGTAGAATGAAATGAAGATCGCACGTAAACCAAACTCATACCACAGAATTAGAAAGAAGCATGATGCGAGTATTAAGAGGTTCGGTATAGTAAAGCTGTGTATTTAGTGGCAATGTTTAAAAATCTAAAATTTCTTCCCCTTTTTCTTTAGTTGTTCTATAAGTTACACCAAGCAGATTCTTGTGTTTAGTACCAAAAGTCAACAGAAACGAAAATATCTCACAATTTTGATAGGGTAGAAAAAAAAGACTACCACTAACATATTGCATACAAAGATGTAAGTAAACGTTGCTGCTGCTGCTTGGGACACAAAAGTAGTTGCGACACATAATGCAGCGAGTGGTGGAGCAGGCGGGAAAATCATACGTGCCGTGATACGTGTTGCCTTATTCCATGCACGTGCCCCCATAACAATGCAAGTGGTGAAATTGAAGATTATCTAACACTTGAAAAATAGAAAATAAATTAACCAAAACTAAAATGACGAGTTTCATGCGTACAGGCATGTGTGTCTGCAAGTACTTTGCGGTATAAACCTAGTGTGCAAGGAAATAAAGTGTAAGTGCAGATTTTACTAATAAAAAGCTTTGATACAATTGGGAAAATTAAGACAACAAGGATCAGTAGAATTATTCGGACAAAGACGCCGAGTCTTATAACTTAAGGTCCATGACCACTCTTTTCTATTGCAAAAATTGGATTATCTTGGTTTTCAACCAAGACTTCTTAATTGGGTATCCTCATATCTTACTAACAGAAAACAACAAGTTATATTTAATAACACTTTATTCGATTCAATTATGGTCCCTTCAGGCGTTCCACAAGGTAGTCATCTCGGTCCGATTCTGTTCTTATTGTTTATTAATGATATACCTTCCGTAATTAAGTTTTCAAACATTTTATTATATGCGGATGATGTAAAACTTTTTAAATCATATACTTCTTATAATGATAGAACTGAGTTACAATCGGACTTAAATAATTTAGTTACTTGGTGTCACATAAATGATATGCCACTGAATTTTAAAAAATGTAAAACGATGTGCTTTTCCCGTAGATCTGTTGATCCTTCTCCCTACGTAATAAATAACTTCAGTTTAGAGCAAGTATCTAGCTTTGTTGATTTAGGAGTTACCCTAAACTAAATGTTAATTCTCATGTAAATTCAATTGTTTTAAAAACTAAAGGTGTTCTTAGCTTTGTTAAACGTTGGTCTAAAGAATTTAGTGATCCGTATATTACTAAAACTCTTTTTACAACATTGGTAAGATCTATATTGGAGTATGGTTCTGTGGTATGGAATCCTAGCTACAATACCCATTCTGATAAGTTAGAGTCCGTTCAAAAACAATTTTTACTTTTTGCTTTAGGTCACTTACACTGGGATTCAAGATTGAATCTTCCTCCGTAAACTAGTCTCTTAAAACTTATAAATCTACCTACACTCACTAGTCGTAGGGAAATGCTAGGTATAATATTTCTAGTAAAACTTCTGAATGGTTCTGTTTGTAGCTCTTTTCTTTTGTCTGATATCAAGTTTAATGTCCCATTTCGTTCATCTAGGCAGTTTAGACCATTACTTTTAAAATCTTCGAGAACAAATTTTGAGTTAAACGAACCATTCCGTCAAATATGTTATGATTTTAATTCTCATTGCAGCACATTTGAGCTGTCTGATTCGATCTTTAGCATTAAAAAAACTATTTTGTCTTCGTTTTATAAGTAAAATTAAACATTTTTTAACCTTTTGTTTTTGTAAATTTTAAATCTTAGCTGTTGAAATTTTTCTTTCTGTAGCTGAGCAGTTTGAGTCTCTGTTTTTCCTGACAGATCCTTTGAGTTCTGTACTTCTACGCAATAAAATGAAAATAACTTAATTATTATAGTATATTTTTATATAAATTTAGTCTTTTTCGGTACCAGCTTGTATTTATGTGTTACATAAGCCCAAGGTGCACAAGAAATGAATAAATTTTGGCAAGATGACAGGCGAAGTAATTGAAAAATAACTATCTCCTAATGCAATGACTTATTTAAAAACACCAAACCATAAGCCGACGAAAGCAATAATTCAAAGAGACAGCCTTGAATGGCCACTAACGAAAAACACATAGTAAATTACAGTCACTCTTGATGGTAAAAGTAATATAAGTAGTTGGACCGGTATGCCATGCGTCGCAAAAATTTAATGCACTACATATCCGAAAATATTAACACAAAAGATGAAATCTGAAGTAAATAAAAGTTGTGTTAACCGCAATGGCAATAAAACTCTGCTTCATGCCAGCGAATTGGCACCAAATTATTTAAGGCATATTTAACCCTTAAGCACTTAAGCAGAAAAAGAACTGATAAATAAGATATGTAATTTCAAAAATATATTTCTGGAGTTTGTCTAAATAGGCCTCTATTGTGGCGTTAACCTATTTATTCAACACAAGTGTTTGTCCGGCGACTGACTTCTCTATGATTGACAAACAAAAGAAGCAACCTGGGGTAAATTCTGTAAAATACAGTGGATGGGCTAGCATTTCGAAGTCGACTACTTCCACCCCTTTATTCATTAGCACAGCTAAGTTGAGATCCGGTGCTTGTAATGGGACCATTTTACCTGCATTAATTCTAATTAGGAGGATCCTATAACCGTTTAACCCTTCGATGATTATCACACCATATACAATCCAAATAAAAGCCTTCAGATTCTTGAGGGTAGTCTAATGTTACTCCATACATTCTGTAATCTCACGGTTGCATTTATTTTCCAAAGTAAGAAAATGGCACACCCATTATGCCGTGAGCTTTGTCATGTCCCATGTCCATGATCTCTGTGGTCCTTTTTTTCACCGGCGCCCTTCGGTGACAAATAGTTTATATTAGTAAGAAAATCTTTGAACCACTTATATCTGCTGGCGCTGGGATATACATTCTATATTATATGTGTGCACTTTCAAAAGTCATATACAAGTGTGCATATATATAAGATATATATAAGATTTAAATCATATATATAAGATTTAATGTGACTCTTAAATTTGTTGTCATTGCCATCCATTACAACGACGCACTGTTTTCAGTTTAAACTTTTTCAGTATCTGTGCACTTTTCAGTCACCAAACTGAAGTATACTATATATGTCTATGACAGCACTACCACTGGTGTGCCTCATTGTTGTGTAAACTTTGAAAAATTGATAATGTCACCATAGACACGCTGTGGTTACCAGAGCGTCGTAATAAGCGTTAAAGGATATGCTATGTACATACATATACATATATGCCGAGCAAACGTAAATAAACTTAGCGACTTCTTATAGCTTGTGAAGTTTCTAACCACGGATGTGGATGTGCATCTGTTACTTAGGGCTTTTATATCAATGCAGGCTATATATATAGCTTTTATCCATTTTTGTGGAACATTTATTGTGACTTTTATATACTTGTCTTTACATACCGTCTACTTTATTCTGCAATATCATCAACCACCATCATCCACGTTATACATTGGTTTATGACGAGATTAAAAGAGTAATTATTATATTAGATTTTGGCTTCCGTGCATCAGAGGCTGTATTAGCAATGGCATAAAGCCTTAAGTAGAAAAACTTTGGGATTTCTTGTGTAAAGTATTAATTGGGACAGAAATATGTACTAAAGTTCTAAAGTCATTAAAAGACATTTGTACGAGTAATTGTTTATAATTGTAGAAATTAACATTTTCGCACAGTTTTCATATCATATTTTATAACGGAAGATTACTACATGGAACTAATTTAATTTTTTGAGTTATGAAAATGCTTAGTAAAACTAAATGCTAAGCACATGTATACAACTTAAATTAAACGTTTCCAAATCAATGAACGTAGACTTTACTTAAAAAAAACATCATGCCATCCCATTTATATAAATGGTACTCCTATATCACATCACAATAATGCTAAGTACCTAGGAATAATCCTAGATGCTAAGCTTCGCTGGAAAGATCATGCCAAGAAAAAAAGGTGTGAGCTTGATCTAAAATTTGCTAAGTTTTACCACCTAGTCGGCAGGAGGTGTTTATATATAATCAAGTACTAAATCCAATTTGAGGCTAAGGAGCTCAACTATGGGGTTGCTAAAGTCAAAGCGCTTCCAGAGTAATAGGTACTAAGAAGTATAGTTAATGCTGCTTGGTATGAATTGTATTCTAGAATAAAATGTATGCAACTTATCAGCAATGAGCTCAATGGCACAAGGATTGCTATTCAAATGACTTGTCTAAAGGAAGTTAGAGCGAGTCTAATCTTGATATTAGCCGTCCGGTGTCCCATTTTTTAAATGTATCCGCCATATGGTTCGCCATTTTGAATTTTTTACACCAATTACATACATACAATGTACAATTCGTAATCAGCGACCTGGAGAACCGAGTAACTAGTTTCAAGAGTTTCCGATGAATTTTTCATAAAAGCGTTCGCCATATTGGATCCGCCATTTTGAACTTTGAAAAAAAAACCGGATGCAAAATCAGCTACCCTGAAAACCCCCGAGTAACGAGTTTCAAGCAATTGCTATCAATTTAAAAAAACGCTGTCCATCATATTTTTTCTGAAGTCATGTCAAAACACTGATCTGATAGGATTAAATGGACCTCGGATTCGGTACAGCGACCCCAATAACATAAGGTGCACATAGTAAGATTCTCCGAGTGATACAATTGTTTTTTGGGGCTGTGTTATTTACGGTTAAAAAATCCTCAGTGCCTTTGTTATTAAAATTTCTAATAAGCTAATGCTTAGAATATAAAATAGAATACTCTTCTTGTATAATTTAAGTTAATAAGCTTAGCACTGAACTTCAAAATAACAGAAACTGTACATATCAAATTGCACAAAGACGAATCCTCTTCATAAATAACACTGGAAGTTATTAGTATATTAAATCTGGAAGCTATTTCAAAGATATTTATAATCATTTGTTTAACCAATGCCAATAGGATTATTATATTCTGCGAATTTCTTATTTTGTTTTGTGAGTCTAGTATTGTATTGTATATTATAAGAAGACTTAGTGATTTCATACCATGTGGTTTAATATACAATTTAACAAGCTTTATATATCATTTTGATCCCCTTAAGGAATTTTTTAAGCCTTAGCCTTAAGGAGATTGAAATATTTTTTATCTCCAAAAGCTATATTATTTGTGAGATGTAAATTGATTTATAAAAGCAAATCAAGATAAGCTAAGTTGCAAATAACTTAAAATGGTTTAATTTTTAAGAATATAAAGAAATTTTAAGGAAAATTCATATATGGTAATGTTATTCGACTGTCTGTTTCTTGTTCCTTTTTTGGGTTTTATTTGAAAATTATAGCACGTAGTCCATATTAGCGGTCAGTCGAAACCATTTGTCGCTACTTGTGGAATTTGGAATTAGTTGCAATTTATGTCACATTACATTACGGTAAACATATGAAATTGCTAAAACAAAACCACTGTCCATTGCTACAGAGCAAACGAATTCATACACGTGCACCGTAAATCTGCTTTCATGGACAACAATATATATAAATTTGAACAGCAATTATAACATAAATTAAAGAGTAATTGCATTTCTTTCGTTTTGTAGATTTCGTTGATATTTATTGTTTGAGGGTTGGGTAAAATTTATTTCACTGACCCAAGAAATCTACGCCAATTGCACAGCATTGTTTTTAACAAAATCTTCATAAACCAAATATTATTACTCACTCATAACTAAAAAAACACAGAAATAAAATCGGATAAATTTGACACTATATATAAAGCAAAACAACATATAGGAAATATCTGAATTATATTACCTCGTACTATTTTACTTATTTGTCGTTTAGTAATTATCTTAATACGCTCAATGCTCCCGTGTTTACCCAGCAAGTCACATTTGTCACTTCCTTTCATATATGTACCTTTCACATTTCGTATAATTAGATTTCTATTATTGCTTATGATTCGTTAAAATAAAACGTGCAATGGGAAGTAAAACGGCTGAAATGAAATTATTGTGGTCGGACATCGTAAAGAGTAAAGAATAGTAAAAAGGAGAAAAAATATATATTTTTCCCTTATAATAACAATACATAAAATTCATCTTGTTAACCGAAAATAAATATTGTCGATTTTAAATAGCTTAAAATAACGTCGCATGTTGAAAGAATTTATACATCATCAAAATAATTTTTTTGTCCCAAAAGCTTAAAATTCGTACTACTTCTTGTTGAGATTACAGTTACCGATTGATATTGATATGGTATAGCTAACTGGAAGGAACGAAATCCAATAATTGGTATATCGCACTAGGAAGGGGCATATTTGGCTGTAATTTTAATTGGGGAAGTGGGCGTGGCCCCGCACCCAAATCTGTTATTTGTATAAATCTCGCAAACCAATAAAGCTATATAAACCAAACTTTCTGCAGTCGATTCTCTTACGTACCCCACCACACACCATGAAAATAATTGAAATCGGTTAATAACCACGCCCACCTCCCATACAAAGGTTAGGTTGAAAATTACTAAAAGTCAGAAACACTAAAATTTCTCATAAGAAATGGCAGATTGAAGCTGCACTCAGATTTTTTTACAAAATGGAAAATGGGTGTGGCGTCGCCCACTTATGGGTCAAACATCATATCTCAGGAACTACTTGACTGATTTCAATGAAACTTGGTTTATAATAGTTTCCTTATATCCCAATGATATTTTGTGAAAATAGGCCAAACCTATTTCACAACCACGCCTACTTCCTATATACCAGAACTCTGAAGACGATCTGAATTGTTTACATTACAATATATAAAGTAAGCAACAGTGAAGATATCGGTGCAGAACTTTGCACAAATACTACGTTTATAGTGTGGCACCCCCATTCTAAAAATCGCCGAAATCGGACCATAGGTTTTCAAGGCCCCATATATCGAACATGAGGATCTCGGTGCTTCTAACCTAATATTAGGGTTTTCAACTTTCAATGGACTTTATACAATATATATGACGAATATGTGGGTCAAATAGTATTATATAATATAATTATAGTATAAAATGTTCGGTTACACCCGAACTTAGCCCTTCCTTACTTGTTATCATATATCATTAGGTCAACCAAGCAAGCTCTCGGTTATTTATATTAATAATGCTATATACGATGTAAAGGTAATACGAGTGACTATTTTAGAATATTAATTCGTGGCTATTAGTCCAGTTGAATTCTCACACTGTCAGTGGCGTTTCCATATACAGAACTGTATGTATTTCTGTAAAAAACTGCTTTGCAGAATTCCAGCCTTCACCGAGTTTTAAATTCGTTATTCGAGTTACGAAGGATACATAAAGCGCTGGAGTTAAATCCAAAACAGGCTAGTGGACCTATTGTAAATATGCTCGTGGAACTCCTCGCAATTAATTAAAATGTAAAACAAAGTTTGTTCAACCTTTCCTATATTTCTACATTATATTTCTCATAAAAATTCCGAATTTATTACATTCCATTTCACTTCTATTGTTGGTATGTTTCATTTTTTTTAATTTCCATAAAGCGATTACAATATCTGTACCTGTTGTTAGTAATCAGCAAAAGCAGTAAACATACTCCAACCGCAGTTCACTGCACATACAAAGTGGGCTTTGAAAAAAACAAACTTTATAAACAAAATCGGTAACCATATAAATGGTCATGAACACAATGCATTGAATACATTGTAAGGGAAATAATATGTAACGATATACATAAATATATCAAATCATTAATATAACTATATATTTTTTGGGTATAAATATGAATATGCTTTATAACCGTAATCATCGTGGTGGCAAAGTCATCAGCAACTTCCGGCAATTCAATTCCACGCCTGTCGGTTTATTTGTTTACCACCATCTGTCAGTTTGATTGTATGTGCGACATTTACGATGACAATGTCAGTATATAAATTAAAACATTTATGCTATGGTTTTTGTTGCTTTGGTTTTATGTTTTCATTCGCTTTTTTTGAAGTTATATTCAGCTTCTTTGTCAATGTACACATAAAATCAAGAGTTGATTGCCGAATATTAAAATGGGCAAACATTAAAATTGCTTTCCAGCTCGCAACTGCGAGCATAAAGGAGTCTAAAGTCGCCCCTCCAAATGTATTTCCAAAAAGCAACGAATAGATAATCAATTTAAAAAAAGATTTAATGTTTTTCTTAATTTCAAAATCTATATTCTAACGAGTATTTTGAGATGTCTCCGAAAACAATGTCTCAATAATTACTTAAGTTATGATCATTAGCAGTTAGCGCTGTGGGAGCGTCCTGAGCGTCCTGAGCGTACTCCTTTATACTCTCTCGCAACAAAAGTTGCTAAAGAGAGTAATAAGTTTTGTTCACATAACGGTTGGTTGTATGTCCTAAAACTAAACGAGTTAGATATAGGGTTATATATACCAAAGTGATCAGGGAGTAAAATTCAAATCCGGATGTCTGTCTGTCCGTCCGCCTGTCCGTCCGTGCAAGCTGTAACTTGAGTAAACATTGAGATATCTTAATGAAACTTGGAACACGTTTTCCTTGGCACCATAAGAAGGTTGCTTTCGAAAATCAGCAAAACCGGACCACTGCCACGCCCACAAAATGGCGAAAACCGAAAACACATAAAGTGTCATAACTAAGCCATAAATAAAGTTATAACAGTAAAATTTGGAATAAAGGATCGCACTAGGAAGGGGCATATTTGTAATTTTTTTGGGGAAGTGGGCCCCCAAATCGGTTATTTGTATACATTTCACAAACCAATGAAGCTATATAAACCAAACTTTCTGCAGTCGGTTCCATGAAAATAGTTGAAATCGGATAATAACCACGCCCACCTCCCATACAAAAGTTAGGTTGAAAATGACTAAAAGTGCGTTAACTCGCTAACCAAAACCGCCAGAAACACTAATATTTACATAAGAAATAGCACTCAGATTTTTTTACAAAATGGGAAATGGGCGTGGCGTCGCCCACTTATGGGTCAAAAACTATATCTCAGGAACTACTCGACCGATTTCAAAGAAATTCGGTATATAACACTTTCTTGACACCCTGATGATACGGGTGGAATATGGGGGAAATCAATTCACAACCACGCCTACTTCCCATATAAATCAATTTTGAGATCCATCTTATTCGTTCACTTTATAATATATACATTAGGAACCAATGAAGATAGTGGAATCAAATTTTACACAAATACTGTACTTGAGCTGTGACATTACTTGTGAAAAATTGTCAAAATTGGACCATGACTTTTCAATATGATATCGAACATGAAGAACTCAGAGCCTAAGCGTAATTTTTCTTCGAAAATATAGGTAAATTTCTCAGATATTTTAATGTAATTTTTTATTTTTTTTCTTATAACAGTTTGTCTCTGTACCAATATGGTTAAAATCGTTATAACTTCCCCTAGATCCTATATACCTAATTATAAGTAATATAAAATTAAGTGAGCTTATAGTCTTCGAAATATTGTATCTTGGTGGTGAAAACGAGTGAAACGGTTCAAGAATTACCTCAGCCCTCATAAACCTTGTATGATGTTTTTCGTTACTCTATTGAATTTTATGCCGAATATATAGCTTGAATTGTGTTATCTTAATAAAAATATATCAATACCAATTTTTAATACGGCATTTATTTTATAAAAAAAAATTTTAAGTGCTTCCAATTGCGTAAAAATTTGTTTTATCTTTTTATGCTTTTTAATAACAATATTGTTTTACTGGTTTCAGCCAAAAATTTAAATGCCAATAATATACACCATCAAGGTTTGTTATTGATCCACTTCAATGCTTATATCACAGCATTTTCAATTAAAAACAACTTTTATTTTAATAGTTATAAAGATTAATATACATATGTAGTAAATTAGCAATAAACGTTATGTAAAAAATCACATAAAACCATCAGATTTTCATGCGTTCAGGATGGCGTAACCCTTTAAACAAAAACAGGAATACATTTTTTATAGATTTTAATGCTAAGATACAATGACACTTAAGTTGATACTGAGTCTAATTTTTTTTTGGAAAAATTAGTTAAAGCAACAATTCAGAAACCTGTAATTCTCGATCTTTACATCGATATTTTCGTCATTTCGATATTCGATTACTTTCTCCATTATGTTGGTCATCGTCCAGTACGTGAAAGCTATTAATACCGTGTTATATTTATTGCGGGTAATTTAATACACACGATTAAATCATCGATATTAAAATTTTATTCTCCGAAAAAGATTACATTTTTACTAAAAAATAATAAAATATATATTTAATATATCTATAAATGGTAGCTAAGCTACTATTTTATAAGCCAGCGTTTTGATTTTAACATAAATTATTTAGAATTTCCGGCTACTTTATTTTCGAAAAATATCGCACATTATACTCGTACTCGCCAATTGGTTTCTGTGTACATTGGGCTATAGATGAATAATTGATTCTTGGGAAATAAACAATGTAAAATAAGTATTTCACGTTAATTCTAAAATGTTTATTTATTTCAAATGGGTTGCCTGTTAACGCATAACAATTAACTTGCTAACATGACACGTATTGAATATGTAATAAAATGTGTTGCCACCGAATACAAACATAAAAGTGAATTATATCAATGTTGTTGGGTGGAAAATAGCAACTAATTATTTAGTAATACCCGCATTATAGAAACAAATTGTGCGCAAATTTGCAAATTAGATTGATAATAGTTTTTTTATTTTATTTTGTCTACGGGTTGCTAAGGATATGCATATGTACCAATTATGAACATAATGCTTGTATTTAAAAACATGTAACCCTATATTTACATGTAATATCTTCATGTGTTACAAATAATCGTAAGTAATATAATTCGGTTTGCTCATATGAACTTTAATTTAAAATTTTTTAACGTGCATAAGTGAGTCTAACATCACGCTAGATATTTATTTTTGTTATTACTATTTTTGAGCATGTTTATTACCGTCATTCTAGTTAAATCGTCATCGTTTATTATAAATTGCCAATCAATATAATTGTAGAAGGTAACATTATTCGGTGCGAGCGGTTAAGGAATCACAGATTTCTGAATCCCTCCACGACATCGGCCAATATTTACCAAAAAATTCTGCATCTATGTATAAGAGTTTCATTATTACCAATGTCTTATTATTAATTATCTTCAAATTCTCAACATGTTCTTAAACAAAACACTGAATATTTGAAAAAAAGAATAATTCTAACCGTGTTTAATATAATCTTCAATTCGATTGAAAAGTAATTACTTTCCTTTCAGTAGATTTTTTGTTATTATCGGGAGGTTTAAACACTGTTTTATAAGGTGAAGAGAAAAGTTATCATTTTAAGCTTTAAAAAAATTAAACAAACTAAAATAAAAAAAAACATTGATTTCAGGGACATTCGAAAGAAGTAAAAAGCATAGGATAAGATCGGCCAAAGATTGGGAATCGACGGACACTATAAATAAATTTTAAATATTGTGTGTATTCGGTCATATAAGAGTTTGTAACTCCTAAACGCAATGCAGATATTTGCTGATTGTGCTTGGGACTATTGCTTTGGATTCATAAAAGGCAGCGACAATGTATTGCTCGATAGAAGTCCATGCTCTCTGTTAAACACATAACCAAAGACGCTGTTATAAGCATATATGTATATTTATGGTTTCTGTTTAAAATTTTCTGCCAAATTTAGGATTCAGACAATTGTATATTTGCAGTATAGTATGCAGCAGGCATCCACATATACTACAAAATACAAAAAAAAATAATAGATACTCCAAATATTCTTCGCAGCTTCCTCAACATTTCAAGTACACATAAATATATGCGTAGACTCATAAATTCCAATTATGCTGGTTGTGCAATTAAATTTTGTTTGGAAAAAGTTCATAAATTGTACATCGGTAAAGTAGTTATTGTACGTATGTATGCGTAATTTTTACACTTTTGTCTGTAGAGCAAAGCCAGAGGTAATAATCAGCTCGGAAAGATGTGATACAAAAATACAAGAACGCTGGGAAGAATTACTTTTTTCTATGAAGCCCCATCTTTTTCCACTACTATGCTAGCATACATATGTGCAAATGCTTATTAATTTATGTCTACATACATATAATAGTTTTTCTTGAGTATTTTGGACATCATCATAGATATGTATGTATGTGCAATGTTGTTGGCTGGTTGAAATGTTTATTATTCTCCTTGTGTTATAAAATATTTATGATAAATATGGAAAAATTTTACTTTAACACTTATAACAAATACAAGTTCAGAATAATTTTAATAAAGTCAAATATTAATTAAAAGACTGCTAACAAGGGCAATAACCAGTTGTTTGAAATATTATCGGGAGAGACAATATTTTTAGGCAAAACTTGTATTTTTCATAGGAACTGTTAATATAAGAAAACAACTATTTTTTTATTTGATGCAAAGTTCCTGTTACATATTGAGCCAATAATACGGTGTGTAACATAACTGTAGAATTGCCAGATGAAGGGTTACAATTTGTATTTTTCTTACATAAAAAAAACAATATTTGTGTTTTTGTTCGGATTGAGGTGAGCTTTCCTAACTAGTAGAATAATTCCTCAAAACTAATAAGTCACAATAAATCCGGTTTTCTACAATATGTTACGAAACAACAAGCTGCATTGCCAGATTTTCTATAGAAATGACAACAATTAGGTAATATACAACGCTGTCTTTGGCTAATATTTCAGTATGAATATGGTAGTCATTCGTTATTTATTTGACATAAGATTCAGTTTTAAAAAATAATGAAGTTTTGGTCCCTCGCCCTTAGGCATATAAATCTCAGCGACAATAACTTTTTCAGAATGCGAATATATTTGTGAGGTAAAAATTGATCCAGAAGGTTGTCAGTTGTACAGAGCAAGATATGAAGTTCACACAAATCCGATACAAATTGAATATACTGCCTTTAACTCTCCGGGAGCTAAAATAATTTCTGAAATACGGAGGGTTCTAAGAAATAAGTATAAACAAACCAATATAAGATACATATTGTTCATCTCATGTTAATGTTCAACAATTATTTGAAAACATACATTCAAAAATACAACGTAATACTAGTGTAAATATATGTTAATTTAATTAAAAGGAATTATTAACAATTTACTACCAATGCTAATTACAATGTAAACTGCATTCCACTTTTGTTTACGAGTTCGACCCTGTTGCGGCTTTAACTTCATTTTATCGCTTTACTTTACGAAAAGGAATTATAAATGCTAATGAGACTAGGGATGGCAACGATTAATCATTTGATTAAATTAATCGATTATTTTCATTCAATTTACGATTTAATTGCATCGAAACACCTTTTCTAATTACTCGACTATTACTCGAGTAATTGCAAAATAATCGCAAACAGCATTTTGAAATTTAATACATTTTATGTTCATCAAAGTTAGCTACAAGGGTCGAAATTTCAAACGGTGTAAACATAGTTAAATTCTAATATGTCAACGTAGTTTAATATCAACAAATGAATGTCTGGTAACACTGTATTTACAGTTAAGTCAAACGCATTTTACGTTCAGTTGTTTGAAGAGCAATGGCGCCAGTTAAAAGCGAAGTGTGGACATTTTTTTAATAAAATAAGCAATAACTACGTTAAATGTCAACTTTGCTGTAAAAATTTAAAATTTTCTAATAACACTTCAGATATGTTGCAGCATTTAAAATTAAAGCATGCAACTGTAGCCTGCAAATTGGTGGTAAGTCGGAGCAATCGGTATTACATTTTAAATTTCTTCTAGTTATATATAAATATATGTGTACAAAGTAGACTCTGCAATCTTGGAGTAAAGACAATGTTTCCCTAAGTGATGATGACACTGACACCATTTTGTGTACTCTAGTGCACACAAGAAGGAGGAAGGACAACGATTTTACATCTCCACAAGATGAATTGAGCTTTTATTTGAATTGTCAGGATTAGAACTAAGTCGAAACACTATTTATGCTTGGGAAGAAATGAAAACCGTTACCCAAACTGTACGGACTTTCAAAAAAGTATTGTCATCTACTTGGTACCTCAGTACCAGCTGAGCGGCTTTTCTCAAAAGCGGGTGCAACTGCGACCGAAAAACGCAATCGTTTGACAACAAAAAGTTTATCGAAATTGCTTTTTCTTCAAACTTGGTTGAACAGACTTCTAAATTTTCTGAATGTATATCGTAATATATTTTCCTTTATGCTAAGACAAATGAATTTTTAATATGATATTTTAATTTTATTTCCGTTTTTGTTTTTGTGTATATACGAACACAATTTGAATGTCTGAAATAAGAATATAGTCTCCTATATTTTATTGGTTTTATTTTCACGCAAAGTTGCAAACATTGGAATTAATCGATTAATCGATTTTTTTACATTAATTGCAATTAATTGCAATTATTTTTTTATATCTTGCAATTAATCATTTGATTATTTAATCGATTAAAAAAATTTTGTTGCCATCCCTAAATGAGACTTAATGGCTTTACATACACCACATTTCGCAATGCGCTCAGCATTCCGCCAACAAACTTCAGCACATCGGTTACTCATATGGTCTTTTCAACATGAATGTAAACATACTTTTTGGCGCAACCCTTCGTCCGAAAATAAATTTAGTCCAACGAATTACGTTTCTATGTGCTACTGTACCACACAGCCAAGCAAAATACTTCACCGTTCTTTATCATGGGTATACAAACTTCTTTCCATGCAAAAATCATATAGAATACATGATGATTCATTTATTCTAGTGGACATTTGGCCGAATATACATATTGTTAAATTATGTGTTAAATAAATATGAGCGTAGAATTTACTTACGCCCATCACATGACACTTTTTTTGGGCAGCGACGACATGAAATGTTACACTGCCAGGCCGACACCCATTTATCTATATAACGTACTAAGCCTAGCAAGTCATTCTGTCTGACAGTTGTCTGATGAAACCAATTAGAATACTAGCATCAGATAGCGGATTTGCTTTATATCAGACTCTTCAATTTCTTTGGGCACTTACTGAGTATTAACGAAAGCGTTCGGCGATATATTATTTAGGTTTTAGTTATATATTTATTCGCTCTGTCAGTACCCGATAGCAATATGCGATGACACACATTAATTATTATTATTATTTTTATTATCGACTTTTAATTTATATGGAACTTAATTGAAACTTTAATTTGTTGTCTTTATAGTTAAATCAATCGGAATTTCAAATCGGTAAATTTGTCCAAACCCAAAAATTATCGTGATTCTTGAAACACGGCTTTCGAAATAATTTTGCAAATATTTACCTTACTTTTTTTCTTAATCGAGTACTACTTTTTCGGAAGCGTATTACAGGTTATTGACGCCTTAAATACCAGAAAATTATCTAAAAGTTTAATTACTTATGGAATCGTTTTTATGTTCCATCGCAAAGGATAGATATTCGTCCACCATATTATATTGCAGCAGAGGGTTGAGCAATTCGTTTTTTATACTCTGTGACGCAAGATTTTATTATTTTGTTTACCTAACACTTTTTATACTCTCGCAACAAAAGTTGCTAAAAGAGTATTATAGTTTTGTTCACATAACGGTTGTTTGTAAGTCATAAAACTAAACGAGTTAGATATAGGGTTATATATATTAAAATGATCGGGGTGACGAGACGAGTCAGAATCCGAATGTCCGTCCGTGCAACGGATAACTTGAGTAAAAATTGATATATCTTAATGAAACTTGGAACACATGTTCCTTGGGACCGTGAGAGGGTTGCTTTCAAAAATGGGATCACTGACCACTGGCGAAAACCGAAAACACATAAAGTGTCATAACTAAGCCATAAATAAAGTGATAAAAGTAAAATTTGGAATAAAGGATCGCACTGGTAAGAGGCGTATTTGTATGTAATTTTTTTGGGAAGTGGGCGTGGCCCCGCCCTCAAATCGGTTATTTGTATATATCTCGCAAACCAAGAAGAAGATAAATACCAAACTTTCTGCAGTCGATTGTCTTATGTACCCCACCACACACCATGAAAATAGTTGAAATCGGATAATAACCACGCCCACCTCCCATACAAAGGTTATGTTGAAAAAAGTGAGTTAACTCCCTAACGAAAAGCATCAGAAACATTAAATTTTACAGATGAAATAGAAGAAGGCAGCTGCACTCAGTTTTTTTACAAAAAGAAAAATGGGCGTGGCATCGCCCAATTATGGATCAAAAACCATATCTCAAGAACTACTCGACAAATTTCAATGAAATTCGGTATACAATATTTTCTTGACACCCTGATGACACGTGTGGAATATGGATGAACAACCACGACTACTTTCTATATAACCCAATTTTGAATTCCATCTGATTCCTTCACTTTATAATGTAAACATAAGGAACCAATGAAGATAGCGGAATAAAACTTTATACAAATAGTGCATATCATCCCTGGCTTCACTTGTGAAAAAATTGTCGAAAACGAACTATAACTTTTCTGGGCCGCAGATATCGAACATATTGAACTCAGCGCCTAAGGGTAAATTTTAACCGAAAATATGGGTAAATCTCTTAGATAATTTAATGTAGTTCAGATAAAATTGCTTTCTTCTAATAGTGTTCTGTTCCAAAAATTATTAGAATCGGGTCATAACATCTCCGTGCTCCCATATACCTAATTAAAGGTTTTTCAAAAATACGGTGGGCTTTATTCCACATATATGTGTTGGTTAATATGTGAGATATCTTATCAAAATTAAGTGAGGGTATAGTCTTGGATATAGTGCACCTTGCTGGTGGAAATAAATGAAATCGGTTCAGGAATTATCTTAGCCCTCATATACTACATATGACGATTTTCGTTATTCTATTAAACTTTATGCCGAATATATGGGTAAATTTGTATGTTATCTAAATAAAATTTCTTTATTATTATTTATATTATATTAAATGTTCGGTTACATCAGAACTTAGCCCTTCCTTACTTGTTTTTATATTAGAGATACTGTAATATGCTTCAATTTCCAAATTTATTAAGTTCATATAATTCACAGATATATCCGTACAAATGTTAAACTAATATAACTGTTAATTAAATATTAATAATTATTGAATTTCCCGTCCGGCACGGTCGGCGTCAACTACACATCTACTCTGAATTCAGGCACGTTGCATACGATATTCATTACTGCTGAATTATGAGAGTGAATTGTCACTCTCTTCTATAGGTACAGATAGTTTTAAAGCAGAACACATAACATATATTTCTTATCGAAAAAAATAGTGGAACTTCTAAAACATTATATGTAATCCATTGGAGTTTTATTCACACCCTTAGAACAGTGATACACTTCCTCCTTGTTCTTCGCCATATCAATTTCAATACAATTTTATTTTCTTCCGCTAAGTATTTGCAAAACGGAATGGCGAGGCAATTTCATACTATTGCTACCGGCAACCATTTGCGATACGAAATCAAATCATAAAATAGAAGAGCACGAAATAAGGAGGTGTCAAAAGCGCTCCAACCGAAATTTTAGCGAAATAATACTTACTTTAACAATTTTCACACCAAACGCAATACAATACGATGGAAGAGACAATAGCAAATAACACTTAGGCACACATATATATATATCTCTTGAAATAATACGTACATGCATATATAACATGCATAGAGCGAAAACGTGAAAATAGAGAAGCCACTTAAACTCGGATTATTGTTCTGCTAAATCTAATTTCCTTTTGCACTTTGTTAAGCGTTCAAAGTATTCATAGAAGTCACTTTTATGTTGCAGTTTTATTTTGTATTTTGGTTACCTTTTTGTTGCGATGTTTCGCATCTGAACTTTTATTTCCCTTTATGAACATATATAAACAATAAAAGAACTGGAAGGATAAAAGTTTGGTCACTTTCTTCAACCTACTAACAAACATATTAAATCTGGATAAAAATATAAAAGTAAAAGTAATGTAAGTTCTAATTCCAAAAACTATTGATGACAACTGGGGAAAAGAGTGTGAGATAATTAGGACTGATGCAAGATCCTAGATACCCGAGATAATATACGAGATATACGACAATTTGACCTTTGACTTGAAATTTTAAAATATTTGCGACAGTGTCTATCGTTGCGTTCCATACTACCTTTCTTACATTTCTACTAGAGAACCTAAAAACGGTATACAAAAAAAAAAGTGATAGACTCATCAACATTGTATTGTTTTCGATCAACACACGCTCTAAAGTTGACGATTGTTACTGAGCCGCTGCACATTTTTTGGGGCTTGGGGAAGATATTATATATCCATATTTACATAAAAACATAATTCTGTAGCTTTTGGTCTGGCAAAAGTGCACTTGATCGTAGAGCATGATGAGTTTTTATTTCTAGCGTATGTATACATACTTGTGTGTATAAATAACTGGAAGCAAAACTACCGCGCCAATTGGAAAAACATTCATTCTCCGCTTGCACTGTAATTATTGTTGGGTGTTTCTAAATGGAAAATTGCTCAATCGAACGTTTTGTTCTAAAACTTGTGTTAATTTTTCTGTAAAATTTAAAATGATTTGTATTCTGGTTGTATATGTATAGATTTAAATAACTGCGCGATCGTCCAAAGTTTCACCCATTTCTATATACATAAATATGTATATGTTTAAGTCTAAAATTTATTACAATATATTTTAATAAAAACTTAGTTATTGTAAAGTTTAATTCTAAATTGTTGCAAGCAAAGCAATAATGTTAAACTTTATTTACTGATTACATATTCCCTCGTGCATATGGCTTTACAGATTCGTCCATAAACACATGATATATTCTAAATATCTCCCAATAAAATTCTTATTTTTTTGAATCGCATGAATTGAAAATTATTTGTTATTTCATATTTAATTTGATATTTAATTTGATATATTTTATTGTATTTTGACACTTTTTTGTACTAGTACGTTATATTTTTTGCATTAAATAAATTATTTAATCAGAAGTGTGTAAAAAATGTCAACAATCATAAAAATATTGCACATGGTCTAATAGATCATGTGGACTGTTGTTTACAACTGCCAAACCTAAACTAGTTCGATATGGAATTATATATTCGTATACCAAGAAGGTTAAGTATGCTCTGCGCAATCCATAAGAAGAGAGATCCCACAAACTGTGCCAATTACCATGGGATAAGCCTCCTTAATATCGCCTATAAGGTTCTATCGAGCGTGCTGTGTAAAAGACTTAAGCCCACCGTCAACAAACTGATTGGGCCTTATCAGTGTGGCTTTAGACCTGGAAAGTCCACCATGGAACAGATATTTACCATGCGCCAAATCTTGGAGAAGACCCGTGAAAAGAGGATCGACACACACCACCTTTTTGTCGATTTCAAAGCTGCTTTCGACAGCACGAAAAGGAGCTTCCTTTTATGCCGCGATGTCTGAATTTGGTATCCCCGCAAAACTAATACGGATGTGTAAGTTGACGTTGAACAACACCAAAAGCTCCGTCATGATTGGGAAGGACCTCTCCGAGCCGTTCGATACCAAACGAGGTTTCAAACAAGGTAACTCACTATCGTGCAACTTCTTTAACTTGATGTTGGAAAAAATAATACGAGCTGCAGAGCTAAATAGAGAAGGAACAATCTTCTACAAGAGTGTACAGCTGCTGGCGTACGCCGATGATATTGATATCATCAGAAACAACAACCGCGCGTGAATGAGGACAAGACGAAATATCTCCTGTCATCAAGCAAACAGTCGGCGCTCGCGTCTTGGCTCCCACGTCACTGTTGACAGTCATAACTTCGAAGTTGTAGATAATTTCGTATACCTGGGAACCAGTATCAACAACACCAACAATGTCAGCCTCGAAATCCAGCGCAGAATCACTCTTGCCAACAGGTGCTACTTTGGACTGAGTAGGCAATTGAACAGTAAAGTCCTCTCTCGACGAACCAAAGTCAAACTCTACAAGTCGATTATCATTCTCGTCCTGCTTTATGGTGCAGAAGCTTGGACGATGTCAACATCAGATGAGACGACACTAGGAGTTTTCGAGAGGAAAATTTTGCGCAAGATTTATGGTCCTCAGAACATTGGCAACGGCGAATACCGCAGACGATGGAACGATGAGCTGTACGAGTTATACGACGACATTGACGTAGTTCAGCGAATAAAAAGGCAGCGTTTACGCTGGCTAGGTCATGTTGTCCGAATGGACGAAAACACTCCAGTTCTGAAAGTGTTCGATGCAGTACCCGCCGGAGGAAGCCGAGGAAGGGAAGGCCTCCACTCCGTTGGAGGGACCAGGTGGAGAGCGACCTGGTTACACTTGGAACTTCCAACTGGCGCCAAACTGCGAAGGAAATAGAGTAGTGGCGCGCTCTCATTGATTCGGATATAACCGGCTAAAGGGTTGAACGCCAATCACATACATACATACATACCAAGAAGATTGGTGTTATAGATGGGCGAAGTCGGACCACTATAACCAATAATGTGCTATCACTAAGACAACAATAAAGTTATAAAAGTAAATTTCTCACAGAGGATAAGGTTTTTGTACATACCTCATAAACTACTAAATCTATATCAACCAAACTCTCAAGAGTCATTTCATTTAGGTACCTCATGAATCGGTGAAATCGTATTATAACCACGTCCACCTGCCATATTAAGCCACTAAGTCTACTGTACTTACATGCATTGTATATGCTGCATAATAAATCTCTATATTCAATGATGTGACTGTCTGCCTCATATTTAAATAAGTATGGTATTAAATCGTCTAGTGACTTAACTTTATTCACCTTTTTTTCACCACTCAAAGAACTTATGGTAATGTGAACATATGTATAAGTAAATATATGTATAAATTGGTATATTTGCTTGGAAGAACGCTGATTGCAATAGTACAATTCCCTGCCTTCATTCGTTCTGAATCAAAGGCTGCAAGAGGACAACCTTCACCTCAACACAAAGCTCAACTAGAACAGCAGCACCATCGACATTAGCAGTGTCAGCAGCAGCGGTTGTGTAGGCGCTACAACAGTCAATACGGCAAAAGCTGGCGGGTAAATAGCGGTAGTTTGAAAGTTACAAAGTTGCATGTTTTCAATGACTAAAGCAAGGTGGTAATGGGAATTCACGCTGAGATGGAGGTGACTTACAAATGGCACGTACAACTGCTATTGCAAGTATGTACATATGTTTATACACTATTCTTGCATATTTGTATTGCGAGTATCGTGTAAGGGGGACATGGGACATGGAACAATGTGTTAAGATTCTATGCTTCCGCTGCTTTAGCTATAGGAACGAACTTTATACATATGTACGCATAAGCAAAGTTATGTATAGCAGTGGACATATAACATATAATTTACGAGCCATGTCGTATGACACATGCATGCGTTTCACTGAGAAAGTGTGAATAGCAAATAAAAGTTAGCGACGCGTATACGAGCACCAGTGCCTTATGCACAATTACAGTTATCAATGAGTTTCCTCATAATGATGGAATTGTACGCGTATGTACGCATTTCTACAAACAATGATTAATAGCAGCAACCAACACCAGATTACATGAAGAGTGCAATAGATGAAGATATTTACTCATTATTTGTAGTCATTGGCAAGGCCCAATACATTTGAAAGGTAGGACATTTGCGTTTACCCCAAACATCATATTTTTATTCTGCGCCCTAATATTGTTTTAATGATATAAGATTCTAAAGGTTTAAAGCTATTTGCAAATGCCTGGTAAACCTCGAAGGCAGCAAACATCGAAAAAATGCTGATATTTCAAATAGGATATAGGTAGGTTATAATTTTTTGACTAACATAAAAGAACTTCCCGTTAGGATTTGCGCCACACACACATTTCATAATTCTATTTTGAGAATAAAAACTTTAACACTTTTGCGTATTTCATAAATATTGTTGTTGCGAAAACTCTGCATTGTGTACATATGGAATGCAAAGTGGCAAAAATTAAAAACTCCCGTTGCGTAAAAAAATTATTCTCATGGCGCTACCAAATTAAGTTAAAACTCTAGGTTGGTTAGTGTGAATAGTAATACGAAATACAATAAAACATAAAAACCGCTCTGCAGCCATTTCGCGTGGAAACTCTCACAAAATACACCTACGCATGAAAACACACAAATCACAACCATATATATATATATATATAATATATATATTGTCGCATATGTTGTCTGACGCTCTTTCTCTCTTCGCGTCAAATTGAATTTTCGTCATAAATACGTTTACATTGATTTTACTATAAAAATTTTGGTTTTGAATGCACTGACAAATCCACCATGCCATTTATTACTTAAAGTTCTGTAGAATTTTATCAATAAATTTTTCGTAAAACCAGTGTTACGAGTTAGTGCCTACGCAAAATTAATTTGGAATCAATAAATGAATCAAATTAAATTTAAAACTGTTAAAAAGTTTTAAAAGTACACTTTACTTTTTGCCGTTTTATTTCACATATATTTTGTGAAATTTCTTTTATGCAAATCTAAAAAGTATAATGACAAGGTTATTTTAAATTTACTTTCTCTCCAGACTTTTTTTAATTTATATATGGAAACTATTTTCATTATTTGAGATGGAAAATGAGTGAAAGTAAAGGCGTTTTCCAATATAAAATGTGGAAAAAATTAATGTCAGTAATAATATTTGTATGCTATTCAATACACAAAACCCAACAATATATTTAATTTGCATAGACTTTTATCTTATATGTTTATATATATGCATACACTCGTGCCTACACTTGTTGCCGAGCCGAGCCGACTGACGCTTATTGCGAGAACCAATGCGAGAAAACTGGTACTATACAAATTAGTACAAATAAGCGCGAACAGGTCATAGTGGGCGCCGAGCTGGTCAGAGCGCAAAGCTGATTGAATGCGAGAAAACAGTTCCAAAGCGTATTTCAGCGCCGAAAACATTGGTTATTCTGCGAAAAGCTAGTTTTGGACATAAAATTCTTTGGAAAAAGTAAAATTAAAATGAAAATCATATGCTGTCATTCATCATTTAATGGCATTCTTGTTTAACTTTTCTTGAGTACAGTCGTGTGTTTTGGTTTATTTAAAATGAATGTAGAACAATTAATAAGTGAAGTTTTTTCTCGGCCGGCTTTGTGGGATCAGAAAAATAAATGTTATCATAACCGTGTTTTAGTGGAAAAGCTATGGATGTCCGTTGCTTCAGAAATGAAAATACCAAGTAAGTTACATTGAAATTTGTTATATTTTATTCATGCATACGAAATTACAAAATTTATCTCTTATTAATCTACCATTTTAACACTTGTTTTATTGAATTCTTTTATGATTTTTTCCAAATTTTCTTTTTGCACTTCTTCTTTTAAATTTTCATCTAATCCCTCTAAATCAATAATTATGTTGTGTAGAAGGCATATACATTTTACAAGGAGTTCAGCGAAAAAAGGATCCGTTTCAATGGGCTTCCGTAATATTCTGAACCTTGCACTTAATAACCCAAAGGCGCATTCAATGCACTTTCTAGCTCTTGAAAGCCGGGCATTAAAATATTCATGGTCTTCCGTTATCTCCTTTCGGCTATACGGCCTTAACAAACATTCTAAAAGGGGATAAGCCTTATCCCCAAGAAATACATATGGCACAATTTCTTCACTGTTTGGCAGACATGTATTTCCTGGTACAGGTAGTTCTCCACTTTTTGAAAGATTAAAAATTTTGGAAGAGCTAAAAGTGCCACCATCACTTTGCTTTCCGTATCCACCAACTTCAACCGCAATAAATTTGCAGTTGGCATCGGCAATACCTTGCAATACAATAGAAAAAAAGTGTTTATAATTATAATACATGGAGCCAGTATTTCCTGGACACTTGATTCGTATGTGCTTCACGTCGATAGCACCAATACAATTTGGGAAGTTCCATAGCTTCCAGTATTGCTCTGCAATTTCTTGAAAACATTGTTCGTTTGGCTGCGGCATATGTATAGTAAACATATTATCCCATAGAACTTGTGTTGTCTCCTTAACAATAGCTCCTACTGTTGATTTGCCTAGCCGAAACGAAAAAGCTAGTGAGGCAAATGATGCTCCAGTTGCCAGAAATCTAAATAAGAAAGTTAAAACAAAAATTGTTATTTAAATTTATATTATATTATTTGTATAAATTTTTGTATATTATTGTTTAAATTCATGTATGCATATAATTTTTATCATATTTTTATTATATGGTTTTATTTGATCTTGCAGAGGAAGACTTAAAAAAAAAAAATGGAAGTATTTACGCGATCAATTTCGATGTGAAGTACGCAAAATTCCAACTCCAAAATCGGGGGATGCCGCATCACAAATTACTTCGAGTTGGCCTTATTTCAATTCTCTACTGTTTTTAAAGGACCAAATGAAATTCAGAAATTTAAGTGGTAATTTAAAAGCGTCAAGTGTAAAAGCTACCCAAGAAGAGGTTGTATATGAAGAAGAAATTGAAGATATTCTCAACACTTCACAAGTCGAAGAAACAAGAGATCTGTGCGACAATGACGAGTTCAGCTGTGAAGTTCCATCGAAAAAAAAAAATACCTCTAACAGCACTGCCCAATTGTTGGAAATTGAAAAAAGAAAATTGGCACTGCTGGAAAATAAAAAAATGGAAAAAAAGACTGTATTGGATGAAGATGAAGCATTTTTCGTAACTCTTTTGCCGCATATTCGGAAGTTGGACCCAGAGAATAAATTCCTGTGTCGAATGGAAATGCAAAATGTACTTTATAAATGCGTGTATGCAAAAGTTAAAAATATGCCCACACTGTCCAATGAAACTTCAAGATACGCGCCTTTGTCTTCACCAACCAGCGTTTCTTCTGAAAGCTACCAGATAAATTCTTTAGACCTTAGCACAACTCCTTGTTTTCAATCGATCTCATTTACCACAGTTGAAGGTACAAATATACCATCAACTTCATCATCATTGGTTCCAGACCAAAATACAATGGAAACTGTAATTTATTCATCTTTAAATTCCTCTTAATTACTTTATATAATTTATTTTTAATTTTTTTTTTTTAATTTTCCTTTTTATTTATAAAAAAATGTATTCATGAATTTAATACGATATAAAATGAGTTTAATACAATAAATACAAATATATAAAACATAAAAAATTTCTTACCTGAGAGTTACTATCAAGCGTTCACATGGACATATTGGTACTTTAATAAAATTACTCCACTTCTTTTTTAATTTATCACCAATCTTTTCGAGAATATAGTCGAAAGTTTCAATACTCATTCGAGTATATTCTTTAAACTTGGCAGGATATTTTCTTAAATCACTATATAAGTGATGAAATTCTCCAAATTCACTTCGTTTATCATTTATTGGATGTTTTCCAAATGATTTTTTGTTGATAAAATACTTTAAAACAGTAGCCGAAGCTAAATACTCATCATCTGACGAATCCATATCTTTTCACTTCAATTTCACAAACACGAATGAACAACA
Source organism: Zeugodacus cucurbitae (assembly GCF_028554725.1). Lineage (NCBI taxonomy): Eukaryota > Metazoa > Arthropoda > Insecta > Diptera > Tephritidae > Zeugodacus > Zeugodacus cucurbitae. Next base: position 41,995,794 of record NC_071669.1, read on the forward strand.
AACCCAAATGCATACAAACATACATAAAACACAAATAATAGATAAAATATCAGCGCTGATTCTCGCATCCACTATGCACACTCAAACTTGTTTCTCGCATGAACAAGTTCTTGCAATAAGCGTCAGTCGGCTCGGCTCGGCAACAAGCGGCCACTCTGCACGCACCCTTACATAGTGTATTTAGGCATTCCGCCAGTGGAGCAGCTGAGCCTATGCACTAGATTTTGCACCGGTGGGTCATATCAAAAGGGTGTTGATAGAAAAAGTATAGGTGTTCTCGCTGAATCATTTGGCAGGAAAATGATTAGCAGGAGATTTTTCATATGGATATTTCGAATAAATGTGATATCAAATGAACTAAAGAAGATGGAAAATAAAGATGTAAAAATTATTTTGACCATGGATGTTAACATTTTAGCAAATCATGAGAATGGGAAGCGCTTTATTAACATTATTAATCACATTCATATATGTGATAGCTAAAAATTTTTTTTGCACACAAAAACATATCTTCACCTCATAGCAATTGTGTTATAATAAAATTAAAATATCTAAACAATTTTGAATAAATGAACTATTAAAATATTACTGTAATGCTTTTAAAAAATTACTGTAAACTTTTGCTAACACCATATTTTAACAGAATAACATAAATGTAAAAAGTTATACTCAAATTCGGAAAGTTAAATCCGACATTAACAGATAATACGAATTCAAATGACATGTTTAATAACAAAATAACATTTTTGATACATATATCTATGTAAAAGCATTATCAGCTTGAGCGTTCTCATATAGATCTTCCCATGATTGTGTAAATGTTGAACATCCCAATATCTTTTCAGAGTCTACAGTGAGAAAAGATAACATTCCTCTAACATTTCATAACAACCTGTTGCAGCAACTACACAGTATTATATAACATTTATTATTTATTATATTTACATTAACATTCTTTCGGACAAAATGAGACTAGAAGCAGAAAATTGTATGAGCCGACAAACCAGAGCCAGAGAATTTTAAATGCATAACCCCTACAAAATGTACTGAGCAGTCATCTTCATTGAACACGCTTTTTAAAAATGCAAAATTGTGCCTAAATACTTTTTAATACATTTTTTGAACAAATATAAATTAAACGTTTTAATAAGCAGTATGAGAAAAACTTAAAATGTTTCTTATGTATGTCTGCGACATATATAATAAAAACATAAGCAATGTCAAAAGTAACTTACACCTGACCATCTAAATATAATAATAAGGGGCAAATAGTTGTAATATATCTGACCTAATTTGTATTTAGTCCCGATAAACATATGGGCAAATGAGCAAAACTAATTCGTATTATTTTTAATTACATCGTATGATAATTATAAAATTTATAACTCAGAGTTCTCGTGAAATATTATACTTCGAAGAAGAATATTTAGCAATCCCATATGAGGAACCAGTGTATCTTCAATAATTAGAAGGAAAATGTGATAAAAAATTTCTGCTTTATCAAGCTGTAAATACGTAGAGTTATTTTTCGTAAACGACATCTTGTGGTTGCTGTGCAACAGCTCAAGATGTACTGTACAAATTATCTTACAATTCGTATTAAATTTACGCTGTTTGTATGCTAAGAAATGATGTCAATATTTTGAAAGGCAAATGTCGTAAAATTACATTCTGTAGATGATTTGCATTAGGACGTTATTCCCTCTCACACAAACCTGGTAGTTCCATAAAATATTTTGTGGATGCTGTACTATTACTCAGGATATCTCTCACGTACGTATCCAAGCGTATCACATACGTATCGGTGATGTTCCACTTTTAAGACTTATTTTAATAACATTTTGTGGACTAACATTCCTATTGAATGCTTTCCAAGTACTAAAACGCAATTATCATAAAAGGAAATCAGTACTCGCTCATTTCATCTCTCAAAATGTGGAAAAACGCTTCCTCTGAATGGTGTGAAGTTCTACTATATGTATTTAGAATAACTTAATTTACGATATCATCTCCGTATCTGTTCTTTTTTTTCACGGCTAACGTTATTCGTGAATGATTGCTTAAAAAGAGTCTATGCAACTTATGAAGAAAAAATTAATATGCGTTTTTGCGCTCCCTCATATTACAACTCTTTCTACCGACATATCCTAAGATAAAGTGCAATATGTTAAATGGTTGATGCAAATTCTCTCTTATTACCGCTTAGTTAGCAAAATACATAGTTGTCTTAAAAAGATACCCTGAGTTTAACTCATAAAACTTAAAACCTATAATCGCACCTAATTACTTATAATAAAGCCGTTTGATCGGATCCTTTATTGGACGAATGTAATGCATTTTAGCATTTTCTTTGGAATAAATAAGATTAATATCCCGCACTTAACTGTCTTTTTAATACCATTTTCATAACTTATGATATTAATACGCGATTTCGAATTGCTAAAATGTAAATGACCTAGTAAGGCATAATGTGAATGCTGCTCTATTATGTTCTGCCCCTTTTACTGTTCTTGAAAAGTATATATATATTACTGGTACTGATTCTGCTATAGTGTACTAAAAATAATTACCAAAGTCATCTTCCACATAGCATTACTGACATATATGGCCAATGCGCTCTTTTGGAAGACTTCGTTCGTGTGAGGAACATATTGAATAGGAGTAACCTCTTGTGCATCTTGGACTCCTGCAGAGGTTAGCTGAAATGCATACTCTAACACATTTTCTCTTATATTTATGCTCCCTGCACAGGCTTTCAGTCAAGTAATAACTGTCTTCATATTACTAAAAGGAAATCACTGTAAAGGTGCATAAAATGATGGACGTGAGTACGCTACCTGAGGCTTATTGATTGTTACAAAACCGGCGAAGCAAAATATACATAGTACCAATATTTGGCCTACCACACTGGAATGCTTGTTTATGTCTGCCGGTGAGAGACCCTGTTGAAGTTCATACTTACCTAAAAATGTACCGAGTTGAGCCGAGTAAAAGATTCGTTAGCACAACAAAGTTTCAGCAGCTTTCGATGTGTCATGATAATAACCGGCATAACTGCAGCTGCAGTTTTCAAACATACATACCATCCAATTGATGACCATTTATAGGTTAGCCACCACACACTCACACATACCAGCACAGTGGTAACTTCTATACAAGCATCGTATGTATTTAAATTATTCGGGGTTTAAGATACTTAAAGTTCCGAAGGTAGTATTAGTACTTATTAGAATGCGTACGGTAACGTATGAGAACGCGAAAGTTAAAGTACTTTTACAATTCACAGTGCCTAATAATGCAATTACTATATCTACATATGTACATATATAGATCGCACAGGGGTTCGAGTTAAAAAAAAATCAACTAAAAGTAGAACCCGCCGAAAAATAATATAAGCAAGTGTATCACAATATCTTTGATTAGTTTATTATTGCATAAATAAGTGTTGCATTTAATATTAATAACGTGTAAATTGGGAACGAAGGAGTCCACAGAACATTCAGTATATATAGTATGTTTATATATGTATAAACATATGTATGTAATTAAGTCGAAAAAGTGACAAAAATTTCATCATCATATAAGGCAATTAAAACATGGTGCTAAATCCTACTCTAGTAATAATCTAAGCTACCTCCTAAAATCCGCGATTTATTACTTCACAATTAAGCACATCGCCAACTAAATCCTTCCAAGTTTTCTTTATTATATTAACGCAATGACATTATATGAATAAAGAACAACAGTACCCAGTACGTCATCCAAAGCCTCGTGAGCTTTCTCTCGATGTTAATGAATATGTATGTAGAATCGTAGTACGAGTATATAGTCAAATTTATTGTTATTAATAAGTATTGTTGTTATTAGTAAGAAATAAATGTGAATTTTAGTCTAAAAGAAACAAGTAAGGAAGGGCTAAGTTCGGGTGTAACCGAACATTATATACTCTCGTAATTTATTCATTTAATTTTATTAATAACGGGTGATTTTTTTGAGGTTAGGATTTTCATGCATTAGTATTTGACAGATCACGTGGGATTTCAGACATGGTGTCAAAGAGAAAGATGCTCAGTATGCTTTGACATTTCATCATGAATAGACTTACTAACGAGCAACGCTTGCAAATCATTGAATTTTATTACCAAAATCAGTGTTCGGTTCGAAATGTGTTTCGATGACAAATTTTGTTCAGCGATGAGGCTCATTTCTGGTTGAATGGCTACGCAAATAAGCAAAATTGCCGCATTTGGGGTGAAGAGCAACCAGAAGCCGTTCAAGAACTGCCCATGCATCCCGAAAAATGCACTGTTTGGTGTGGTTTGTACGCTGGTGGAATCATTGGACCGTATTTTTTCAAAGATGCTGTTGGACGCAACGTTACGGTGAATGGCGATCGCTATCGTTCGATGCTAACAAACTTTTTGTTGCCAAAAATGGAAGAACTGAACTTGGTTGACATGTGGTTTCAACAAGATGGCGCTACATGCCACACAGCTCGCGATTCTATGGCCATTTTGAGGGAAAACTTCGGAGAACAATTCATCTCAAGAAATGGACCCGTAAGTTGGCCACCAAGATCATGCGATTTAACGCCTTTAGACTATTTTTTGTGGGGCTACGTCAAGTCTAAAGTCTACAGAAATAAGCCAGCAACTATTCCAGCTTTGGAAGACAACATTTCCGAAGAAATTCGGGCTATTCCGGCCGAAATGCTCGAAAAAGTTGCCCAAAATTGGACTTTCAGAATGGACCACCTAAGACGCAGCCGCGGTCAACATTTAAATGAAATTATCTTCAAAAAGTAAATGTCATGAACCAATCTAACGTTTCAAATAAAGAACCGATGAGATTTTGCAAATTTTATGCGTTTTTTTTTTTAAAAAAGTTATCAAGCTCTTAAAAAATCACCCGTTACAACAAACAATTGACTAACATATTCAGCATATATATGGTATAAAGTCCATTGAAAGTTGGAAACCTTAATTTTAGTTATATGCGATCTGGGTGAAGTTTTAACCCGAGTTCACCCATTTTTGGCACGGAGACATATTATTCAAAGAAAAATATTTTCTCTGAATTTCTTCAAAATGTCTTCACCTGTGCTTACAGTATATATATTGTAAAGTAAACGATTCAGATGGACTTCAAAGTTCTGGTAATTAGGAAGTAGGCGTGGTTGTGAACCGATTTGACCTATTTTCACAACATATCACTGGAAAGCCAGGAATATATTATGAACCGAATTTCATTGAAAGTGGTCGAGCACTTTTGGAGTTATGGTTTTTGACCCATAAATGGGCGGAGCCACACCTATTTAAAATTTTGTATACCAATTTGAGTGCTGCTTTTTTGTACATTCTTTATAATGAAATAAGGTTTCTAGTGTTTTCCTTACTGAATTAAGTCATTTTTAGTAGTTTTCCCCATTTTAAGGACGTGGCCGTGGTCCGATTCCATCTTCGAAAGCAACATTCCTATGGTGCCAAGAAACACGTGTACCAAGTTTCATCAAGATATCTCAATTTATACTCAAGCTATCGCTTGCATAGATGGACAGACAGACATCCGGATTTCAAATCTACTACTTGTTATTATTATTATTTTCTTTCCTTCATTCCTTTCCTTTTTTGCCTTTTCAAGCGTTTAGGAAATGTAGAATATTATAGATTGCAGTACAATGTGCAGTATAATAGTGATAAGTTCATGCCAGGAAAGCTGAGCTGAAAGCACTGCGGCTCTGTTCGCACATACATAATTTCTAGCTTGTACATATTTATGTATGTATGTATGTGAGTTCATCGGTTTGAATACGACAACAAATACTAGCACAAGTTTTCTAATTTTCTATCACTAGCGATTTAAATGCAAAAGCATAAAGTTAAAGTTATCGATGTGAAAATAAAAATCGAAATTATAAATATATTGATTTGAAAATATATGTAATTACCTCTACTCAATATTAATCTAGCTAGCCCTAATTTTTAATCAGATTTATTCAATATTTACGAACTTTAGAGAGAGAGCTTTAGATAATTTTCAATTATTTAATAATGAGAACTGCTTTATCGCTGATGTACCATTTGTATAAATGTTTACTTCAATAACTTCATTGACAATTGAGGTATATATTAAAATATAATTCTCTAAAGAGTAGACCTTTGCCCTTCGTTAAAATTCTAAGCAATTATTTTGTTTATACATGATTCCGTTATTCAGTTATGGTTAGAAGTATGGTTACAAAATTAGTTGTAGTAGTTCGTATAAGAGATCGAAAGCATTTTCAAAACATTTTAGTCCATATGAGAACTTCCCAAATGTGAACCTCTAAATTAAGGTTTAATCAAACCGCTTCAACGTTACAATGCCTTTTTTACATCTATAATGCGGGCATTTTATGTCAACTATGCGCTCAACCGTTCATGTCCAACCATGTTTCTACTTTTACCTTCGGCTCTAGTTCGCTTTCTGCTCACAACTGCATGTGAGTTATTTGCATGCGGCTGCAGTTACCCTTTACTTATGTGTTTATGTTAAGGAATTTTGGTTCTTGTACATACAAAGATACTACAAATTATGTATTCCCGCGTTGGGAATATCAAAAAAATTATTTTTTGATCGGACAGCGTGTCCGCTTTATTGATCAGAAACGACTCAAACTTAAATTTAACAATTTGATTAATTTATACTTATTCTAAGCCACGGAATTATTAAGTGGCGTGATATATTTCCTAGAATTAGTGTTAGCAATTAGTATATGCAATTTGATTGCATGTTCGGTTGGCATATGCCGGATGTGCTGAGGTTGCATCGGCAGAATTTACAAGTTGTCGCTTGCGCTGTAATTTCGGGGTTGTTGATATAGTTGCACTTTATGCTTGGATCGTGCTAACTTACATAAGTGTGTAGATTTGTTTAATGAGTGCTGTGTACAATCCCAGCAGATTTAAAAGCGAGATCTCCTGAAAGGAGGAATGAAGGAGTCCTCCTATTGACCTCTTTTAGGAGCAGTAAGGGAGATTTTTTAATTTTGTTCTTATATTGTGTTTTTTTTGTATATTTTAGTTTAGTATTGACCTCCTTTTGTCATCTTTTAGGAGCAATAAAGGAGATTTTTTAATTTTTCGTAGCTTAAAAATCGTACTTTTGATTCAAAAATTACAATTTAACGGGAAATAATAACTGTTAATTTTTGTCTTCAAGCAATTGTTCATTTCAACTGTGTTTTTTAAAGCGTGCAGACGTAAGTGTTTTATATCTATTGAGTATTAAATATTTTAAATTGATAAGTAAATGTACTCTAAAAGGCATTTAAAACGCCTAGTGAATAAAAAATTAAATTATTTATATAAAAAACAAAATAATAATACACAAAATGAAAATGATGTGGAAAGAAGGAAACATGGAACAAAGAATACGGAAGCTAGAGGAAATATCGGCATCTACAGAATCCTTGCTTTTGAATAAGCCTGAGGCTGAAATTGTGAGTATGATAAAATACATTTGATAAGATGTTACTAAACAGTTTGAGTTTATTATAGGTGGTGTGTCTGAACCAAAAATTTTCAAAGAGACCCCTATCAAAAATTTTGGATGAAGTGATTGCGGAGTCCCTGCTCTTAAAAGTGAATTGGGATGGAGCCAAAAAAAGTTGCATTGAAGAATTATGCACTTTTCAATAAATTTCTTTACGGTAATACATAATATCATTCATGTCATCTATTTTTTTAACAAGTTTAATTTTTAGAGGCCTTAAAAGATGATTACTCATACCCTGATTTTGAGGCAAAGATTAAAAAGGCGTTTATCAAATGTAAGGCTCAGTTCTACAGGAACACTTATAATATAAAAGAATAATAGATTTCATGTACATTCATTTAATTAAAAAACTTTAATAAAAAATAAAATTATAAAAATTTATTTTTGTTTAAATAATTGCAGGTTGAAAATAATATAGGATTTATCATAGAGATCTCCTATAGTAGTAATCATAGAGATCTCCTTTGGGATTAATCATAAAAATCTCCTATAGCAGTAATCATAGAGATCTCCATTAGGAGGTTAAAAGGAGTACTCGCGTTCCAAAGACATGCAATGTTAAAAACGAGTATACATTTTTACGTGTATTTACACACGAGTATTAGGAGTAATAGGTAGTATAGGATATCTCCTAAAGGATTAATCCAGGAGGTCTCAAACGATCATCCTAAAATCTGCTGGGATTCAACCTGTAGTCACTACCACTACAACCCGCTGTTATTCTTACTTCGAATGAATCCAACATGCTTTTGCTCGCCAGCAAGCTGACTGGTTGGCTACTTCCTTGTATAGTTTGCTGGTTGGCATACTGTATCTGTCAACGGTCAAGCCTGAAAGTTTTATACTGCTTCCTGAGTATAATGAAAACAATACGTACCCATGCACATGCGCCATTGATCTACCGCAGTCTGTCAAAAACATTACATTCGTATGCGTACATATGTTTTCTAAGTGTGTCAAATGCGAATGATGTCTGCTTACGACGTTATGTTTTTGTTGCATATTATATAATTTAATACGATTCTTCTAGTAGAAACCACATGCTTATACCAAAATATGAAATTTTTCAAAAATAAAAGTGGTTACATTGAAATAAATTTATAATTTTGTACGTCTATCTGCTATTATTCTATTGAGATCGCAAAATAAAGCTATCCCTGAAATATTGGGTATGAAAAACTCTCGGTTTAGTTATAGTAGTGTTTGAGTCTATATTCGCAATCCGAACGTGTGATTTCGTGAACCAAACGAAAGACGAATCCACTGATATACATCAGAAGCTGATACAATATAAAATAGTTGAAGAAGAGAAGACTATCCTAAGTTCTGGAAAGGTGATGGTCATTTTTTGTGGGATTCCCAAAGTATGATATACATCAACTTCCTAAAGTGGGTTAAACCGGTCACTGAGAAATATTACACCGACTTATTGCGAAATTTACACAAAACTCTACCCCAGTAGATAATGAAAAAGTACTCTTCTAGCACAACGATACAACTCATCAGTTGCCACGGTCGAATTGGACTACGAACTGCTGTCCCATATATCATATTTATTCAAATTTGGCGCTATGCGACTACTTTTCGTCTCCACATTTGGAAACTTGAGTCACATGAGGAGCTATCCCTGCCTCGGAAGCTTACTTTTCAGACCTCCTGTAAATAAATCGAGGGCGATCAAACTCACTTTGTTACTCTCAGAAATTCTGTGGATCCAAGGCTATATTGCGATCATCAAGCGTTGATAGTAATATATTTATTTACTTGTGGATTTAAAGTGCAATATAATCAACGCATTTAATTATTTTTAATAATATTTTTTATTAACTACCGTTATGTACCCCACCCATGGGCTCAGTGCATTCGATTTACATTCGAAATCAGCGCGGCATCCTCTCACTTGAATGCCTCTAAGTGCACTTGTAATTTCATATCAATTTGCATTATGATATAGTGTGTTGCAGTGTGTTTGGTAACTCCCACCGTGCTGGTGTCAGCCATGAGCTCAGCGCGGCTTTGCCATCTTCAATGTTGGCAGCACCGAACTAGTTGTTCGCCCGCGCGGAAGTATTTACACAAATCCATAAATATGCTCATACACAGCAAAGTTGAGCTTGAGCCATTTTGCAAACGAAAGGGGCTTACAACAAATACCACACACACATTGTTGATGTTGTTCGTTATAAGCTTTTTCAACGGGAATATTTGTATTTAAATGCACATAAATAGGTGCATGTGTTTAATGTTAATGGCAACAGAGCATAACGTTTGAACACTTTCGCTTTCCAATTTCAAGATCTCACAAACTGCTTCATACCCACTGAGTACAGCAACAAGCGCAAATACCACAACAAATTCTTTGAAATAACAGACAAATTATTATTACTTGTGGTTGAAATGCAAAACCTAACCTATACAAATTTCTGTACAACGTGTATTTTTCGAAATTGCTCCTTAACGATAACCTTCTCATTGCTGCTCGTTAGTGCATGTTTAATATTGTCTTGGATAATACTATATAAGAAGCGTCCAAGAGTACCTTCCATGTATGTATGTATGTGAAGTTGTATGTTATTAGTGCGCTCTCATTATAGTTTTATGTCCGCATTTTTATGGATTTTTTCTTTCTTCTTTACAAGTAGCAAGTTTCGCCGCCATACCAATATTTATTCATACTTGATGGCCTTAGCGCTCGGCATTCTTAGCTTAATTTCTGGAATCTGTGAAAATGTCACATTTTAGTTTTGCGTTTTACTACATCATAGCTTCAACAGGAGAGCGTATTACATTAGACAGTAATTTCGGGCGGCTTACAGTACCAGCTTGGACTTATTTTCTTTTTCTCAAATAGTTTGAATTTTTACAAAAGTTATTTGAATTTGGCTAGAAATAGTGTCGAATAGTTATATGTATGTATAAAATATTTTGAAATCCAAACATGTATGTAAATATATAGGGAATGCTACCATGCATTCACTTAATGTATATTTGCTTGAGTGTATTTGTTCTTACTTTGCACGCACTTTTGCAAGCTTTACGAGTGCACGACTCGGATTGCATGTTGGTTTCGTTGTGCGCTATAATGCCATAAATATCAGATAGCTTGTATTTTCTATTTATGAAATTGTATACAAAATATGTGGTTGGTCATATTTATTTATGATGTTGCAAGTTTGTCAGCCAAAGTAAATGGCGAAGAGATTGAAAATAATTCATAAGATGATTTATTAAGTTGCAGTGGTTATATTCATTGTAAAGTTATGTCCGTATAGCTATAACATTAAATAAAACAGCTGGATGTTGTCGGGCAATTTGAAGAATTTTAAATTAATTAAAGAATTTTAATTATTTAACGAATACAATACATCAATTTGGGCAGCTACTAGATTTTGGTTACAATACCAAAATGCGAAATTTCAAGCTTCTCATGTGCCTAAATGTGATGTTTCTGCAAAGTAAGAAATTTCGTTATTAAAATCAGCCTTTTTTGACTTGAATGGTAATAGAGCTTAATAGTTATGATATTAATATCATCCACTGTTCGAAATTGTTTTAAGAAGATATCAATTTTCTCACTCAAATATATGCCCAATGTTGCGCTGGTACTGAATACAATCAGTGCATTATGTAGGTTTTTAAAATAATTTATGAAATCGAAAAGTGAATTGAAATTTTGTCTTTGATGACTTCTTCATTATACCACACATATTTTTAAGTTAGAGGACATTTATCCACCGCCCGAGAATAAATCAAAAATTTCAAACTCAAAATCCAAATCTCTTAAGCGATTTAGAAGCAAACAATCTGACATAATTGGCAACGAATTTAAAGCACTTATACGCATTATACTAAAAAGTTAAGAGGAAAAAATAAATCTTAACAAGTAAGGAAAGGCTAAGTTCGGGTGCAACCGAACATTTTATACTCTCGCAATTTATTGAAGAAATTTAACCAATACATATATGCGGAATAAAGCTCACCGTATTTTTGAAAAACCTATAATTAGGTATATGGAAATGTTATGACCAGATTTTAATAATTTTTGGAACAGAGACACACTATTAGAAGAAAACAATTTCCTCTGAATTAAATTGAGATATCTGAGAGATTTACCCATATTTTCGGTTAAAATTTATCCTTAGGCGCTGAGTTCAACATGTTCGATATCTGGGAGGAATCAGATGGATTTCAAAATTGAGTTATAAGGAAAGTAGTCGTGGTTGTGAACCGATTTCGTCCATTTGTCCGTGTTATCAGGGTGTCAAGAAAATATTATATACCAAATTTCATTCGAATCGGTCGAGTAGTTCCTGAGATATGGTTTTTGACCCATAAGTGGGCGATGCCACGCCCATTTTTCATTTTGTAAAAAAATCTGAGTAGTGTTTCTGACGTTGTTCGTTAGTTAGTTAACCCAATAGTAATTTTCAACCTAACCTTTGTATGGAAGGTAGGCGTGGTTATTATCCGATTTCAACTATTTTCATGGCGTGTGGTGGGGTATGTAAGAGAACCGACTGCAGAAAGTTTGGTTTATATAGCTTTATTGGTTTGCGAGTTATATATAAAAAACCTATTTGGGGGCGGGGTCACACCCACTTTTCCAAAAAAATTACATCCAAATATGCCCCTCCCTAATACGATCCTATGCTTCAAATTTTATTTTCATAACTTTATTTATGGCTTAGTTATGACACTTTATAAGTTTTTGGTTTTCGCCATTTTGTGGGCGTGGCAATGGTCCGATCTTGCCCATTTTCGAAAGCAACCTCCTCAGGGTGCCAAGGAATACGTGTTCCAAGTTTCGTTAAGATATCTCAATTTTTACTCAAGTTATCCGTTGCACGGACAGACGGACGGACGGACAGACAGACATTCGGATTTTGACTCGTCTCGTCACCCTGATCATATTGATATATATAACCCTATATCTAATTCGTTTAGTTTTATGACTTACAAACAACCGTTAGGTGAACAAAACTATAATACTCTCTTTATCAACTTTTGTTGCGAGAGTATAAAAATGCTTAACTAAAAGTGTAAAAAAAACTGAACTAACAGAGCAGAATAATGTAATATTAGCTTCGTTTATAAATTTTTTTTTCAATATTTCTTTATTTATTGAATCCGCTTTGTTTAAAGCCTAACAATAAGTATTAAAATCTTAAATCTATTTACAACTAAGTAAGCTCAAGAATGTGTTTGAGCTTTTTGGCAGAACGTTGCTCTTTAGTAGGCAGGTAGATCTCTTCTTTTTAAACGAGTTTGATTGGAATGTACCAAGGCGTTTGCCAATGGGTTTGGATGTTCACGAAGTTTAGAAATATATTTCTTTCTGCTGTCCTCTATTTCCTTCTTTACCATAGGGATATCAAGATCCTTATGGATATTTTCATTACGCATGTACCATGGTGAACCCGTTATTGTTCTAAGCATTTTAGATTGGAATCTCTGAATTATATCAATGTTGGTTGCACAGGTCGTACCCCACAGTTGAATACCATACATCCAAATCGGTTTTATGATTGCATTGTATAACAGGACTTTGTTGTCTAGGCTAAGTTTAGAATTTTTGTTTAGAAGCCAATTTAAAGTTGCTGCTGTTAACTTCATGCAAGTTACTTTACTCGCTATATGTTTCCGCCACGTAAGCCTTCGATCCAGGTGAATCCCAAGATAAGTTACTTCATTCGCTTGGGGTACTAATACATTGTTTATTTTAATTGTCCGACATGTTTCTGGCCTTAGAGAAAATGTAACATGCTTGCATTTTTGCTCATTAATTTTTATACGCCAGTTGGCTAGCCATTCTTCGACACAAGTTAAGTGCTCCTCTAATACTCTTGATGCTCTAATGGGGCATTTGTTTCGGCTTACTATGGCTGTGTCATCCGCAAAAGTGGATGTCAATACGTTGTTAGCTATTGGAAGGTCTGCTGTATATATTATGTACAGAGTGGGGCCTAATACACTGCCCTGAGGTACACCGGCCCTTATTGCTCGTTCTTCGGATATAAAATCTGCTACTTTAACCGTAAATTTCCTATTTCTTAAATATGACTCCAATGTTTTATGCAATTCGTAAGGTAAAACGTTTTTGATTTTCCATAAAAGGCCTTCATGCCAGACCTTATCGAACGCCTGAGCTACATCGAGAAAAATAACTGAACAGTACTCTCTGTGCTCGAATGCTTTCCTGATTTCGTTTGTAATTCTATTCACTTGCTCTACTGTGCCATGTTTAGCACGAAACCCGAATTGATGGGTTGGTATTATATTATTTTCGTGGAGGAAAGGAGACATTTTTGATAGTAAAACTTTTTCGAATATTTTGGAAAGACATGGTAAGAGACTTATTGGTCTGTAGGAAGATGGTTGTGTTAAGTCTTTTCCAGGTTTATCTATCATGATGATCTGCGTTTATAAATGAAACACGTTAAAAGCACCGTAAGCTTTCTCTCCGCTTTCATAAACACACACATAATATGTATGCTCAATAGCAAATTTAAGCCTTATGAAAGCAGTTGGAACAACAAACACATTCTAGCGCTACCAAATATCAACCAAAATACTATGTACATCCTGCTCCACATGTTCAACAACAACATCTTGGATAGAGGATAAATGTATTTGGAAAAGTGCTAAGTGTGATAAAGCAATAATTTTCTCATTATAAAAATGTTGTTGTTCACTGAGGTCGTTGTGTTAAAGGTACTTAGGCAGGCAAACGCACGCACACTGTCACCTGCACATATAAGAGTAAGAAAATATGAAATAAGCATTTACATGTAAGAGCAAAGCCGCAACGGAAAGCATTTATGCGCAATTGTCTGTATGCGTAAAAGCTCACTTAAAAATTATTTGCACAACGATACGACGGTGGCAATGATGATTACACACTTTCCGTACATGCCCACGTCACAAAAGCCCCAATTGACTACTTTCCTGTTAGCATAACTCAGCAACACATACATACGCATGCAATATAAGAATACCGTGAATTTTTGTTGCCTCCTCTGCCTCCAAGTAAGAATTTTTTTTTTTTTTTGATTGCATACTAAACAAGTAAGGAAAGGCTAAGTTCGGGCGCAACCGAACATTTTATACTCTCGCAATTTATTGAAGAAATTTTAATGAGATAACACCCAAATTTGCCTATAAATTCGGCACAAAGTTTAATAGAATAACGAAAATCGTCCTATATAGTGTATGAGGGCTGAGGTAATTCCTGAATCGATTTCATTCATTTTCACCAGCACTTAATTTCGCAAAGATATAGTATCTCACATATTAACCAATACATATATGTAGATTAAAGCCCACCGTATTTTTGAAAAACCTATAATTAGGTACATGGGAGCTAGGAGATGTTATTATCCGTTTTTAATAATTTTTGGAACAGAGACACACTATTAGAAGAAAACAATTACCTCTGAATTAAATTGAGATATCTGAGAGATTTACCCATATTTTCGGTTAAAATTTATCCTTAGGCGCTGAGTTCAACATGTCCGATATCTAGGGTCTTGAAAAGTTTTAGTCCGTTTTCGACAATTGAAGCCAGAGATGATATGTACTATTTGTGTAAAGTTTTATTCCGCTATCTTCATTGGTTCTTTATGTATACATTATAAAGTGAAGGAATCAGATGGATTCAAAATTGAGTTATATAGAAAGTTGTCGTGGTTATGAACCGATTTCATCCATTTTTCACATGTGTCATCAGGGTGTCAAGAAAGTATTATATACCGAATTTCATTGAAATCGGTCGAGTAGTTCCTGAGATATGGTTTTGACCCATAAGTGGGAGATGCCACGTCCATTTTTCATTTCGTAAAAAAATCTGAGTGCAGCTTCCTTCTGCTATTTCTTATGTAAAATTTAGTGTTTCTGACATTTCTCGTTAATGAGTTAACCCACTTTTAGTAATTTTCAACCTAACCTTTGTATGGGAGGTGGGCGTGGTTATGATCCGATTTCTTTAATTTTTGGACTGAATAAGGAAATGGCTGAAAAACACGACTGCAGAAAGTTTGGTTTATATAGTTTTATTGGTTTGCGAGTTATATACAAAAAACCTATTTGAAGGCGGGGTCACGCCCACTTTTCCAAAAAAATTACATCCAAATGTGCCCCTCCCTAATACAATCCTATGCTCCAAATTTTATTTTCATAACTTTATTTATGGCTTAGTTATGACACTTTTTGTGTTTTTGGTTTTCGCCATTTTGTGGGCGTGGCAATGGTCCGATCTTGCCCATTTTCGAAAGCAACCTCCTCAGGGTGCCAAGGAATACGTGTTCCAAGTTTCGTTAAGATATCTCAATTTTTACTCAAGTTATCCGTTGCACGGACAGACGGACGGACAGACAGACATTCGGATTTTGACTCGTTTCGTCACCCTGATCATTTTGATATATATAACCCTATATCTAACTCGTTTAGTTTTATGACTTACAAACAACCGTTAGGTGAACAAAACTATAATACTCTCTTTAGCAACTTGTGTTGCGAGAGTATAAAAATCTCCTTTTTATCCGCTGTGGAATGTATTGTTATCACGTGCGTTATATCTGGCAATATCTTGTAGTTAGTAGTTTGTTTTGTTTTACAATTATTTATGTACTTTACCAACACGTTTGTCGTTTGCATTATCTATGTGCAAAGCTTATTGTTATTTTTGCCCTCAATGTAGTCGCCCGTGTAGCATGAGTATCAATGCCGGAAATTATTTTTCACACCTCCATTTACAATTCATTTAGCGCAATAAATTTTTGTTCACTTCCGTGTTGATATTCAAACGCAAAAATGTTTTACCTACTATGCTGTGAGAGGACGAATTTTACCTTTATCTATATTTGTGGCGCTCTGTTTAGATATTTTAGTGCTTTACGTACATACGTGACTTTTAGACAAAAGTTAAGAATCTAAAGCATTTATAAATAATAATAAAAATCAACTCAGTACAAAAGTGAACCCTTGATTATATGGATAGCTGAGGAGAGACCTTTCGATAAATTATACAGACCAAATTATATTTCGGCCAAATTTTTTTTATTTTCCGTTTTCAAATCGCAAAACCTGTTCCGTTATGTTCACTAGTGCTTACTTTATATAATATATTGTAAAGTAAACTATTCAGATGGAGTTCTGGTATATAGGAAGTAGGCGTGGTTGTGACCCGATTTGGCCTATTTTCACATATCATTAAGGTGTAAGGAAAATATTACAAACCAAAATTCATTAAAATTGGTCGAGTAGTTTCGGAGATATGGTTTTTGACTCATAAGTGGGCGGAGCCACACCCACTTAAAATTGTGATACCAATTTGGGTGGTGCCCTTCTGTACCTTCTTTATAGTGAAAGTTAAGGTTCCTGGTGTCTTCCCTTACTGAATTAAAGCATTTATTGTAGTTTTCAAAATAACCTTTGTATGGGAGGTGGGCGTGTTTATAATCCGATTTCCTCCAGTTTTGGACTGTATACGGAAATGCCAAAAAAAACGACTCCTGGAAATTTCGTTGATATAGCTTTAGTAGTTTACGAGATATGTATATGAAACCTAGTAGGGGGCGTGGCCACGCCCACTTTCCCAAAAAAATTACTTCAACATATCTCCTTTTATAGTGCGCTTCTTCATACCAAATTTTATTTCGATAGCTTTATTTATGGCTTAGTTATGGCACTTTATGTGTTTTCTCCATTTTGTGGGCGTGGCAGTGGTCCAATTTCGCTCATCTTCAAAAGCAACCTTCCTATGGTGCCAAGAAACAAGTATTCTGAGTTTTGTCAAGATATCTTAATTTTTACTCAAGTTACAGCTAGCACAGACGGACGGACGGACGGACAGACAGACATCCGGATTTGATTTCCACTCTTCACCCTGATCACTTTGGTATATAACCCTATATCTAACTCGTTTAGTTTTAGGTGTTACATATAACAGTTATGTGAACAAAACTATAATGCTCTCTTTAGCAACTTTGTTGCGAGAGTATAAAAAAAAATACAACGGCAAATTAAACAATAATAATAGCAGGAAAGAGCAAAACGAGTCAAATGAACGTCAAATAAGGTAGTTGAACTTTAGGTATTTACCATTACATTTTCTATTAATATCCGCAAAAGTTAAAACCCGCTGGCACTTTGGGGGGTTTTCTTTAAATAGATTTATGAAATATACAGTATACAGTGGCAGGCTGGAAACTTCGTATCGTTTTATAGTAATTCGCATTTGTTTGACAAATTTCTATTTTATCCAAAAGTATAATCTCCTTCCACTACGATACAGTCTAGTGGAGGTATATATAAAAGTACAAATCTCACAAACTTTAATTTTAGAAATTCAATTTAAACCAGTTTTCAGCCACTGTAATATTTCAATGCGGTTGAAATTTAACCTAGAAATAGGCATATCAAAGGCTTAAACCATATTAAATAAAAAAAAAAATATTAAATTTATTAGTAGTGAATCTCCAGGAGCTATTGTTTATTTTCTCATATCTTGATTAAAATATTTTAAACTAAAATCTAATTATAATTCATAACATCTAAATTAATTTCCCGTTTCTTCAAGACTTAACTTTTCAATCTTAAATATTACTGGCTTCATATTACTTTCAATGGAAGCATAATAGGTTGCAAGCGACAGAAGCTTGAGCAATAATTCCACTCCTGATTGAAAGTGTCAATCTCTAGTTATTATGTAATTTATTGTCGTTATGTACGTTGCGGGAAACATAGTGTGATTGTTGACATTGCATACTCACATTAGAGTTGAAATTGTATACTGTCATTAGTTCTTTGTCCGTTTTAATTACAACTGTATACACCTGTATTTGCATACGCAAACAACTTCACACATATGTATATACGAAAATGGGGGCTTTTGTTTATATCACTAAATTGTGTCAATAAAAGCACGTATATCATCCGATTGATGGAGCCAATACTGGAACATACAGACGTATGTAAACATACCGACAAGCGTATGCCTTTTATACCGAATATTCAATGTTGTTAGAGAGAGAGCACTTTTTTGGCTGTAATAATAACTTTACCGCGTACAATTACCGTAATAATTTTGTTGTTTTGTAACAATAGCTGTGCCATTTGTTACATCGTTACTGAAAAGAAAAACTTGAAACTTTGACGTAAACGTTGCTTTCGTTATTAATTTTCAATCAAATAACTCTCAGAAAGAGAAATTTTATTAATTATTTAATAGTCAAGGCTTTCGACAGAGTATGTTATATCTTAATGCACATTGTAGTAAGTAAACAGGAAATAGAAAAGGAATACAACTTTACTTTTAGGAAGAAGAAGATTACAAGCAAGCTCGATCTAAGTAGAGTGCGATCTAAGTAGAGTGCAAGCTCGATCTAAGTAGAGTGCGATGGATCAGTGAAGTGCACTGGAGAAAACAAATCTGTACAGTCAACATAAATCTCATCAGGCACATCATAGAAAAACAACAAAAGCGGAGAGTTGCAACACTTGAAGCAATACTAAATCGAATAGTAGAAATAATTGAAGAAACACCCCCGTACTGGGAGTGCCACAAAACACATCAACATGAATAACAACATTGAAAACATTTGCAGCCTCAACAGTATATCAACATCGACATTCAAACAACAACACTTTAGAACGAACGCTACAACAATAACAACGACTCTAGAGAGTGGAGGTCGCCGAAAGCAATACTCGTACATAGCAACATAGCAACAGAGCAGGCATAGACAAACAACAACCCGGCAGACATTGTACAATCAAATGGGAACTAAAAAAACAACAATAATGGTTGTTTTTGTGTATTGAGTAGACAACAAAAGCCAACCCGAACCAAGTAGAATAATGGGAGAAAAATTTAACAAAACATGGGAGATGAAGTTTCAACGATATGGGACAGAGCATAGCGAATAAAGACAACTGACTGCAGGACACAAGGTTAAGAAATATAACTGCATTGGTTTGTGTTAGCACTCAGAGATAGCAGCTTTTAAGTGTATTGGGAGTAGCATTGGATATGATTGGCATATGTTTGTTTGTTGGTGCAAAATTTTGATTTTTTGCCAAGTCTGCATGGCTGTTTAACAGTTGATATTATTGTTATTGTTACTACAGCAGCCGTTGAAGAATAATCCTCAAAATGGGTTTGAGATGAGTGCCACAGCTGCTGCCTGAGACCGAAAAACCACATAACCAGAATATATTGCAGCTTTGGTTGTTCAAAAATACAGAAGCAAAAAATTGATGAAAACGAATGGGTCGGGCAGCAAAAATTTTTCATTTGTAATTTACCAGCGACTGAGGAGGGAAAGATTAAAATACAAAAAGAAACATGAAGAAAATATAAAAAATGTAAACAAAGAAGTGGGAAATATATTGCTTACAGAAGTCAATTACATGGAAGTCAATTAAAAATCTTCAAAATGTCGCGTACAAGGACACGATACCTCGGAGCGCTCTTATATTTTTCGTACTTACAAAATACGAGAATTACAGTGGTATCATAAAACGAATCAAGGATTTATGGTAAAGAGTATTATGTATGTAATAGAGGAGGCCAGAACTTAATTGAAAATAGTTTCTTCGAATTTTAATACTAAATGAAATATTTTTGACAAGAACTGTCTTAAACTTTTAGCATTGAATGCAGAACTGGAAGAATACATTCGTCAATAAACCATACCTTGCTTTAATATACGAGAGCATGAGTACCCACATGTTAACATTACACCAAACTTTTTCGTTAGCCTTCTATTTCCTCCAGCTTTTTGATGACACAGTTTCCTTGCTCTTTTTCATGCTCGAAT
Organism: Zeugodacus cucurbitae; assembly: GCF_028554725.1. NCBI lineage: Eukaryota > Metazoa > Arthropoda > Insecta > Diptera > Tephritidae > Zeugodacus > Zeugodacus cucurbitae. The sequence goes on from NC_071669.1 coordinate 42,016,148, forward strand.
TTCCATTTCAAGTTAAGCCACAACTTATGAATAAGTCTCAAAAGGCTTTTCGTACAAACCTACAAGCCTACAATTGCATGCAGTTTTGTGCGTATGACACTTCGCATTCGAATGCGAGGCAATTGAAGCATCACAGGATCTAAAAAAACTAACAAATCGAAGTTAAATAAGTGCATCTTAAGTTCCGCCCATACCTAATCGATACAAATCGGTATTGGTGTCTCTTTATGTCGATTTTTTTTTCGTTTTCTTTCATTCTTCGTTTTTTTTCCTCTCCTAACGCTCATTTGATTTACCTTGACTTTCGACTTTGAACTGAGTCTCTATAATTGTACATATGCGCGGGCTTAATCGTGTGTGTCAATCAACACTTGACTGAGAATCAAATGAGATTTGATGGAACATCTTACTACACTTCCTGCTCTGTATCCCAATAACACGAACTAAAATCGGGTGGTTACGTATACGCCAGGGTATATGCAGCATATTTATAAATATGTACACGTATACTCATTTTATTTTATTTCATTACATCTTATTTTGCAAACCCCATTTTATGAAATCTTTTCATACTTTATCACAGATGATTCGTTATATTTTACTTCTCAGTTGTCTGTGTCTGTTCTAATATGATTTTATACATTTTCCATATTCTATCGTATTATCGACATTTGTGTGCGTCAAATTTAATGACGTTGGAAATGTGTGAGCACACCGAAAATGATGATTCGTCGAAATATGCTTGGCATGACGGGATTTGTGATAAATATCCGATTGACAGTATGATTTTAGGATTTAATTTTTTATTGCTTTTTTATTTATTTTTATTCTACTTTATTTATTTATTCGTTTCGCAACTTGGCTCCACTGAAATTCTGCAGAATCGAAAATACTTATTGTCGGCTTACGACGAACGGGGCCGATTTGCGGTTTTAAAGAAAAGTTATAAATTTCAACGTTATAACGTTATAATTCGGTGTATTTTGTTTAATATTAAGTGTACATTAAATTTTGAAGGGTGTGTGTATATATGTAAAATAGTTGTTAATATGTTTAAATACAATGTATCTTTAATTCAGTGTTAGTATATATTTATTTTATTGACCTGTTTCGCGTATGATTTTTCCTTCTTGTGTTGTATGGTGTTGAATGTTGTGATTGTGGGGGATATGCTCTCCGAGTTATTCTCCAAGTGATTGTTGAATTGTTGTTCTCACTGTTCAGTTTCCTTTAAATTTGTGTTTTTAATATTTGATTTATTTCACTGTGTGTTGAGTTTATGTGTTTTTGATTTGTTCACTTCTAAAAAAGCGCGGGTGTATTGTTCGGGTCCTTCCAATGATGTCTTCTTTTTCTTCGTGTAATGTTGTGTTGTAAAAATTAGTGAAGTTGGTTTCGGTCGGTTTATCTCCTTTGCATTACTGTTCTATTACTTTTCGGAGTAATTGAAAGTAATGCAGAGGAGTTTTTTGTTTGCACTAAACATCCCGCCGCCTTGCAGTATCTGCGAAATAAGTGGGATTAGTGGGGTATACTTGATAGAATTTAATGTGAGTAATGAGAGTGAATTGAATGATAATACTTAGGTTTATTCGCTATTTTAGAGTTCCAGTGAGGGTCCAGCCGAAGGCTGTATTTTGTGCTACCACCGTACCATTATCGGGGATATACAATCCGCTTCGGATGATATGTGGGTATATATCCGCTCCAATTTCTGTCATTAGTTCTCCGTTGTTGTAAAAATAAGGGTCAGCGAGGACTAAGTGATCAAACCGTGTTTGAACATCGCCACTTAAGTCCTGCCCATAGGGTTCTTTGGGTAACTGGTGCGTGATAATAGAGTTGCACTCCGAACGAAACTTGACATCATTGATTGATCCAATTTGAATGTTACAGATACGATATGTGTTTAGGTATATGATAGGTAGTTTCAATTATTTAACTAGATCGGCCGCTATATTTGTTATTTTGAGGGTCGGGTTTAAGATGGCTCGAACTTTGTTCCACATACCATCGCATTTCAAACGGATAATCGTTGTGGGTATTAGTGTTTGTTTAGCCAGTAAGGATGGTAATCGGGTTTCTATTGGAGATCTTGTTTTCTCAACGACTTTTGATTCGCTAGCTGTGTATAACCTTGGGTGACCATGTAGGGTTGTATGGTGCTTCCCATTGCAAGTGGAGCATCGTTTCTTACTGGTGCATCCTTCCGTCCTGTGGGATCTGGCTAAACAATTAACACAATAGCGGTGTTTGATCACAGCTTCGTACTTTATGTATATGTTAACCGACAAGTACATGGTACAAGTGGCTAATCGGTGATCCTTTTTACATAATCCGCAAGCAATATGACGATGATTTGTTCGTCGGTGGGTTATGGTTTTTCGGGTCGTATGGTGATCGCTATCAATTTTTTCACGGTTAGTGGGTAGAGTTGAATGAAAACGTTGTATGCGTCGAGACATTGTTTCGTCTTCTGGTGTTGGTGTAATACTACGTCTTACACCACGAGATAGTATGGTAGACGTTAGACTATTTCGTCGAGCATTTAAATTCTTTCTCTAAAAAGAAAGAAAACTGTTAAGTTGGTTTGTACTTAAAATTACAATTTTAGTAATGGGTCGGGTTATTGTGCCTTGAGCAGTTCGGATTTCAACCACTCGTGTTTTATTGTCCAAACCGAAAAACACCTTTTCGATTCGGCCTAATTTCCACTCGTTTGGTGATGTGTTTTCGTTTCTAATGACAACAAGATCGTTTATTTCAACGTTACGCTGCGGGTATTTCCATTTGTAACGTCTGTGGAGTTCCTTAAGGTATTCTTCCTTCCATCTTTTACAGAAATGTTGGTAGAGTATTTTCAATTTTTGCCATCTGATAACGATGCTTAAGTTAGCATCCTCTAAATTGGGTTCGGCTGGTGTTAGTAGTGGAGTACCTATTAGGAAGTTTCCTGGAGTCAAATGGTTCCAACTTATTGGGCGAGAGTTTAAACAACTCTTGATGCAGGTTAATAGGGTAGCAAATTCTTCGAATGTAAATTTCTGCGCTATGCCGGTCTTTTTTAAATGGGTTTTAAAGCTTTTAACGCCTGCTTCCCATAATCCTCCTATATGCGGAGCTCCTGGTGGTTTGAAGTGCCATGAGATGTCTTGATGACTATGTAGAGTTGTAACACGAGTTCGAAGTGTTGTAAAGAATTCTCGCCGATCTTTGGTCAATAACTGTGAAGTAGGAGTTTGTTCCGTTGTCGGAATAAAGATTGGCGGGACATCCACGCCTGGAGAAGAAACGGGTGAATGCTGCTAAAAAAGCTTGGGTAGTGAGATCGCTGACGGGTTCGAGATGGATTGCCTTAGTCGAGAAACATACATACATGGTCGGGTTAGTGTTGTTCTTTCCATTGGAAGCGCTGCCATTATTTGGGTTTGTTGAGTTTTTCTGTGTATGATACAGGTTTTGCACTGATGTATAGTGGTTTTGATCAGCACCTTTAGTTTGGGTATCCAGAATTCTGTTCGTAAGAGTCGAAGAACTAGTTGATTTCCAAGATCAATTCTCATGATTCCTTTTCCTTTGGGTTAGAGCGTCATATTCTTCTCGGAAATACGTTTTTTGGGTCTGAATGATTAGCTTCATTCGTGTAATTTTAAATTCTTTAGGGGTGATCTCATGGTTTGAGTACTGAGTTTCTCGTCTCCTTGGTGAGGCGTTTGAACAAAACCTGAATACGTATGCGATGGTACGAATAGCTCTGGGTAGTGAGGAAAACCTTTCAAGAATATCCTCTTGTGTCGTAATCGCAAACGTCTTAACTGTTTTGTATTCCAGGGTAGTGTTGTAGGAATTTTCAGTTATTAGAAATTCCTCTTTTCTACGTTGTAGCCATTCAGGTCCTTGCCACCAAAGGTTGCAATTTATAAGTTCCGTGGGTGTGCATCCTCGACTTGCCAAGTCTGCGGGATTGTCTTGACTCTCGACATGGTGCCAATTTTCGACCGTGAGAAACGAATGTGGTCCATGAACAGGGTGGTTTGCTTTACCAAGCTATAACTATTGTAGAGTCTGTCCAGAAATAATTTTTATATTGGATTAAGTTTAATTGGGTTAGAGTAGATTTAATAAGATTGGCTAGCAGGACAGCTCCGCAGAGTTCCAATCTGGGTAGCGATAGGGTTTTAATAGGAGCAACTCTAGTTTTTGATACTAAGAGAGTTGTCCATATTTTGTCACCAATTAAGACTCGTATGAATAGTGTTGCAGCATATGCGTTCTCTAAGGCATCGGAGAAACCGTGAAATTCGATGATTGCTGACGGAGAGTAGTGAGTCCAAGGTAGGAGTCCGAGGTATCTCGATTTGATTTATATTTTCATATTCTTTCACAAAGCTATTCCATCGATGAAGGGTCAGATTTATCAAGCCATATTTGTTGCATAATTATTTTTGCCGATATTATAATGTGACTAAGCCAACCAGCTGGGTCAAATAATTTTGCTATGGTTGATAAAACTTCCTTTTTTGAATTCCATCGAATTCCTAGATTTTTTGTGTTTCCGGGTTCAGAAAGGTTGAGAGTTTCTGTATCTAATAGATGATCGTGTGGAAGTCCTTTTAGAATATGTGGGTGATTTGAGGTCCATTTTCTTAAAGTGAATCCTGGGAGTTGTAGAGCAGAAATGAGTTCATCTCGTGCAGATTTTGCGGTGGTTATGTCATGGGTTCCTGCTAAAACGTCGTCCACATACATTTCTTGACGCAGAATTTTTGCTGCTAATGGGTGAGTTTCCTGTACATCATCGGCTAACTTCATGAGGGTTCGGATTGCTAGGCATATTTGCCTAGCAGTTTATGCTGAACGTAATCGTTTGGAGTTCGAAGTCTTCTATGGTGTCTTCCGGGGTCTTTCTGAAGAGGATCCTTTGGAACCTAGTGTGATTAGGGTCCACTAATATTTGTCGGTACATTTTTTGAATGTCCGCATTGAAAACGAATTGGAAGAGTCTCCAGTTTGTAATTAGAATCACTAGGTCTTTTTGTAAAGTGGGTCCGATGTGTAAAATGTCATTTAAACTTTTGTGATTTGACGTGGGGCAAGACGCATTAAATACCACACGCAATTTCGTAGTAATACGGTCGGGTTTAATGACTGCGTGATGTTATATAATATTAATATTAATATTTTTCATATGTCCAAGTTCGGGTCGGGTTTATTGACTGCGTGATGTTATATAATATTAATATTAATATTTTTCATATGTCCAAGTTCCAAATATTCCACAATTGCTTTATCATATTCGGCCTTTACACCGGGTCTTTTGAGTAAAGACCTTTCGTTTCTGAGGAATTGAACTAATGCTATGTGTCTAGATTGTCCAATATCAATATTTGTGGGTTCTTTGAATGGCAGGGTTACTACATAGCGCCCATTTGAGTTACGTCAGGTTGTTTTTTCGTAATTTTCCTCACAAAATTTATCTGCTGTTGAAATTATGGAATCCTTTGGGATTTCCTCCACCTCCCAAAAGCGTGTGAGTAGATACTCAGGGTTCATTTTATTATGAAATGATACTATTGAAGAGTTTTGGGTGGGTTGGGTAATGGGTCCGGATAAAATCCATCCAAATTTTGTTTCTTGGGCTAGGAGGGAGCCTAAAATATTTTGTTTCACTCCACCTAGTATGATATTTGGGTAGATATCGCTACCAATTAATATATCCACGAGTCTTGGTTTGTGAAATTGTGTATCTGCTAGCGTGAAGCCGAGGTTCTTTAAGTACAGATTAGGGTCTATCGGGTATGAGGGTGAATTATCAGTAAGGCTATTCAGAATGAATGCCTGAGTTGATATTCTATAATTTGCATTTGTGTGTGAACAAAGCGTTATATTACAAATTTTCGTAAGTGTTGCTGAAACCGCATTGTTTAGTCCAGTCACTTGTGCTGATACAGAGTGGGTGGGTATATCCAGACTTCGTTGAAGTCTTTTAGATATAAATGTCGCCGCTGATCCTGAATCTATAAGAGCTCTTGCTGAAAATCGCTGACCATTATGTTCTACTTGTACCATTGCAGTACCCAATAATATCTGCTTCCTACACTGGTCGCTTTTGGGGTTTCCGGGGTTGATTCAGGTTGAGGTCTAGTTTCTTTATGTATCAGGGTATTATGTCTTTTGTGACATTTACGGCATGAGTATTTACTGATGCAATTCTTGTAGCTGTGTGATGTAGCTAAACAATTGTAGCAATAGCCGTACTTTTTGATTGTAGAAATACGGGTCTCCACAGTCATTGTGTCATATGTTTTGTATTTATGTGTTAAAAAGGAGTTGAAATTTGACCATGAGTCTTCAATTGGGTGCGCTCCTGCATTCTTTTATTTTCATACTGGTCGACAAGATTTTTCCAGGCCAGTATGAAACCATCATTTGTAGTGGTGTGTTTTTAATTGCCTCTCTTGCTTCACCTCGGGTCTTCTGAGTAAGGTGGAAAAGTTTTTCGACATTGCTAATTGTCGGGTTACGGATATACAATGCTGTGAACATGTCCCGAAAAGTGGGCCAATTTGTATAATCTCCGTAAAAAATGTTAGTGTCGCATGGTGGTAGATGAACTTTGGGGCCGAAATCTATTGCTGTGGCTTCTGAGGGTCTTTCTTTTATAGGTTGGTTTGACACCTTTGTTTTACGTAAATCGACATTTTCATTAATTGATGCTAAACAAGAGAGGTACATTTGATAGCATTTTTTATATCTATCTTTGACTTTATTAAAGTCGATGATTTCTTGGGTTTCGCGAGAAAGTCTGCGAATTGCGAATTGCAGCATGTGCTTTTTTCGTTTCCTCGTAAAGCGAGTTGAGTTCGACTCTTTTAATTTCGAGAGTGTAAACTGTTTCCTCTTCAGTGTGAGTCTGGAAATAATCTTCCACAAATTTGATTAAATCGGTTGTGGTGAATTTGAAATCTTCCATTTTAGTAGGAGGGGTTGGTATTGTTTGAGGTAGAAGAAATAGTTTGATAAATTGGGTGGAGAATGAATATAGAATAACTTGATTTTTTTTTTTTAAAGTGTTAAGAGTTTTAATATTTGAAATAGAAAAATATTTTTATAATCTATACGCAAAATAGATGATTAAAATTGAACGGCAAAAATTTAATGAATGATCGCAAATTTTCGTGTTCAAATTTCCTGTTGGGTCGTTTGTCGTTCTATTATATGCTGCTAGTTCGCTAGTTCGTAGGTATAGAAGTAGATGAGTGCGATTGTGTATATTTATTATTTTTGTTACTAGAAGAGTGCAATAACCAATTATGTATTTTATTCTTGCACTTCTTCTCTCGTGTGTATTTATGTATGTACACAAGTAATTAATGCAATAAAAACTTAGTGAAACTCAATAGTCAAACAAATTGTATTTAAGAACCCTTAAGCACACAATTTGAAAATTTAGCACTTTTTATTTACACTTTTGACATAAATGTTTATAATAAATATGGGTCGCACTTACAGTTTTTGCCTTTCTGGATAGTGTAAGGTATTTATTTAATATTTTTGTTTCCTATTGGTGGTGTTCGGCCTTCAAGCTTTTTGTTGGGTAGACTATGTTTCCGTGATGTAATTCCAACGATGATTTTGATGTCGGGTGAATTCCCACGAAGAACTTTCATTTAAATTATCGCGGCTCGATGGATCAAAATGTCGGCTTATGACGAACGGGGCCGATTTGCGGTTTAAAAAAAAGTTATAAATTTGGAATTCAACGTTATAATTCGGTGTATTTTGTTTACTATTAAGTGTACATTAAATTTTGAATGGTGTTTGTATATATGTACAATAGTTGTTAATATGTTTAAATACAATGTATCTTTAATTCAGTGTTAGTATATATTTATTTTATTGACCTGTTTTGCGTATGATTTTTCCTTCTTGTGTTGTATGGTGTTGAATGTTGTGATTGTGGGGGATATGCTCTCCGAGTAATTCTCCAAGTGATTGTTGAATTGTTGTTCTCACTGTTCAGTTTCCTTTTGGTGTAGTAAATTTGTGTTTTTAATATTTGATTTATTTCACTGTGTGTTAAGTTTATGTGTTTTTGATTTGTTCACTTCTAAAAAAGCGCGGGTGTATTGTTCGGGTCTTCCAATGATGTCTTCTTTTTCTTCGTGTAATGTTGTGTTGTAAAAATTAGTGAAGTTGGTTTCGGTCGGTTTATCTCCTTTGCATTACTGTTCTATTACTTTTCGGAGTAATTGAAAGTAATGCAGAGGAGTTTTTTGTTTGCAGTAAACACTTATATTAATGTTATTGTAATGCCTAGAGGATAATTCAAAAAATTACACGTATGATTATTTGTATATCTATACTAATATTATAAAGAGGAAATGTTTGTTTTTTTTTTGTTTGTTTATGTCAAATAGGCTCCGAAACTACTGAACCGATTTGAAAAATTCTTTCACCGTTGGAAAGCTATACTATCCCTGAGTGACATAGGCTATATTTAGTTTAAAAAAAAAATAGGGTTCCTTACCAAAACTCCGATAATGTAAAAAAAATACCAAAAAACTTTCTTTAATCGCGAATGTTGCGAAAACGATTGAAGATTTTTTTGTACAATTTGATTTGAAGATACAATTTTGTAGAACTTATCATTATCTACAAAAAACGTCCCGACATCATATCTCTAACTATTATAGCTTTCTCACAATAAGCGAATTTATATGAAAAAATTAATAAATATACCACTACTTGAAAAGGCCCTTTATTTATACCTTAGTATTAATCCTTATCATTATTTGAGATCGCTTCAAAACCTTTATATAACTTTTTGAATTATTAGATTCTGACATACCATTCAAAAGATATCACGAGTTAAAAATTTTGAAATTTTTGAATACCAAATTGCGATTGTAAAAATAGTTGGCAGTTGACACCTCGATGGATTAATAGCATTTCCAACAGATTTCTTTCACTTCATTGACTCGAAAGAGAAGTTTTCCTGACATGAAACCTCAATATGATAACCATAAATGACTGATTAATGACCTATATTGGTGGTAAAAAAAATATCGACGATCTTCAAGCGCCAATTTAGAATTTCGGTCCAAGAGAGTTGACACAGCTACTAACCAGGATGACATAGTCAATTATCCCAAACTATTTAAAATTGCCTGTATTTTGCAATTAAAAGTAGTGTGAGTTGTAATCATGCTGCGTAACATAAATCAACCTCGAGTAATCAATATCGTCGCCGAAGCCAAGATTGGACCAACTTAATTTAATGTATACCTTAGCCACAAAAACGTGTCGCCGGGTCTGCTAGTATAATATAAATGGTTTTCGGATAAACATTTTATAGCCAAAAAATGTAAACGCAACGTTTTACCTGTAAAGGATTCCCACAACCACACCACGCAAATATTAATTGAAGCGATGTCTTAGATATTCTCTCCTCTCTCAATGTGCCCTCTAATGCGGTCTTTGGGCATAATCTCCATACGTCAAAATGATATGATGATATGCTTTTTGATTATGGATCCATCTATATATATAAAAATGAATTGCTGTTAGTTAGTCTCATTAAAACTCGAAAACGGCTGAACGGATTTATCTTATCTTAGTCTTAAAATGTTCGTGGAGGTCTAGGGAAGGTTTAAAAGGTGAGGAACAGCCCTTTTCTATTTCCCATACAAATGTTTTTTAAATAAAATTGAACTTAATTGCCGTTTAATAAAGTTCAAATCACTCACTGTTGTCTAAGCAATTTAGGTGTGTTGCTAACGTTAAGGAGTCAATTTGCAATTTATTCCAGCTGCACAAAGTTCAAATTCAATCATATCTATCAAAATAGTCTTCGCATGCTCTTTGGAGGATCTAATGTCGCGTTCCGAAACTAAACAAAAATAAATCGCGAATGCATAGTCACAAAATGTAATAAATCATTAGTAGTACTGATTTTTCCGACCGAGAATCAATTTTTTCGGCTTCGTGAAAATTAATTTTAGCTAACTTCAGATGTTACTGTCACAGATTATTTTTTAAAGTTTGATAAATTTTAAGTTTTGTGGACAGCTGTGTGTGACTTACCGTGAGGCATGCCAATTATTACATTTACTTGAGAACGATTCGCACTTGGATGATACGCTAAGGATTCCGTAATATTGTCATCGCCGCATCAAATTCGTACACTGTTTGCCATTATCATATCAACATGTTTCCCCTCGAATCCAAAAGATTTGTAGGTTAAGTATAGAGATGACATGTCTGAGGATGTTTTGCATCGTGTGCGCCGTGAAACTTTGAATCCTACATCACAAATGACTGACGAAATTTACAATTAGACATTGATTATGATGGAAGATATGTGTTTATTGATAGCTAATAAAGTATTGTCGTGTTTGGGAATGACAGCACCTAATCGTCATATGCACGATGCATTAAATCACGAGTTGCAAAGGGAACAACAGTACGACATTGAATAATTGGCCGAAACAGTTCGTACAAATTAAATCAACAACAAAGAATTGCGTACGACACTTTAATAGAAGCTGTGAACAGTGGATCTGGTGGAATTTATTTCCTTGATCCTCCCGGAGGAACAGGAAAAACGTTCTTAATTTCAATGCTGTTGGCGAGGATCAGATCGCGAAATGATGTTGCTCTAGCATTGGCATCATCTGGAATAGCCGCGACTCTGCTAGAAGGTGGGCGAACTGCGCATTCTGCCTTGAAATTACCATTAAACATGCAAATCACCGAAACACAAATTTGTAACATCGCCAAAAATAGCGCAATGGCAAAGATTCTACAGGTATGCAAATTAATTGTTTGGGATGAATGCACAATGGCCAATAAGAGGTCACTGGAGGCACTGGACAGAACATTGAAAGATCTTCGTGACAACCAAAATATTTTTGGTGGGGCCATGATTCTGTTGGCAGGTGATTTTCGTCAGACTCTTCCAGTTATTCCCCGATCAACTGTTGCTGATGAACTAAATGCATGCCTAAAATCATCGAATTTGTGGCAGTACGTAAAGACACTTCAGTTAACAACTAACATGCGAGTATTTTTGCAACATGATGAAACTGCAAATATGTTTGCGAAGCAGTTGTTAGACATTGGAAATAATAAAGTTGCAATGGACACCTCGACCGGATTCATCACATTACCTACAGATTTCTGTCACATCACAGATTCAAAAGAGGAGCTTATTCAGCGAGTTTTCCCAGATATAGCGCAAAAGTTCAATAACCATAATTGGCTGGGTGAACGAGCAATATTGGCAGCGAAAAATAAAGATGTCGAGGATCTCAATGCAATCATTCAGAATTTTCTTCCAGGACAGTTGGTTTCCTTCAAATCAGTCGACACCGTTATGAACCAAGATGACGTAGTCAACTATCCCACGGAGTTTTTAAATTCACTGGAATTGCCTGGATTACCACCTCACAATTTGCAGTTAAAAGTAGGATCAGTTGTAATCATGCTGCGTAACATTAATCAACCTCGACTATGCGATGGAACAAGACTGGCTGTGAAAAAGCTGATGAATAATGTCATTGAGGCAACAATCATAAAAGGAAAATACAAAGGAGAGGATGTCTTGATCCCGCGAATACCTATGATTCCAACGGATTTACCATTCGATTTTAAACGCTTACAATTTCCAGTACGTCTGGCCTTTGCGATGACAATAAATAAATCGCAAGGACAGTCTTTAGAGGTTTGCGGAATCAATTTGGAGTATCCCTGTTTCGCGCATGGACAATTATACGTCGCGTGTTCGCGCGTCGGAAACCGTCTTCTTTGTTTATTTACGCACCACAAAAAAAAAAAACAAAAAATATAGTTTATGAGAAAGCTTTAAATTGATTAACAAACTGTATCACGCAGTGTGTCACTGTTAATATCAAATTTAAACCTTATGAATAGCCAGTATTTCAGGAAAACTCTGTTTTTTTGGTAAGCAACATGTGTCGAAAATAATAATAAAATTTCATGATTCATTCAAAAAATGCATTTTTATTCAATACGTTTTGATGGTTTTAAAATTTAGGCCTTTTCTTTATCGACTGAGGCAGTACGAAGTCTGCCGGGTCAGCTAGTCATAATATATAAGTGATTTCCAAGGAAATGCTGAATTGTTGTAGTTCTGCTTATCTATGGCTGGATAGACAAATATTCGGAGGCCTTAGGCCAAATATCAATATCCATTGCTCTTAATCCGAAAGAAGTTTATCACAACTGTTTTAAGAGCTTATATTGCAAAAGTTCGATATTCCCAAAATGATAAATCAACTTGTGAATTGAGCCATAGTCATAAAATAAGTTATAACCAATCAATATTGAATGCTGAAAATGAAAATGTTACTAGCGATATAATAAATAAATGGCAAACCGAGGCAACAGTTGTGCACTATCTATTATCTTCCCTTAAATAATATTAATTACCATTACTCCTAATTCCCAATTGAGAAGACGATATTATTAGAGAGATATACAAATACATATAATTTCAGTACATTTATCATCTTACTCTTGCAGTCGTATGTATCACCGACTTTCTCATTGAATTTGGTACGTTTCACCAACAAATACGTTGAGCTGGACCACTGGAAATGGCCAAACACATTCAATATGAGCGCGATATATCGCTCGGAAGAAGAAAATAATCACTATTTGCTAAGCGGTATGAAGAACTCTTACCAAAACATATCCACTATTATCCTTTATGTGCCACTGTATACATACTCTCAAAGACAAAAGGACATACTATTGAAGACAAGTAAATAAATCGTTTTGCGTGACTGCCAAGCCACAAATGAGCAAAGGTGAATGTTAACAAATATACTGACTAACACACGCCATGAAAGCAAATGTTGGCTTCTGGTCATATGCTGGTACTATACATGATGTGTATATAGTCTCGATGATATGTATATAGTCTCGTTTGTTTTTATCGCACACATTTATTTGTGTGGGCGACAGTAAAGCGATTAGTGTTGCTTTTTTGATTTATTCAGCGGTTTCAATGTTTGAAACTACAATAATAACCAATTATCCATGTCGTACGTGTTCCCAATGAATTTGGCGTTACGCGCCAATTTTCACTTAGCGCAATGTCAAAGCCATGTTGGTTCGGGAAATACTTGTTGCAACCATTCATCCGATTTGTAGACTCGGACGAAAGTCAAACGTGTTTTGTTTTTCGAATTTTTGTTTTCTTTTTTTTTGTTTAATGACTTTTTGCTTTCCCCTTTTTAGGTAATGGACGATCGTTTGGAAAAAGAAATTATAGAATTCGGTGCCACCAATGTAACCGGGTTTCGCATTGTTGATACTAATCGTCGGTTCTTACATTGAATTCGACAACATCGGTTGGTATAATTTCGATAAGCAATACAAAAAATTATATTGGTGCATATAGAAATGTACTATATATAAATAGGCATGTGACATCAAGGCACTCTTATTCATCCTTTTATATATATACTAACTTACAAATGCATGGAAAACATTGTGATATATTTATATATTTGTACATTTGTCCTAGTTTTGAGTTGCGAAAATATTTTTTAATTGTCAGTGGTCAGAAAGTCATCGGATATATACCAGTTCTGTACCAGTCCTATACATTAGACTGATATGTAATGATATATTCTAAACAATAACTTTAATTTGGTCAGGTCCTTCGTGTTTTCATTAACACATATCAACTTCCCTAAAAATTATTGTTGTCGTAACGCAAGAGTTTTTGCGCCCGAACGAATAGCGAAGAATAACAAAATAAAAAGTAAGACCAAATGTGTTACTTTGTTCACGTTACGAACGCGAATGACATTTCTTTGTGCATTAGCGTTCTAATTTACATTGTTTCATATTATGTATGCACAGGATTGCAGTGTGCATAAAAATAAAAAGAGTAGTAAGTGATGCCACATGCCACTTAGTCAGAAGGTGATGCTCTGAGCATCTTGAGTAGGATGTGTTGCTCTGAACACTCCGATTATGAGGTGCTGCTCTGAACATACTCCCCCCGATGGCGGATCATATCGCGAGCCATATCATCGTTGGGAAGAGCGCACAATTTTGAGATGGCTCGGTTACAGATACCACTTGCTGTTTTGACTTCAGCTACACGAACCATAGCATCGTTCCCAACGTACACTTTAGTAACTCTTCCAAGCGGCCATTTGAGCGGTGGTAATGCTTCATCTTTAATGAGGACAAGAGTTCCGGTTGCAATGTTGTTTCTTGCATATCTCCAATGAGAGCGTTGTTGCAAGAGTGATAAGTATTCAGAACTCCACCTTTTCCAAAATGTCTGTTGCATGAATTGTATTCGCTGCCAGTTGCTAAGTCGATTGGTGTTGATTGCTGATAGATCTGGTTCTGGTATAGATGTAAGCGGAGCGCCTATCAGGAAGTGGGCTGGTGTAAGAACATCTAAATCATCAGGATTTTCTATAATTGGACAAAGTGGTCGAGAATTAATGACAGATGAGATCTGGCATACGAGAGTCCTAAGTTCATCAAAAATGGGTAGTGATGAACCAACTATTCTCCAGAAATGAAATTTCGCTATCTTGATAGAGGCTTCCCAAAGGCCTCCGAAATGAGGAGATCTCGGTGGAATAAACTTCCAATTGATCCCTTCTATAAGGCACTGACGATAAACAGCTTCAACATGTTGCTGCTTGAGAAATTGTTGTTGTAACTGTGCCAATTCATTTTTTGCTCCTACAAAGTTTGTTGCGTTATCAGACCAAATGACTACAGGTTTGCCACGAGTACAATAAAAACGACGTAATGCGGCAAGAAACGATTCAGTAGATAGATCCTTTACAACTTCCATATGAACTGCCTTCGTGGTAAAACATATGAAGAGACTTATGTAGCACTTAGTTGATGGTCTACTTCTTACTTCAGATCGGTAGTAGAATGGTCCGCAATAGTCAATTCCAGTAATTAGAAAAGCTCGACTTGGTCATACGCGATCCTCTGGTAAGTTTCCCATGATTTGCTCACATACTTTAGGTTTCAATCTAAAACATCGCACGCATTTGTTTATGATGTGACTCACTGTCTTTTTACCGCCTAGTGGCCAATATTGTTGTCGTATCGCAGCTAGTAGTGCTTGAGGTCCGGCATGTAAATTCTTATGATGAAAATGTAATATGATGGATCTTGTAAGTGGATGTCCTTTGGGTAAAATGATTGGATGTTGAGATTCAAAATCCAACAATGTGTGTTCCAAACGACCTCCTACTCGAATAATTCTAAGTCACGTAAAAATGGGATTTCAACTGTCCAAAGAGAAGAATTTGCCAACTCTATGGGTGATGCACCTCTCGACAAAATGTCTGCAGGATTCAAATGTGTTGGTACATACCGCCACTCCATACCATTTGTCAAATGCTGTATGCTTGTAATACGATTTGCGACAAAAACATTAAACTTTGCAGGCTCCTCCTTTATCCATGACAATACTGTCGTAGAATCCGACCAGCAAATGAATGGACAGCTAAACAATTGTAAATTATAAATGGAATGGAATAGAATGGATTACGCCAGAAGTGCAGCTGCACATAACTCCAGTTTAGGAACTTTGATCGTTTTTAGCGGAGCAACTCTTGATTTTGAACAAAGTAATGTGGCAGAAGTGTGCCCATCTAAACGAGAGACGACGTAGATGCAGGTGCCATAGGCTGAAAGGCTGGCGTCGCAAAAGGCATGCAACTCCAAGCTGGCATTTGGGAATCCCACATATCGAGGAAAAGTCAAATTTCCTATACTACGAAATTCCTCATAAAGTTGCATCCATGATGATTAATAAGCCATTGGTAAACTTTCATCCCAATCGATCTTCTCCACCCACAGTCGCTGAAGGAATATTTTTGCCTTGCATACTATGGGTCCAATTAGTCCGAGTGGATCATAGATTTGGGCTACAACTGACGAAACTGATCGCTTAGTAATTTTACAATTTTTCTGACGAGGAGTAAACGAAAATATGAATGAATCTGCATCGGGATTCCATTGAAGTCCAAGTGTCTTTGTGAAAACGTTTCCATCGTCGAATTTGATGAGTTTCTCTTTATCGGTGTCCCGCACATTGGTTGGTACTTCGGGTTTATTTGAACAATATTTTCTGATTTTAAAATTACCCTTACTTAATAGTCCAGACGTTTGTTCAATGATTTGTCTAGCTTCTTCAATGGTGCCAGCGCCGGTGATTAAGTCATCGACGTAAAAGTCGCGTAAAACAACTTGAGCTCCGATGGGGTATGAAACTGCTTCATCAATAGCAAGTTGATGCATGGTGCCGATTTCGTTCCGTACGTAACCGTATCAAGTTTGAACACTTGTACTTCATCCTTTGGATCGTCCCTCCAAAGTATGTACTGCAAGTAATCATCAGGTGCGGTGATTCGAATACAACGACACATTTTGCAAATGCCTCCAGTTAAAGCTACTGGATTTTAACGAAAACGAATAAGTGTATCAGCTAATTTTGCTTGTATGGTAGGACCTGCCATTAATGCATCGTTTAATGAATAACCAGTTGTGGTCGATGCTGAGCCGTCGAATGCGACTCTAAGTTTTGTTGTTGTACTCTCGTTCTTAAACACGCAATGATGCGGAATAAAATGTGTAGGTACAGATGGCGTCGGCGTTGATACAAGCGACATGTGTTTAAGTTCGAGATATTCTTTCATAAACGATACGTATTGCGATTTAACTTCCTTATTACGATCTAGACGCCTTTCAAGTGTAAGAAACCGTCTTAAGGCTTGCTGGTACGAATCACCAAGAAGACTTATGCTGGCCTTTACAGGCAGGCGAACTGAATATTCACCTGTCGGTAAGCGGCTGTAGTTTGCCTTGAAATGCGCTTCACAATCGATTTCCTCTCTTGTTGTCATTCTGATGGGCTCAAAGCTATTATCTATTTCCCAAAACGGTCGAAGTATCTCGTTGGTAGACGGTTGAGCTGTGTCATACTCAGCGAGAGTTGTTGAAGCTGTGTATGATGATAGCTTTGATGATACGTTTTGACCACCAGATACGATCCATCCAAAACAAGTTTTTTGGAGAATATAATTATTTTTTAAACGAATTTGGCCAATGCACAATAAATCGAAAAATATACTTGCACCGATGAGGAGGTCCACACGTTGAGGCTTATAAAACTCAGGATCGGCTAGGTTGATGTTTGCTGGAACATCCCAATCACTAACTTCAAGTGGATGATTTGGTTGATAATCGGTGATTGTTGGAGTTATAGCAGATTCCAAATTTGCAGTGAAGCTGTTTTGTGCGGACTGAACCGTAACGTTGACGATGGAATTGACGATGAATCCTGAATCTCCAATACCCGAAACTGATAAAGATGATTTGGATCTCTTGAGTTGTAATTGATTTGCAAGTCTCGTTGTTATAAAGTTAACTTGTGAAGCAGAATCGAGGATCGCACGACATGGTACAAGCGATCCAACACTGTTGCGAACGAAGACAATGGCGGTTGCCAGTAGCACACATTCAGTTGTACAAGAGCGTGACTGAGTTGAGGGTAAGCGAAAATTCGATGTCCTAGTGACGAGAGCGGCTGGCTGTGGTGGACTAGGTGAGGTTACTGATGGACCAGGTGTTGAGTGGTGAATGTGATTGAAATGCAGCATAGTATGATGTTTCAATGAGCAACGACGACATGTCGACGATTTGCATTGATGCGCCTGATGTCCTAATTTGAGACAATTAATACATATCTGCGCCTTTTTGGCTTCTTTCCACCTATCGTTAGGACTTAGGTTTGCAAACAAAGGACACGAGTAGACTAAGTGGTCGTGTTTGTGACAAATTGCACAACCTTTTGGAGTACTCTTTGAAATGACAAATGCATTTTTACGATACTTAGTATTGCTCACCTGTGTGCTAGGTGTTTTCGTTACCATAGCATGAGTCATGTTCTCAATTGTTTGACATCTCCTTTGTAAGAAACTGACCATATCCGTCCACGAGGGCAACTCGCCAGTCGGAACCTTCTCTTCCCACAATGCATGAGTTTCGGCATCCAATTTCTGTGCAGCGATGTATTGTAGCAAGCAATCTGCTATTTGCTCGAAGGTACCCAACGAATGCAAGGCTCGAACATGTGATACTAGCGCTCGTAGCTCACCTGATTTCTTGTCAACGCTCACTCTCTGTAATCCGAAAAGCTCTTGAATATGTGCCTGAAATATTAAACGTCGATTATCGAATCTTTGACAAAGTAAATTTATTGCGATTGTATAATTTTCATCACGCATCTCAAGTGATTGAATGGTGGCAATCGCAGCATCCTTTAGGCATGATCGAAGATGCTGGAGCTTCTCCAAATTTGATAAATCCGTGTCATTATGAACAACTGTCTGAAACATGCCAAAAAAGTTCGGCCACTCAATGTATGCACCTCCAAAAGATGGTAACTGCAACTGCGGTAGACGAGACTTTGGTTGTTTCATAACGATGACAGATGGCTGCTCATGTAGTGTTGGATTTCTCGTGGATGACATTAATGGGTCCAGCTTGTTCAACTCCCTTGTAAATGCTGCCTTAATTCGTATGAAAGCGGGTGTAAATTCATCCTCTTCCTCCAATTGAGATTGCGTTAAATCAAATTGATGTTGCATGCGATCAAGTTGTTCCAATCTGATTGACAACTCGGCATGATCCATGGAATGGATTTTCTCCACACTGAGTGGTGTTAAATTTAATTTGCGCAATAAAGATTCACTTTTTCTTTTTAAAAACGACATTTTATTTCCGAAATTGTTAAACGGATAAATGTTACGGGATACTTATTTGCACGGCAAATATGTAGCAGTATTTTACCGAAAATAGTTACTAATTTACCGAAATTGTTCAACGGATAAATGTTACGGGATACTTATTTGCACGGCAAATATGTAGCAGTATTTTACCGAAAATAGTTACTAATTTACAGTAAAAATTGTTCCACTAAAGAACAGTTGAAGTTCGCGAATTTTCCACTGTGTAATTTGCACGGCAAAAGGTTGAAACCACGAACAACGAAAATAGCAACTACGAAGAACCAACTGTTCAATCTGGTGATTTTTGACCGGTACTGATATAAAGCAACAAATATGCAATATAACTGTACGATCACGTCGGGGTCACCAACAAATGTTGTCGTCACGCAACAGTTTTTGCGCCCGAACGAATAGCGAAGAATAACAAAATAAAAAGCAAGACCAAATGTGTTACTTTGTTCACGTTACGAACGCGAATGACATTTATTGGTGCATTAGCGTTCTAATTTACATTGTTTCATATTCTGTATGCACAGGATTGCAGTGTGCATAAAAATAAAAAGAGTAGTAAGTGATGCCACTTAGTCAGAAGGTGATGCTCTGATCATCTTGAGTAGGATGTGTTGCTCTGAACACTCCGATTATGAGGTGCTGCTATGAACAATTATGTTATGCCTTATTCACTTCCGTCACTATAGGAAAACTCTATAAACATATATACATTTGTAATCTTATATGTATACATATGTAAATACGAGACTCCCATAAATATACAACATCTTGACAATATAACTGTATACGAGACAAACAAGTGGGTGCCTCCGTGTGTGTGTGTAACTTGTACTTACTCTCTAAATTATTTGTATGCTTTGCTTTATCCTTATCATCGTTGTACTTCTATTATTATTTTGTTATACATATGTACGCTTCGGCAGGGTAAATGTGGCGATAATATCGATATGACATACTGATAGGCGAGCCTACTTACACGCACACTTCAGCGTGAGCTCTTGCTGTTAAAATGTTGAAAAGGGTATAAGTTGTAGACTAAAAGAACAACAAAAACATAAAAATATGTGAAGTGTCAAAGTTTCTGTACGTGTTCTTCACTTTGACCTCATTTACGGGAAACTTTTTACATTGATACCGAACGGTATTTACTCTACTCGTCATAATATTTTTTTTTAAATAAATCGTATTTTTGATATACTACTTGAAGATTTGGTTAAATTTGTCTGCGGTTCGTACAGATTACATATTGGATGACGGAAAAATGAAGATATGCGAGCAATGTGTCGTCTTGAATATATTGAATTTTTGAGTCGTTAATAAATATTATTTACATAAAAGCAAAAGAAACAAATATACAGTAGGCGCTTCAAAAGATCGCGAGGAGCATATCCTGTATAAAACATACGGCATGGGAATTTCGATGTGAAGGATGCAGGGTTTGCTCACTTCGATATTCAAAACTATTTTTTCTTTCTATTAAATGTTTCACAATTTTATATTTATTTACTAAGAGATCATCACCCACTCAGTACATATCTTAATTAAAGCACTTAATAAAGGTGGTACAATGAAAAAATAACTAGAAAAACAAACACGAGCACATACATTAAAAACAAAACTCAGAGCTGTTCAGCCACACCTGTTACAATCTGAGCATGAGCAGGGAATATAAATCACAAACATTTAAACCAACACCTAAGTATGTACCAGTGAACTCATATGTATTTATACCCTTGTTGTCCAACAAAATACTAACGTCAAGTAATGTGCTCATTATGAGTTAACAAATCCTTCCGTTTCCGGTACATCAATTAAACGCTATAACAATAACAACAGTATTGCCACCAAACGCAAAAACAACACAAATACTTTGTACTAACCTTTATTTAACAAATCATTCTCTCATCTCCCACAGAAGATGATTCGTGTCCGATAAGTCCGCAGCAACATCTAGCGATGGGGTCAACAAGTAACCTCCACATCCATTAACGATACTATGGCAGTGGATGTCATCATCCCACAACTGCTTGACTGCAATGCATGGCAAGATTGGGTGAACCCGTGGGAACATGTTGATAAAATTTCAAGCTATTTGAAGAGGTAAGCGAGTAGAAAAGCAAGTTGTGTTTATGGAGTAGGTGTTTCCGTTTTCACTTGTGTGGGTGTGTATTTGTAATATGTATCTATTTACCACATGCTAGCAACGATGCTCAACAAAACTACCTTAGCTTCAAATGAAGTAAGTTAATATTTATTTAGATCAGCGATGGCAAATGAAATCTACATCGTGAAGAGCGCCTCATCGAAAAATAATAAAAAGTGATGGTCTTGCTAAAGATATGCGTATCCATCTGATAACATTTCTCATGAGTCTATAATAATTGCACCAATGACAAAGCTTGATTTTTATACTCTCGCAACAAAAGTTGCTAAAGAGAGTATTATAGTTTTGTTATACTCTCGCAACAAAAGTTGATAAAGAGAGTATTATAGTTTGGTCCACATAACGGTTGTTTGTAAGTCCTAAAACTAAACGAGTTAGATATAGAGTTGATAGATTGAGATATCTTAATAAAACTTGGAACACGTATTCCTTGGCACCATAAGAAGGTTAAGTTCGAAAATGGGCGGAATCGGACCACTGCCACGCCCACAAAATGACGATAACCGAAAACACATAAAGAGCTATAACTAAGCCATAAATTAAGCTATGAAAGCAAAATTTGGTACAAACGATTGTTCTAGGAAGGGGCATATTTGGATGTAATTTTTTTGAGAAAGTGGGCGTGGCCCAGCCCCCTACTAAGTTTTTTGTACATATCTCGTAAACTACTAAAACTATATAAACGAAACTTTCAGCAGTCGTTTTTTTTTTCAGGTATTTTCTTATATAGTCTAAATGGAGGAAATCGGATAATAACCACGCCCACCTCCCATACAAAGGTTATGTTTAAAACTACTAAAAATGCTTTAATTGAGTTAGGAAACCCAACAGAAACCTTAAATTTCATTATAAAGGTACAGAAGAGCTGCACTCAAAATGGTATATAAAATTTTAAATGGGCGTGGTCTCGCCTACTTATGGGTCAAAAACCATATCTCCGAAACTACTCGACCAATTTCAATGAAATTCGGTTTGTAATATTTTCCTTGCACCCCGATGATATGTTGTGAAAATAGGCCAAATCGGTTCACAACCACGCCTACTTCCAAGAACTTTGAAGACGATCTGAATCGTTTACATTACAATATATAAAGTAAGCACTAGTGAAGAAATCGGAACAGAACTTTGTACAAATACTATATTTATAGTGTGGCATCGCCCTTCTAAAAATCGTCGAAATCGGACCATACATTTTAAAGGCCCCATATATCGAACATGAGGACTTCAGGGGTTCTAGTTTTTTTTTATCGGAAATATAAGTAAGTCTCTCAGATATTTTGAAGAAATTCGGAGCAAATTTATGTCCGAGTACTGTAATTAATACACCTATGTCCGAGTACTGTAATTAATACACCAATTATTTCTGAAACAGATGTCTTAAATTATTTAGTTACGTTAAAAAATTCGTTTAAATATGGCCCTGATATGATTCCCTCAAGCTTTCTTAAAAATTGCGCAAAATATATCTATCTGCCCTTAACTAAGCTTTTTAACCTATCTCTTAAACAAGGTATTTTTCCGTCAATGTGGAAAAACTCTTTTATATTACCTTTGCATAAAAGTGGAGTTAGATCATCTGTTGAGAACTATAGGGGGATAGCTAAAATGTCAGCTATACCCAAACTTTTTGAAGCTATTGTCACTGACCAAATAACTTTCTTAATCTCTCCTTTAATTTCATTCTCTCAGCATGGATTTTGTAAAGGGAAATCTACAGTAACTAACTTGCTTGAATTTGTAAACCATGTGTCAATGGGTTTTAGGGATAATAAGAATACTGATGTTATATATACAGACTTTAGTAAAGCATTCGATAGAGTAAACCACTCAATTCTTTTGCAAAAACTGAATCTTCTTGGTTTTCAACCAAGACTTCTTGAATGGGTATCCTCATATCTTACTAACAGAAAACAACAAGTTTTATTTAATAATACATTATCCGATTCAATTAGTGTCACTTCAGGGGTTCCACAGGGTAGTCATCTCGGCCCGATTCTGTTCTTGTTGTTCATCAATGATATACCTTCAGTAATTAACTTTTCAGAAATTTTATTATATGCGGATGATGTAAAACTTTTTAAATCATATACTTCTCATAACGAAAGGACTGAGTTGCAATCGGATTTAAATAATTTAGTTACTTGGTGTCACAAAAATGATATGCCACTGAATCTTAAAAAATGTAAAACGATGTGCTTTTCCCGTAGAACTGTTGATCTTTCCCCCTATGTAATGAATAACTTCAGTTTAGAGCAAGTTTTTAGCTTTGTTGATTTAGGAGTTAATATGGACTCTAAACTAAATTTTAATTCTCATGTAAATTCAATTGTCTTAAAAGCTAAAGGTGCTCTTAGCTTTGTTAAACGTTGGTCTAAAGAATTTAGTGATCCGTATATTACTAAAATTCTTTTTACAACATTGGTAAGGCCTATATTGGAGTATGGTTCTGTGGTATGGAATCCTAGCTATCAATCCCATTCTGATAAGCTTGAGTCCGTTCAAAAACAATTTTTACTTTTTGCTTTAGGCCACTTACATTGGGATTCAAGATTGAATCTTCCCCCGTATACTAGTCGTTTAAAACTTATAAGTCTTCCCACACTCACTAGTCGCAGAGAAATGCTAGGTATAATTTTTCTAGTAAAACTTCTGAATGGTTTAGTTTGTAGTTCATTCCTTTTATCTGATATTAAGTTTAATGTCCCATTGCGTTCATCCAGGCAGTTTAGACCATTATTTCTAAAATCTTCTAGAACAAATTTTGAGTTAAATGAACCATTCTGCCGAATATGTCATGATTTTAATTCGCATTCCAGCACTTTTGATCCATCTGACTCAATATTTAGCATCAAAAAAACTCTTAATAAATAATATTCAGAAATTTTTAACTTTTTGTTTTTATATATTTTTAAATCTCAGCTGTTGAAATGTTTCTTTCTGTAGCTGAGCAGTTTGAGAACCGGACGCTTAAAAATCTCTTGCCTTTCTAGACTCGGCAAATTCCGCTCGTATGCGGACTGCGCCCCACGCGTCGGTTGGGCGGGAGGAGGGTAATCGTTTGGGTTAATAATAAATATGTTTTTTTTTTAATAATATGTCTCCGTGCCTAAAATACGTGAAATCGGGTTATAACTCACCTAACTCCCATATACCTAATATTAGGGTTTTCAACTTACAATGGACTTTATACCAAATACATATATGACGAATATGTGGGCCAAATTGTGTGTTATATTAATGAAATTAAATAAATAAATTGCGAGAGTATAAAATGTTCGGTTATGAACCGAGTATAATGGAAACATGTGTACTTATAGAGTAAAAGAAGCAAATAAAATATCTTGATACCATACTTAAAAAGGGTAATGACTCAATTTTCTATTAATAGCAACTAAATTTTATAAGATGTTATCCAGTTGTTCAAATTTCTGATATTAAATTAAATTTAGATGAAAATAAGGGCACTGTTTAACTTGTAATTTTGTTTATAATTTGAATTAGGAATTACCGTTATAGAATGGTGAATTTCTCAACCAATCACCGAGCTCGACTTTCTTAAGTTACCGCTTGCATGAACAGATGTCTCTTTGTGTCATCATTATTATGAAAATTATAATTTTTACATTCATTTCGATTATTTTAAGATCTTACTCGTAGATATATTAAACTCTGTTCAACATATTGGCCAATTTTAAAAACGTAGAAGTGTATTTAAAACATTTAAATAGCCAATGCGGTCGAACCAGCCCTCTTACCAAATCCAATTGTCTTATTGAGTGAAATGTTTTCTCTTGTATTTTATTCGTATACCATAATCGAATTTCTTACAGAGAATAGTTTATAAAAAGGCGAATTTCTTAAACTTAATAAATGACGATGACCCTTACAAAAAGCTGCATTGATTAATTTATCACTAGCAAGACGCGTATTCATTCAGTATCTTCGGTATAAAATAGCATTGTTTATAACCTAAATTAGGTATACTTTGTTTGTTGCAATATCATTGTATTTCAAAAATTGTCTATCTGCTTGGTAAAAACTTTATTCGACACACACTCATGCTGTTCATTGACTTACAGCAAAAGCACGGCACAAAATCCAGCGATACTTTCGTATGTATGTTATGTTAAGCCATAGTGTAAAATAAGCTACGAGTAATTAGCAACAAAAACAACATTTAATTAGATATCAAATTTTTTATGGGCATATTACGACCACATATGTTATAACAAGCGCTTACAACACGGAACTTTTAAATATAAATATTACGTATACGTCATGTCGCCGATGCAATTAAATTTTCTACAGCTGCGCAATTTAAATCAACCATTACACTACGCATCATTAAACCGTTATTAACAAATCGTGCTACAGTAGAATATATGTATGTCCTTATGTATAAATAAATATCAGTATGCCCATATATAAGTGTACACGTACATATATAAGAAGCACTCACCTGCAGTACTTAAACGACAGACCCCAGCTTTGTTCTATTTAAAAACTCATTATTACCTTCCTTCATCTCTTCCTTTTCTTATTTTATATTATATGTGCTGTGTAGGGGCATTCACTCAACCGTCAGAAGGAAATCGAAGGTCTCACAGACGGCATTAAATTTAACGACAAAGGGCGACGGGTGAGATGACTGTCAACAGTCCAATGGTAAAGTGTCTAAATGGAGTGGTGATGCTGGTCTCCCACCGCTCTCCACTAAGTCGTTACTACATTGCTCGTCGAAAAAGCTAATATAGAAGCGCCATGGCATTAGTGAATAATTGGATGGCAATGACCGCTTTGAGGGTTACTGCAAGGTTTTAGCCGATTTTTGGACCAAGAAGTTGCATCAATTGTGAGTACTCAAGTGAATAAACACAGACAAACGCAATTGTGTGATTTGCAATCAAAACGTTATTGACCCACTTATCATAGGTGTTGTGCTTAAGTTAACCCACATAAATATTTTTGTCATAAAAACTTAACTGCAATAACCGTAGCGCACTTTAAAGCTGCTTTAGGAAAGTATAATTGTCGGTGTGGGTATTGATAAAAAACGACGAAGTGACTAGGAGTTGAGGATTTTAGTAAGAAAACTCCTTAGAGAAGAGTAGTTGTTTCCAGCGAGTGTATGGTGATCTCAAAATTATACATATGAGTTTGCATTCTTAATAAGTACAGTTCGAAGTATTTGAAATTTGGTACTAGAAATCTTTACATTTCCTTCGCTAGTATGTATTCAAGTAATCTCGTATATACTATTTTTTTGTTGCTTCCAACAAAGTTAATCAAACTTATTTGAACCCCACAAAATAGTGATATTAGAATAAGCAAATACGCTCGAGGAAAAAAAGAATTTATTTATTGCGCTTAAAAATTTCGTTTCGACTCTAGTGAGAGGGAAAATTGCTCTAAAGATTTGACAAACCTGTCTGCAAACTCAAATACTATTCGTAGGTTTTTATTGCATTTATTAGTAAGTGTGCTAAATAATTTTGTACGAATTTAAAACCATGGAAGGGCTCTGAGTGAGTAACGATCCATCATCCATTGATCCATCAACTTTAGAATCGTTATAAGGGGTATTATTATATAGTCAAATATTTATAGTATTATTTCGTAAAATACGTGGTGTGTTCAAAAAATAACGAAAACTGTAAAAATTTAAAATCTCAATGGTCATGGTTCTGAAAAATTTGACTAAATACATATAGTTCTTATAATAAGTAGTTTATTCTAAGGCACAAGTTTCAATGGAGTTTAAATTGAACAAATATATTTTTTTATAATTCGCGCTAGTCTCCAAAAAGCAGGAAAATGTAAATAGATACCTTGGATTAATACTTTTTATCTAACCAATCTGTCTTCGAAATTCAGTTAACTCAATTAATCTCTGTTTTCAAGCTTGCTATGAATTCTTGAAGGCAGGTCACAAGTATTTTGCAAACACTTTCAATTAGTAACATCAAATATTCGTGTCAATTTGGTGATTTGTAAACAACTGTGTCAACCAACAACCAAGTATAACATCATCATAATTAACTACAATGAACCCAGAACACCAATAAACACTTACCTAAAAACATATGTACATATGTTTATTCATACATACGTACGTGTCTGATTGCAAACGTACAAATGTAATTAGAGACAATTTGCAGGTATAAGTACACATACAAACAAATACATAACATAAGGGTCATTTGTTTGGCAATACCATACATATCCATGACCACGGCAACAATTCACATGTATACTGTTGAAAACCGATGATTGAATGCTAAGTGACTGAAACTTACTACAGCAAAGACAGTGTTGGGGAATATCTTCGCGATAATCTACTCAATAATACTGCCATTGTTATAGCTGTAAGCGAAAAATCAGACAGACTAGGTGAGGTGTGTCGTCCTTAGGTTTGCCAATCGATTTGTTTGCCTTCGCCAGCGATTTGCAACACTATAATGCTCTGGTGGCACTAATAATTATTATATTATTACAATTATAATTGTCACTAAGTGCTTACTCGTTGGTATATTAGTACTGATCTTTGCCTCACAAATACCGCACAGTTCACCCGAGTGGTGGTGTCATACAAAGCCTGGTAATATATGCCATGTCAGCCATATTGGTGTTGTACTGTTCTTCAATGTGGACAAATTGATTGACTGTTGTCATGGAGGCAAATGAGCATCGCTAACAAGAACTTAAGTAAAAATACAAGCCGAAATTTTAACTTTTTTAGCATCTTCTTGTAGATATTATTTAACGGTTTTAATGTTTGAACTATTCTAAGTAAGATCCGCAATGAACTAAAAAACAATTAAATATCTATTTTTCACTACTAATAAAAATCTTATTATCTACTTACGGAATTTTACAGGACAGGCCATGGATGCTATCATTGGATTTTCGCGAGATGGCAAGGAATCAAAATCGAAGGTACAGGCTTTCCATCAGTGTTTGGCGATTTACTGCATCATTAAAATTTTATTTTCGAGCCGCGTTCCACTACCAAGTCAGAGCATATTGAGGAAAAAATGTCCAGTTAGGCACCGCATAATATCAGCAATTGCAGCAATTGGGCCGAACATGGCAGTATCAGCGCTGATACGGCATATAATGATAATTCGAATTAATCTCCCATACATGTGTACCGAATTGAGCAATACTTATTAATTGGTTGTCTTCACCTATAACTTTAATTTAAAGATTTTTGTATTAAATTAAATTGATGGCTAAAACTAAAATAAATATTTGTAGCAAGTTGGAAAATTAGGTTAAGGAATAAAACACAAAATATTTATTTACAGATAAAAGATGATATTATCACAGATTTTTGTTTTTTTTTTATTTTATTAAAGCTTACATAATAAACAAATTATTAAATAAACTAAAGTACGCAGCGCTAGCATCATAGGCTTTCGGCTGATTGTCACAGATTAGCTAACTAACTTGCATATTAAAAGCCAAATATATATGTATATTCATAATGATTAGATAGATAACAAATATACAAACCATTGTCGATAATTTTTTCCCATAACGCATTAGTTATAATATATTGTGCAATAAATAATAATAATTAAATAAAGAAATTTATTAAAATTTAAATAAGAGTTCTAATATCCATGCGAATAATTAATTATAACTTCGACATAAATACCTTGAACGATACTAAACATTAATTGTAAATTAAAATAAGAGAGAATGAGAATAGATTTCGAATCAAAAGATGTAAGGATATAATGTTGCTTGGTGGCAAAAGTAGTTGAAGTCGATCCAGGAATTACAACAGCTCCTATTTATATATATAATGATTTTCGTTATTCTCGTGGACATCATGCATGTGATTTCTTTGAATAAATAGTGGAGATTTTTTTCAACATTGAATTTCTGGAATTCGTACCACAGCATTAAATGTATTCACATTAATAAAGTATTCAAACCACACATTCCTTTAGTTGTGTTATCACTGCCATACAATTTGTGTTTTAGCCTAATTTGTTAAAAAGATTAGGAACTTTGACAAAACCATTATTGCTATTATAAAGAAATAGCGGTTATAATTTCATTTCCCTTAACTTTTCAAATCTAAATAAATACCAACGTTTCTTATCTATTATTCTACATATAACAACACAATGTGATTACTTAAGAATGTGGCAACGGGTTGACAGAAAAACCCAAGCAATAAAGTGACAACAATCTTGGCAGTAGAAACAAAACTTGTGCTATATTAAAAAAATCAAGCTAAAATGAAGTGAAAAAACGTATTGCGCGTAATTAAAATTAATCTCTCTTGTCCACAGCAAATTTAATTAAATCCAAAGGAAAATCCGTGCCATTTGTTGTCACACGCTGTGTATCACGCACAATTTGAGCAAGAAGCATAACAAAATACAGCGTGTCGCCCGTCTGAACATCTCGAATGACTTTTGTCATTCGTTTTTAGTGCTTACTCTTGCTGCGTTATCGTGAAATATTTTGTAAGAATCATTATTTTTATGAGTTATGATATCCTAAAATATATTATATCTAGTTCTATATCTAAGCCAACTTTTTGGCGTAACGTCCAGTCAGTAGTCAAAAGCAATTTTTGCGTAGTCTTCGTTGAAGTGTTTTATATTTGAAAGCCATCGAGTGCGAAATTACATTGTCAATTATATTATGGTGGCCAATACCCATTGGCACGGTTGGCGTTTTGATCCATTTTTTCCACTGGGTCCATTGGTGCATCACTTTGTAAAATAGTCCTTTTTGAAAACAATACTTTAGGAAATCTACTTTAACCAACAAATATTGCCAACAACTTTAACCAAAAATGAACAGGGATTTATCATCATCGCTAATAATTTTTGAATCTGAATATCAGCAATTTAATTGTTTAAAATAAATGAAAAGGTAAAACGAAGTCGTGTATGTATTTTTATAAAGTCCTAATTTGTTTATACCATACTGAAGTTACTACCAAACGAGCCAGAAACATCAAATAAATCTGAACCATTTTTCTCGGTATGCCGCCAATCAAATTCACCACTCTAATGTGAAAAGAAAAAGCAACCAATTAAAGATAGATTGTTTCGTAAACAAAGGCTGTGAAAAGTTGCAAAAACAAGTGGCAATGCTGAATTAACACTGGTCATGTCCATTTCAAAATATTATTACTAGAATAATAATCATCAAATGTTATATATGAGTAAATAGGTTTGAAGTAAGTATTAAGTTCCATATGTTTTCTATCATTTAAGATATATCATTGAATTGGAGATGTCTGTTAAATTTGTATCGTGATACTACCCGACACATCTTCATTCAGTTTATTTTAGTTTCTGCACCAACGGGTCTTTTCTAAGGTATATTTCAGCTGTTAAGTTTCAGATTACTTAAATCGTACGCTTTTTAAAGTCATATTACTTCAATATTTTTCAAAACAACAGTGTAAGCATATTTTTTACACTACTAAAAAGTTTCTCTTTTAACGCCACAGAAATTGCAATCAATTTAACTTTTTCTTCAAACTGCTAAATTTTATACAAATATTGCTTTGCTAATTACGAACACATTCGCCACTCAAATTTACAGCTACACTTAACTGTTCTATAATTATACACAAATGTTGCAGTATTGTCTTAATTGCAAAGGTGTTAATTCCCAACAGTAGTGTTGTGCAATTGTAACTTCAGAAAATTAAACTTACGTTTTGAAGCAAAACAATGTCATACAACTATACACGAAAGTGTTTGTTGGATTTTATCTGTACAGCTCTGAAGGCTCCTTTGCAGTCGTATAACTGCAAACTTAAATGCGGCATTTGCGTGTTCAAGTTGAAACTGTTTGAACTCCTACACTACTCACTAACTGAGTAGTTAGGAAAGGAACAAACAACTACGTATTTACTGATGAAAGAAACACGTATGTATGTACAAAAATAAATAGGGATGAATATACGCTTAACGCCGGGTGCATTTACATATCAATAGTTGCACATAAAACTTGTTTCTAGTTTCGCATGTGTATTAAGAAGGGACAGATGATATGCTATGATGATCAACACTCAGATATTTGATAAGTTTTAAATCGGCCTTTCACTTTTATAGTTCTTAGCTAGTTT
The DNA here is from genome assembly GCF_028554725.1 of Zeugodacus cucurbitae. NCBI lineage: Eukaryota > Metazoa > Arthropoda > Insecta > Diptera > Tephritidae > Zeugodacus > Zeugodacus cucurbitae. Next base: position 42,047,247 of record NC_071669.1, read on the forward strand.
TATATCCTATTTTGTTATGCAACCGCTGTACTCTTCTCGCTCTTCTAGCTATATATTGTTGCTATACATTATTTTGTAATGCTACTGATGTCGGCGCACTTGAAATTGTGTTACAGTTCTTTGAAAACACTGCCTATGTTGCTATATTTATAACTAGGCATACTAATTCTAAATACACAAGACTGAAAATCAATTGAAAGAAGTTTCTTCATTAAGAACTACATTATCGATTTAAATTGTACGCACAGTAAACCAAACGCACAGCTTACCAAACTTGCAACGTCTTTTTGATATCCCTACTCGTAAGCTCGTGCAATAATGCTGCATTGTTGATATTCTCTCACTTCCATTGAATGCTGAAAATTGAAATTGAAAACTAGTAGAAACTTGAGCATATAATTTTTGCCACAACACAATGTCTAATCTTGATTTTGGCATTTAGTAAATCCATTTTGAAGATTTAAATTCAGTTTGTGCTACTCCGCTGATTGTGGCATAATTTGCAATGGATTCATATTCAAAGCACAAGTTTTCAGCGTTGTTTCACTAACATTTGTGTAGTAAGAGTATGTAAATATAATAGGTTATAAATATCGAATAGATAACACGACGAATTGTTTTCCGAATATGTTTCAAATTGAGCAGAGCTTGAAACTTTCATATTTCTTTTGAAATTCATTTAATCTTCAAATGACAAAAATGTTATTTTCAAACATTTAATTATTAAACTATTTAAATATTTACGCTAAATTCTGTAAATGGGGCAAAGGCAAAGACCATAAGTATAACACCATCTGTTCCACTTTTGTCACTATATAAAAACAAGTAAGTTGCGTATGTATACCTTTGGCTTAGTTTATAAAGAAATATTATTAATTTCGGCATTACTTATTTGTAAATCTTTGTTAATCATTTTCATTGACAGTTCGTTTATTTTCATTTTCAAAAAATTTTGCAAAATGTGCCAGAAAATTGTATACTCTCGCAACATGTTGCACAGAGAGTATAAGGTTATGTTCACATAACGGTTGTTTGTAACACCTAAAACTAAACGCGTCAGATATAGAATACAGAGTATCAAAATTATCAGGATGACGAGAAGAGTTGAATTCCGTATGTGGAGGGCGCGCAGTAAGCTGTCCAAGAATTTTATATTAAATAAGGGTTTATTTAGGGAATAGTAATAAAATCTGTAATTTAGTTTGCTCACAAATTGAATTAATTAACATTTATTTTATTTACTTTGAAAGCTGCTTTCTAATCCGCAATATCGACAGTTTTTGTACAAAACATCCTGAAGAGATGCCGGCGTATAGGAATTCACCCATTTTTAACTTGTATGAAATTATAGAGGTACATGGCCACTCGCTAACACATGTTGCGAGAGATAATAAAAATGGGATCGACATATGACACTTTTCAATAAGAATCATTAAGAATTAGATCCAAACGTATTTTTTACTCATTCAATAGGATCACACAAAATGTCTCAAAAAACCTTCTAATTTTAAAATAATAGTATTCGAAATGGACCACTTTCAACCATAAATTGGATTAAGGGAATGCAGTGACCGCGAAACCCCCTCTACGTTGACAACACAACACCAATGTTGACCTTCTGATTGCCACAGGAAATGCTACGCAAAGTTACAGCTTTGAATGAAATTATGAGACTGCAGTAAACTGACTCCGTTGTGGTTTTGCGCAAATGCCATCATATTTGTGTACAAACGTATATGGTTTTTCTGCTTGTACTTTTTGAACGCTCTCTTTTCTGTCGTTTTTCCATGCCCAATCTTGTTATTTGGGGCAAAAAACAGCAGCGCAATTCAATTTGTTATAATTTTTTAGTAGTTATAAACCTCTTACAAACCTATAGACCTTCAATGCTTGTGCGAACGAAAGTAGCATTGTTGCTGCAACATTTTCCTTGCATTGCAAACTATAGATGACTGAGAAATTTTAAGCCAGCAAAAGGAAATATATATATATATATATATATATTCACTGATTTACCGTTACCGTTACTTAAAATGATGGCAAAAGGGTTGGCAACATAATATTCGTACTCGTAGTACATCATTTAATCGGCTACTTGTCACATTTACATTCCGAATTAATGGAGTTAAGTTTCTAATTAAAACACATACAAGTTGCAATGTTGGAGTGGCAAAAAGTTACTATTTGTATGTGAGTTGCTGTTTGAAAACAAGTTCGAAGAAAAAAGTTTCCCACTATTTCGATTTTTTTGGTTAAACTTTTTAATGAAAAATTATTTGAGTTGGTTGTTGTGGTTTTTTCCAAGTTGTTGCGTTAGCTCAAACGAATGCGTGTGTGTGAGTTATTGCTTGTGTTGTAGTTCTACCTTCTCCGTCTGCATATTTGAAAAGCAAATAAATAAATCCCGGATGCATCTATTCAGAACATGAGAATGTTGGTGTGCATTTGGGCGAGATCGGACAAATATGGTTTTCAAATATTTTTGTTTTAACCTGTGTACGGTCATATGGCTAACTTGATCAATCGATTATCTCTTGTTACCTAAACAATTTCCTTGTGGTTATCGAAATTACATTAAAAAGTTCATTGTTGTTTGTTGTAGACACTTTTACAGTACAGGGAAAATACCTACATTAAAAAATTAAGTTTTAACTCTAACTATTGGAATATACAAACTTAGAATTCAGCCTCCATGATGAAACATCGCCAAATAGGCTGATGCTGATCGACTTTACCAGGGCCCGAAAAATGATCGTATGTAGTACCAGATTTCAGCACAAGAAAATTGATTAAACGACATGACTGTCTCGTGATCGAAACACGCGTAATCAAATCGATCATGTTGTGACGGACGGAAGACATGTCTCCAGTGTTTTAGATGTGCGTACGCTCCGAGAACCAAATATCTGCTCGGACCATTATCTGGTCTTTGGTAAAGATACGAACCCGCCTCTGTGCAGCAAAGAACGCCCGTCAACAAACACAAGGAAGAACAAAAGACGAGCTGGTACAATGAGGATTGCCGTCTCGCAGCAATCGACCACAACACGTTCGGGGTGGGATAGAGATCGAGAGCTGAAGAGGGAAGCGAGACGCTATTGGAGACAAAAAAGAAAGGGGACGAAATGCGTGAGAATAAAGAGCGTGAGAAGCTGGCCGACAAGGGTAATGCTCGAAAATTTAATGAAAAATGAAGTGACTTAACGAAGTTTTCAAGACCGGAGCATCCTCATGTAGAAACCAAGGTGGTAATCTGGTAACCGATGTCCAGGGCATACTGGGATTATGGAGGGAACACTTCTCCGACCTGCTGAATGGCAGTGAAAGTACGACATCAGCATCATGCATCAGCTTCTTTGCAGAATATGGTCGGCAGAAAGCATGCCTGACGATTGGAATCTCAATGTGCTCCGCCCAATCCATGATTGAACCCACAATCTGTGCCAATTTCCGTGGGGTAAGCTCCTAAATATCGCCTGTAAGGTATAAAGTCCCTCAGATATTTCGAAGAAATTCAGTGGGAATAATTTTCTTCTAATGATAATATGTCGCAATGTCAAAAATGAGTACAATCGGTTCATAACTTCACCTAGCTCCCATATACCTTATAGGTTTTCCAACTTCCAATGACTTTATACCATATATATGACGAACTTTAGGAAAAATTCTGAGAGCAGAGCGTTAACCAAGCACGCCGCATGTTCGGTGAATGGACCCAAAACTGGATGGCCACCGATTTGTGGTATTACTTAATTACTTTGAAGAAGAAAAAAAGAAAATAAGAGTGAATTTTTGACAAGTAAACAATTAGCTAATCATACAGACTGGACTGATGTTTCCAAAAAATTATAACGCAATAAACAGTATAAAATCTCTTAAAACGTATAAAACAAAACTGAAAATTAGACCCTACAATAAAAGTAACAAATTGAGAATGAATTTTGATATTTTTTGGTCCAGCTGTGTCAAAAAGGTTTTTGTAAGACCCACTTTTATTTTCTAAGTAAAATAGTGAAGTAATTCTAAAGTATTCCGCGTGAATGAGAAGCAGACTGTTAAAGCACTTCCCTTGTTTTTTATGAAGTCCTTGTTTTGATTCGGCTATTGATCAAAATACGCAAACTCGGAGTTTTAGCATTTTTGCTAATGAGGCAAACAAGCAACTATGATTTGCTGTTAGTAAACAACAATGAGTATCTTTGTAAATACATACAAATACGTTAAAACCTCTATTGCATTAAAATAATTATATTTAACCTTTTGGACAAAATTCTACTGCCATTATGTTGCATTCCATTTGAACGCTCTTTTAGTCATATGTCTTCACTGAAATAAAGTTCTTTCATCATAAGTTTCAATTAGACATTTTCCTTTTCACACCCGTTTTCTTTCTGTTCCCTTTTTCCTGGTAGTTTTTCTATTTCTCACCTCATGCTAATTTCTGTGTGTAATAAATTAACAACTTACTGAGAATGCAACAAAATGTATTATGATTAAACAAGGACAGTAGCAACCAAAATTAAATGAAATGGAAACAAGACAGGCGTAAAAGAGATAACAGTTAAGGAAAAGCTGAATGTATTTAAGGATACTGGAAATAGTCTATGTTTTTATATCAAGGAATTATGTTTACCTATTTGAGTGTGTCCGCGTCTTACAGTCACCCATCGAATCTACCCTAATTTAAATCAATGAAAAAAGAATATTAGTGCTTAAAGGGTATCACATTAGTTTAATTATAAAATACAAGAGAGGATTATCTCATTGTATGGATATAATAAATTTACACCAAACCACAGTTTGTTCATGAAAAGATTAGGTAGAGGTTGGCATATCGTAACTGGGGAAACAAGGAGTTTGTTAGATGTGAAATGGCCTATTTTTAGAGTCACGTGCATTGTTCTATTCCTGTACTGATCCTTTTCAGTCATCCTCGCTAAACTTTACTTTAAAGGTGTGTGGTGAGGTTTTGTTACGTTTCGTTTTTTCGAATATTGATGTTATAAGAGATGTGGACATAATTTCCATGAGAGCGAAATGCAACGTTTCTGTTAAATGCCACTATTCATTCTAACTCTTTACTTCCAATGTAGCTTTTTTCGTGACAGAGTTATATAACTTTATTTTATTCAAACTCCACCCAATCTCCTCTAGTTTTAGGTGCTAGAAATAACCAGTTGTCTCTGGGAAACTTGTAGTAAAAGTATAAAAAGTATATACAAATTTTATGACACTTAAAAATTCTTAATTCAACTTAAATAAAATCACAATATTTTCAATCGTTTGAGCAAATCGTGCTGATTTGCATGCGATGCTGATTTTAATCAAATTTTCTACACAAACATCACTAAAGTAAAATACACAAACGCATATTTGCGTTTATCAGCAAGGTGAATAAGAGGTTCAGCTTCCGAACCACATCCAAGATTAAGATTTCCTATGTAATGCACGTCAAATCAAAACCAAATTGCACCCTAAGGGAAGAAGAAGAATAACATGTGAATGTGTATCAACAAACGGTTAACGTTTATCACTATTTTAGTGTAAATGTGGTTGAAATTGTGGTGTGGGCAGGAGGTAAAATGCGGTAGATACGTAGACGACTGCCTGAAATGGGTCATTGTTGTGACTTTGCATGGAGTACGTGAGTTACGCATTACCAAATTTCATAAGTAAACTCATACTCGTGCTGCTACATATAAAGATATTTTCGAAACTCGTATGCACAGAGTACGATATAGTATGTATGTTGGTACTACTCAACAGAAATATAAAATAATGTGACTTTCCAGAAATGTAAATATTCTCCTTGGGTCGCTAATTGTTCAGACTCTAAACTTTATAAAATCAGCGTATATGATTCCTAGCTGGCTTTTGAGTCAGGTTACTATCTGCTTTCATTATTGTATGCTACTTAATCAGCTTAGCACCGATGTGTTAAGACAACAAACAACATTATGTTCAGCATCAACAGCTCATACTTGGTTTGAGTGTTGGTGATGTGAGGGAATTATGAAAGCTCACCTACATCTTGTGCTTTTTTCGGTAGAAGCAGTCAAAAATGTTTGGTTACTAATTGTGTTTGGTTTGCTATAAAGTAGAATTCTGTATACCTCAGGAGAAACTTATTATCGTGTGTATCTTTACACCTAGACGCCTACTGTCAAAATTTCAGTCAAATGGAAAAAGAGCAATATCAGTGAGTGATTCCATTATTGTTATAGAAGGTCGCGCAGAGAAATCAATAAACGGTTGGATGCTAGAAGAGTCACCGTATATCCTTTCAGTTGATCTAAAGCGGCACAAATTTGTCCTAAACATATCTTGCTTATTATATTGTGTTACAAGTAACCATTAGATAGCTAAATCTATTATGCTCTGTGCAATTTTTTGTAAGAATAGAATAAACTGTTAAAATTGGAACAACACGTTAAAATTGGAGAACAATTAGACGACTTATCTTTTCTGTCACTTATAGCATTTTCGATTAAAAATTTTTAGTTTGTATGGTAAATCGATCATCGCTTTAATGAGGTTAATTTATCAATTCTTTATAACGAAAAATACAAAAAAATCCATAGCGTATGAGTAAACCGGATACGTAGTGATGTTTCTTTAAAAAATCTACTCCTACTATATCGTATCAAATGTATATATATTTGTAGTCTTCAATTAAAGTAAGCTAAAGTCTTTAAATACAATAAGCTAAAGGTAATAAGTTAGATAATTAATCCAATTCAAATTAGCTGATGTTGGGTGGTATTTCAATTTACGTTCTCTTCCCAATAAGAGAAGGGATACCAAATCTTACTTACACCTGCAGTTATGGCTGCAGAAATTAGAACAGCCATTCTGGAAGTCGACAGATGATCCTAGTTATTTCATGATAATAAATCAGTCATTGAGACCATGTTTGACCTCGGAGTGCGCTTGAATAATCACCCTTGCACATATACAGCCTTGACCACTAATTACTGAATTTTTTGTTTTAACAAGTGAAATAATGAAGTTTTATTAGTAAAACAATGAAAATACAATGAATTAGTGATAATAACATTAAAAAAAATAAAAAAAAAAAATATTATAAAATATTTTATGAATTTCTTAAAAATGACAATTTTTAGTTTTAGCTTAATTTTTTTTAATTCGTTTCGTTTTAATTCGTTAGTCGTTTAATCAACAGTTAAACACCCATGTAAGACATTTACAAAAAGAAGTGGTAACTTTGATAGCCACATTTGAGAATACTTGTATTTTAATGGGGTGCCTAATACTTTTTGCCAAGGCTGTACAATGTGTGTAAAACACCATAGAAAAAACCCTGCAGTTTACAAAAACGTTCAAATTTTGTTTTGGTACATTTCAAGTCAATGCATGTTTCTCAACTGCCAAAAGGTCTTACTGTTGCCTTAGTTATATCGTTTCAATGTCAAAACTAATTCTCGTTAAAAATATATAACACTTCTTAAAAAGTTTCAGGGTAACAATATAAATAATAAATAACTGTTGATGCTGAACAGGGCATTTTATCATTATCCGGCCTTAAGAAATTAATTGCCATAATATGACAAGCTGATGTCAACACAACTTACTCACAGTAACATTTGCAATGAAAAGGTTAGCAGTACGTTCGCAAGTGTATTGATTTTATGTATAGATTATTGCTGTACCGGTTGATGCTTCTTCCATTATGGCTACAGTGTGAAAAGTATTAAAATTCTCTCGCATTTCTATTACTATTTTCATTACGTGAATAAACTTTTAGGTGTATTGCATGTGAGTTTATAAGTATCCGAAGGATTGTGCCAAAGCATCCAAGCGGTGTTTTCCAGCAAGAAAACAATATTGATTCTCAGTTGTACTACATTTTCTTTTTATCGAAAGTATGTCTATCGGATTTATGTCTACCCGTCATTTTCGTCAAACAATACGAGTATTTCAGCCTTTAGCTCCGCAGCTAACTAACTGTGTTTTTATGTATTTATTTTTGTGACTTCTTTATTTGTTGAAATGAGTTACTCATTGCTTAATACACCACAGCTTTATAACATTTCTAATTGTAAACTCGGTAATATACTTCGGTTAAAAAGTTTCTCGTTGCCCTACTCATAACAATCAATGAGCCTATTTACCAAGTTCATATCATTTTGCAATGCTTTGTTTTACTATGCACCTAGCTGGCCAATGATTTTGTTCCGGAGTAGTCATTGTTGCTACAGTTTTTGCAGTTTTCATTTTAGAAATGTAAAGAAAAGTGTGGCGGAAACGATCATTGAACTTTATTTTATTTTGGGTCGAGCTTCAAATTGCAAAGTAATTGTAAATTTGTAATTGCGAACAGTACGTTGAAAGTTCAGTGACTGAAAGGAGTACGACGATATTCGTCGAAGTACTGCCTATAATATGTACTAGATTTATTTAAAAAAAAAAAGTAAGAAGTTGTATTAGACTCAATGACACAGTCAAATCTATACTAATATCTAACGTTAATAGGATTCTTGCAACGCACATTCTTACAAAAACCAATCCCTAAGCTAAAATATGTAATGGCTGCAGTGACACTGAGAGTCGTTCTGGTGAATGTGTAACCTGATTTCTCATACCTAAATTTAAAATATCTTAAATTAAAATACATGTTGATGCATATATGTACATACATATGAGCTTACAAAGCTTTGTGTGTGGTGCAGAAGCTGCACTGTCCAGGCTTCCGTTCTTCTTCGGAAACGATACTGTTACTAGTTAATACTATAATCCATGGGTACTTAAGCTGTCGGTTGTAACGAAAATGAAAATTATTATCATTTTTAATCCTACGAATATACCTTGTCCTAAATAGCGATATACGTAAGTATCACATTATAGCTCAAGTTGTCCTTGCTGTTTGGCAGTGTCAACGTGTCCACTACCTACTGACCATATACATACATATTTCTTTACATAAATTTGTAGGAAAATGGTAGGAAATATAATATTTTCTAAGAACTATTATAACAACAAAGAGGTATTTGTGCCGGGCTCAGTAAAGGCAGGTGTACGGGTAAAATCGGTCTGTAATTATATATAATATATATAGCCACATATACATATACGAATATTTATCAAAAGTTATTATGGCACTGCCAACTAATATATTTATTCGAACAACTAAGAGTACCCCTAGCCACTACCACCAGCTAAGTCATAATTTTGAGAATATGTTGCACGAATAAGATTTTAAAACCAATTCAAAATTATATGTGCCGGCATAAAAAGCTTTAGAAAGCTTTATAATGGTATAGTATAATATAGATTAAGTGGTTGGAATGTTATGAAACTTTCACGAAAACGTGGTTTAACGTATATTTTCACAATTCATTAAAATACTATGAAGTTATAAAATGGAAATATTTCTTCCATACTTTGTAGAATTAATAGTATATGTATATTATATGATTTATATGAATTATTTACAATTAGTTGCAAGAAGCGAACAATTTGTTGTGATATGTATGTAATTGGAACTGATACCCTTTTCACAAAATTTCATAAGAATTGTTCAAATTTGAATCTCATGATTTGAAAATACTTCAGTTTGAATATATTTTTTGGCTGTAAGTCCAGAGCAAAATCGCTGTAGATTCAAATCCGTAAAGTAATCAATTTCATTTTGTAAGCTATCAAAAGAAAGTGTGCTGAGAATGTTTCCTTGAACATTATTTAGCTTAATTCTGAACATAGATACAAACGATCCATACCTTTTTCTTACCCCCATATATAGAATATAATGAATATACATTATATATATATATATAGATATATATATATATATAACACTCAACTCACACACACTTGATAATACTCTAGAAATAATCTTAAAATATTGTTTAAATACTGATCTGTATAAAAATCTAAGTAAATTCATCATTATTATAGTGTGTGTATTCGAGCACCTTTATAATGGTGACCCAGTTTAATACCTTAAAATTTTAATTGCCAATAACCACTGACATGTAAGCATAAATCTTTCCATTGTATCTCATTATTGAGAGTCATAAGAGACAGCGCATGAAAATACCTTTTAATATGTGTATGTATTTACATACATTGGGAGCGGCGATTTCTGTAGCAGAAGCTATAGTCACAATGGAATTGAGCATATGGTAAATTCAGAGCTCTTATATTTAAATTCATGGACATGAATATACTTAACCCAAAGTGGGTGTATTGTATTTTTCAATTTTCAACTGCCGACTCTGCAGAGATATTTGCGAAAGTATATATTGATTAATACTTTTAAAAGCACAGCTTAAATTTAAAAGCTTTACGACGATTTTACATTCATTCATTAGCACTTTAATGCCTTCACAGATATTCTTTTTTATTGTGCGGTATTTTGTACTTACAGTTGTAAAGTTTTAATTTTTGAAAAAATATTACATTTAACAATCAAAGAAGGTCTACATTTGGGTGTAACCAAATATTTTATACTCTCGATTTTTTTAAAGACCAAAAGCTTATATTTACATATTTTGTATATGTATTCAATACTCATTATTCGATGAATTTATTGTTGTATTAAACTTAGGTTTTCTTGAAGAATATAGGAGATCATATATTTATAACATTATTCCGGAACCGATTTCACATATATTTAGTAAGGTAATACTTTGGATTAATTTTGCTAAGATATCTCACATATTGACTGATAGAATCGACCGAAATTTTGAAAATCTTTATACTAGGCATATAAAATGGCAGAATCGGTGTGATCCGAATGGCACAAAAAATTTAAAGTTTCTGAAGAAAAAACTAAGTTATACGAATGAATACAAACATACTAGCAGCAGATAAACAGAACAGAACAGGAAGCATACATTTAAATATTACACAGACATTTTTAGCTATATAAGTTGCAAAGAAAACCTGGAATGTTTCTTATGAAAAATTCAAATCCTATTTCGTACGGCATTATTTTTAGTCATTATAGGTTTTCAGTAATTTTACTGTTATTTAACATTAACATACTTTAAGTTACAATCGTAACTTAGCAAAATAAGTATATGTGCATATCGATTGGAGCTTCAATGTAGTGTAGGGCCAAACTTGCAAGTGTAAAATACATACAGTGAGCAAAAAAGTTTACCTACAAATCTCTTTCCAACATTCATTGTCTGAAAATACAACTAAAGCAAACCGTTTGTATTTAAAACTATTCAACTGCTTAAACGATGTCAAACGACAAAGTTAAAGTCGAAAAGGGGCGATTCGAATTATTAACAAACCGCCATCGAGTGAGCAGACAATAATTCAAACATATGAAAAGTCTGGAACTTTACAGGTAAAACCACGGTGAACGTAAAATCCTGGGAGCAATACAGGCAGACGCAAGGCAATCAGCACCAGAAATATAGAAGGAAATATTACGCAGTTAAGGGTGTAGCGGGCATCCTCAACAATTCGAAATGTGCTTCACAAGAATGTGTACAAAAACCCATAAAACCTTTAATACCTCTGGTGCGTCGACCAAAGATTCTTGCATTTTCAAGAAAATACACCGATGAACCTCGTTTTATGATGACGTGGTATGGAGTGACGAGTGAAAATTCAATAATTTTGGTTCGGTTTTTTGCGATTTTTCAATAAGAAATAAATGAATTCAATTCAGTTAATTCAATTTCCTCCGAAAAACAAAATGTACGTAAACTTGTTTTGCCCACTGTACATGACTTCTTCTGTTGAGTTACAATTTCTTAGCATAAGTTGTTTATGTTTTAACTTAAACCAGTGCAATTTAGGTTAACCTCGTGCATATTTAGGTTATGGTTAAGGACGTTCATACAAACTTCAAAATTAAGTTGTACGTTAAGTTCGCCATAATATGCACCAACACAGTTGCACTTAGAGAATAAGATACACGTTTTAATTTGTTGTTCAGCAATTCTCCACCTGCAAGAAATTGAGAATAAATTAGTATCCAACACATACATTTACGTTACACTTGGGTATTAATTAGTTCCAAATGGATATCATTGAAGTCTTTTTGTAGACTCTCGGGTAGAAATTGTTAAAATAGTCTCATCCTGCGACCGCCGTGGGTGGTAATGAATTCTAGCCGAGAGGCACAATTCGTCCACTTTGTTCCGCCATAAATCTGTTCATTACAAAATGGCAAACCCAACGTAATATAAATCAAGTAACAACAACAGGACCAACTCCAAAGAAAATAATAATTTCTTCATAATTTTAGCCCTCACTGAAATATTTCTTTAAATAACACTTTGAGCATATTCCAGGCTGTACTAATTTACGCAAGCATTCGCTTAACTTGCTGGATTGTAATTTTTGCAGCATTGTAATTGTTGCATGGAGTAAAATAAAATTGAATAGGGTGACGAGACGAGTTAAAATCAAGATGTCCGTCCGTTTATTTATATTTAGCCGTACTAATTAATATTCAACATGGCCGGCACATATAACATGTATTATTATAAATTTAAATAGTACAGTTCACACCTACCAAGTGGCTTGAAACCCTTTTCCCATTTAATGCCTTAGTTTCATGAATGTGTCTTTTCCAAAGTTTAAGTTGATGATTGAAATTAATGAGTTAACATTTGGTCCCTTCCGCCGGGTATACATACATATTTAGAATATGTACACTATAACGAAACTTGTACCTTGTATACATTCCAACTTTTTTTCTTTTAAGGAATTATAGTTTAGCTTTTCCACAAAACTGCACTTCAGTGCAATTTCAATACTCACGCAACATGTTGCACAGAGTATTATAGTTTTGTTCACATAACGGTTGTTTGTGTCACCACGAACTAAAAGAGTTAAATATGGGGTTATATATATATATATAAATGATCAGGATGACGAGAGGAGTTGAAATCCGGACGTCTGTCCGTCCGTCTGTCTGTGCAAGCGATAACTTCAGTAAAAGTTAAGATATATTCCTTAACACCCTGAGGAGGTTGCTTTCGAAAATGGGCAAAATCGGTCCATTGCCACGCCCACAAAATGTCGATGACCTATTCGAAAACCTATTCAGTGTCATAACTAAGCCATAAATTAAGTTATGAAAATAAAATTTGGAACATAGGATCGCCCAAATAGGTTTTTTTATATATATCTTGCAAACCAATAAAGCTATAATAACCAAACTTTCTGCAGTCGTTTCTTTTAGCCGTTTCCTTATACAGTCAACAGAAAGAAATCGGATAAAAACCATGCCCACCTCCAATACAAAGGTTAAGTTGAAAATGTTTAAAAGTGGGTTAACTCACTAAAGAGAAACGTCAGAAACACCAAATTTTACAAAAGAAATTGCGGAAGGAAGCTGCACTGAGATATTTTTTACAAAATAGAAAATGGGAGTGGGGTCGCCCACTTATGGATCAAAAATCATATCATATGATGACACGTGTGGAATATTGGCGAAATCGGTTTACAACTACGTCTACTTCCCATATAACTCAATTTTGAATCCTTCTGATTCTTTCTTTACACAAATACTGTATTTGAGCTGTGACATCACTTGTGGAAAAATTGTCAAAATCGGACCATGACTTTTCAAGTCCCCTGATATCGAACATGAAGAACTCAGTGCCTAAGGGTAATTTTTCACCGAAAATATAGGTAAATCTCTCAGATATTTTAATGTTATTCATTCTGTCTGAATTTTTTTCTTATAACAGTTTGTCTTTGTACCAAAAATGATTAAAATTGGATCATAACTTCCCCCAGATCTCATATACCTAATTATAAGTAATATAAAATTAAGTGAGCCTATAGTCTTCGATATATTGTATCTTGGTGGTGAAATCGGTTTAGGAATTACCTCAGTCCTCATATACTATTTATGATGATTTTCGTTATTCTATTGAACTTTATGCCGAATATATGGGTCGAATTGTGTTATCTTTATAAAATTACATCAATAAATTGCGAGAGTATAAAATGTTCGGTTGCACCCGAACTTAGCCTTTCCTTACTTGTTACACTATAATTTTAGAAAAATATACCCACATATCAATGTAGAATAAGACTGTTTTCCTCAAATTAATATTTGCTCAGTGAGCCTAGTGTCCGACCGATTCTCAATTTTTGGCCGAAGCCGATGCTAATAAAATAGCAATTGATATCATGGATAATTATTGACATATACAAAATATAATTAGTTAAGCTCTTTCGAAGGAATGTTAAACACATATTAACTACGAAGAAGACTAGTTGAATTATGATCATAATTAACTAAGGAAGGAAAGTGTAGATAATGTCAATAATAAGCGTAAAAAATATTGTGTACCCTTATTAATACCCAAGTGAAATAAAAGTGCTCTGCAAGTTTTCGATGCAGTACCCGCTGGTGGAAGCCGAAGAAGAGGGAGACCTCCACTCCGATGGAAGGACCAGGTGGAGAGGGACCTGGCTTCGCTTGGTATAACTAATTTGCGCCAAACTGTCAAAAGGAGACATGCGTAGCGCGCTGTTGTGGTCTCGGCAATAACCGCGTAAGCGGTGTCTACGCCAGTCAAGAAGAAGAAGAATAAATAAAACAAAAGGATAATAATATATTGTCTTTTTCGAAGTGAATGTGGTTACAATCTTTATTAGACATTCATTCAAGTGTTACTTAATAAAATTAACTTGACATGTGACTCTCCTAATAATAAAATCAGTGCACTTTTAAATTTTTTTTTAATAAATTCCTATTTTATTATGTATTACTTGGAAGATCAAACACGAAGGCTTTTTGTGTACGTTCATTTACCAGCCACCTGAGTATTCTTGTTAATTCATGATTGACTCTCATGTGCATTACGTACAGTGTCAGACAGCCAAGTGTCAGTTAAGCATGCTCGTTAGCATAACAGACAAAGCACGTCCTGTGGATACAAGCATGCAACCAGACAAGTAACCGAAAAGCTGCATGAGTAACAGACATACATATATAATTATACTCTCGCAACATGTTGTAACCGAAAAGCTGCATGAGTCAACATGTTGCACAGAGTATAATTATTTTGTTCACATAACGGTTATTTGTGTCACCTAGAACTGGAGTTAGATATATCAGAATGATTATGAACCAAGAAAATGGGAGACAATTCGTTTAAAAATAGTCAAAATCAGATAATAATTTTCAAAGCACCAGATGTCGAAGATGATGACAGCAGTGCAAATTGATAATTATTTATCGAAAATATCGATAAATCTTTTATGTATTCTATAGAAATTCTGAAAGACTGAAATAATGTGCCTCCGTACCAAAAATCGATAAAAACGGATAATTACTTCGCCTAGTTCGCATTATCTGATATACGAATTTTCCGGAGGGCTTTAGACCGTATATATATCGGTTAATATGTGAGATAGCTTAACAAAATGTAATATATACATATATAACGGAATATATTGGTCAAATTGTCTTGTATCGTAATTACATTACATAAATTAATTGTGAGAGTATAAAATTATCATTGTACCCGAAATTAGCCTTTCCCTAAATATATTATATATATTTACGGTAATGCAAATGTGACCAACAATAGGTTGAAGAGGGTACTTCGCCGCTTATCTGCTTACACAGTGTATAATGTGGCAACCCAGCAATGGATACGTTACGGTGAACATATTCACACATGAGAGTATCTTTTTACAGAAATGTGAGTATGACATAATGCAGTCATAAATGCACTTGTGCCATTTTCGTTAACACCCAAGTTATAAGGTTAGCAAATAAGTGTAGTAAAGTGCAAAGTATGGCAATGCCATATTTTATAAATTTATATATGTATGGTACGTATGCATGCAAATATGATGTTGCAAATTACATACAATCTTCTTTCAAAGTCCCAATTCATGACCTTGACATGCTTTTTCTTTGCCATGCTTCAGGTATAAAATACGTATTTTCTATCTTATGTTATATAAAAAATTATACCATATATAGTATACAATACAATTTTAGTATTTCAAATATTTATACTAAAGGTGAGGTGTTGGAAAACAGTATTTGAAATTAGAGGCCTGTGACATCGATTTCATTTCGTTTTTGAGTGAATTGATAGTTTGGTAAGAAAATCTCTTTGCCTAATAATATAAACATTATTATGCTTGCATTTTTTATTTTTTTACTATAAACGTACTAATTTGACCTTTTCAAAATTACTGATTATTTTATATATATTTTTTAACAGTTTACTAAAAACAATTTTACCCTCAGCACTCAACTTACAAAAAAAGTGAAGCATTAATTCTGTGTGTGATCACAATGAAATGTATGTTTTCTTATTCACTCAGAAAGTAAAAGTTATTCTTTAATCATAGAATCGCAATGTAATGTTTTGGAAAAATTGTGGAAATTACAATGCGTATATAATTTTCAAATAAATGTAAACTGATGCGACTCATAAATGAGTAACAGGTAAGTGAATAACTTGTTGAGATTATTCAAATAATTCTTTCGGATATTACATAAGATATATATTTAAATATTTACTTTGCTTTGTATTGCTCATGGTTCAGAATTTATCAAATTCTCAAAACCATGAGGCTAAAACACATTAGCCTTATCTAACTGGTAAATATTTTGGATTGTAATATAATATCTAACGTTTTTGACAAACACAAAGCGACAATACAGACAATGCAGACTAAAAAAATTTAAAGGAAG
This sequence comes from Zeugodacus cucurbitae, assembly GCF_028554725.1. Lineage (NCBI taxonomy): Eukaryota > Metazoa > Arthropoda > Insecta > Diptera > Tephritidae > Zeugodacus > Zeugodacus cucurbitae. Next base: position 42,063,910 of record NC_071669.1, read on the forward strand.
TTATAATTTCTATGGTTTGAATTATTTAGCACTAAGCTTGATATTGAGGTAGGTAACCATAAAGCAGTTTACCATTTGGCATTGCATTATAGTATTATATATTTTTGGTATACCAGAGCTGTATTCGTACAATGTTGTATTACGATATCTTCATTAGTTACCACTTTACGTAATTCAAAGTAAACAAATCTGATATAACTCAAAATTGTAGTTACGAACGAACAAATTTCTTTGAAATTGATCACGTAGTTCCTAAGGTATTGTTTTTGATCCGTAATTGGGCGGTACTGAACTCTTTTTATATTCTCGCACTATGATGCACAGAATCTATGTCATGCATTTACATGTAAAAATAATTAAGATAAATTTTCAATTTGAGAGCCAAAAGGTTACAACGCCGCAGCTGGTAGTAGCAAAATATTATGTGTGAGGTTTAATTGTATAAGAATTTGGAGTGATTTGGAAATAATCAGCAAGATAGTTTTCGAACTCGTTTCGATTTGTCTTTATCTGTTTAAGCTGTTTAATGATAATTAAGTTAGTCGTATTTGTTTTTTGTGTATCAATACACACGAAATCAAGTGCGTTCTAGAGTATGTGGGGGAAAAGGTTTAATAGCCGCCAAAACTTCTTCATCGACATCTCCGATATGTTTACATATGGATAATAGCTAAAAAAATTAGTTTATCTGATTGATTGGTTTAGTAATAAATATTTTACAGTAAAATACAACTATTCGAAAGAGCGTGTTTATTCACGGATTAATTAAATTAAGCATTTTATATAATAAATATAATATTTTTAATCATCCTTTATGAGTTCTTTTTCCAGATTCCAGATTAATTAATAATAAGATGCAATGTAATGGACAAATCCAAGAATAATTTTATACAGATTGATGTAAAAGCAATATTCAGGTTTTAAAATTAAAAGAAAAAAATTATAAAATTTTTAATTTGAAATAATTTAAAGGCTTAGAATTTATCAGTTAAAGACTTATAGGTCAGTGAGTAATTGTCAAACTCACTTGAATTAATTCGAAGTTGGAAGTGTATGCTACATATTTGTTGCAAAAGGAATATGTGCACATATTTTCTTGCTTATGTTTCTAGCTCAGTTATGTTATTTGAGTGTCTTTATCCAGAATATTTTTCATGGGCAGAATCTCCATGATGCAGAATCTTAATCTGAAACTGAAAATCGTCTTGCAAGTCATTCTCTTCGCAATCGCGTGCCAGAGAGTCGAGTAACGAGCGCTCGCAGCTGCTTGCTGAACATGATTTCAAAAACTCCCAAGTACGCGCTTGAGGGTCAAGTACAAAAATGTGCAGCGGCTTGAAGAACAAAATATTAGAAATATACAATCTCGCACTAGGGCGTTGAACTCTGAGCATTCCCAACGCCTTCATATTCAGAGAGAAAAACAACGAACATCAAAGACTAGAGGTCGTAATGAAGCTTTAGCTCATTGCAAATAAAATATAATTTCATGTTCGAATTTTCCTCATTTTACATTTTTAATATGAACCCACGCAAGAAACGGCAAAGTACATACATATGTATGGAAGAGTGTGTATAAGTGTGTAAAAACTTATACCTTTTGAAACGTTTGTTTAAACCCGTGCGAAGCCAGAGCGGTCTGCTAGTACATATATATTTACCATCGCCGGAAAGCTAATATAACTATAATTTTACACTCTGAATGTAAATGATATTTGCCTAACTGCACTCAATACTTGCCGTTCGCTGTTCGCATTTATAATTTATTAATTACAATGTCTGCCAGGGCATTGAGGTTTCTTCAACTGCGTTGTTGACGGGAAGACTTTTGGCGTGCGCGTGATGTAAAACAAAGATATCACTTCTGCCGTCTCTATCATCCCTAACTCTATATACTCTCTGTCTTCATGTAATTGCGAACATGACGAACGAATAGGGAGGGAGGTACAAGGAAGTTGGACATTGGAGGTTAAACAACTAGCTTTTGTGTGTTGGTGAAAGTGTTTTTGATGTCATCTAGATTTCTAGAGTCTAGTAGTCATACCTCAAGTATTTAAGGATAGTATTATGTTTAATTGTGTCATACGGAAAAAAGACTAATAATATCAATTATAAATAAACAGAGAAAAACTAGCCGTAAACTATGACACTTCCAAGACTTTTCCACATAAATATTTACTACAATATACTATAATTATTTTAAGTAACGGTAATAGTGATGATGCAATTCTGTCTGTCGATATTACAACTCATGGAAAAAATCTTCACCAATTTAAAAAGCGATACACAAATTATTTGGTTATTCAAATCCAGCATTACACCAGTTTCTCAACGCGTTACTAAATATAATTTCTTTCTCGTTTTGCCATTGTTGTTCTTTCATAAAACAAAAATCTGCACATAATATCCACATACATAACCTATTTATATATAATATTATATATGACCTGGTCTACGAAAAGGGAGCTAACGCGCGAAAACTAGTTTTCTGGGAAACAGCTGTTAAAAATAAACAACTCCCATCTTCCGTCCGAATCAACTAAAAAGTGAAAATTGATTTTTTGACACAAAAGCCCACTTTCCGTAGACCAGGTCACATATATACATATGTGAATTTATATATTTGTTGTAAGGTCAAATGCAAACTAGTAAGGAAGGGCTAAGTTCGGGTGTAACCGAACATTTTATACTCTCGCAATTTATTTATTTAACTTAATTAATATTATATAATACACATTTTGACCCACATATTCGTCATATATATTGTATAAAGTCCATTGAAAGTTGGAAACCCTAATATTAGGTTAGAAGTACCGAGATCCTCATGTTCGATATATGGGGCCTTGACAACCAATGGTCCGATTTCGGTGATTTTTAGAATGGGGCTGCCACACTATAAACGTAGTATTTGTGCAAAGTTCTGCATCGATATCTTCACTAGTGCTTTCTTTATATATTGTAAAGTTAACGGTTCAGATCGTCTTCAAAGTTCTGGTATATAGGAAGTAGGCGTGGTTGTGAAGCGATTTGGCCTATTTTCACAACATATCATTGGGATGTAAGGAAACTATTACTAACCAAGTTTCATTGAAATCGGTCGAGTAGTTCCTGAGATATGGTTTTTGACCCATAAGTGGGCGACGCCACGCCCATTTTCCATTTTGTAAAAAAATCTGAGTGTAGCTTCTATCTGCCATTTCCTATGTGAAATTTAGTGTTTCTCACGTTTTTGGTTAGTGAGCTAACCCACTTTTAGTAATTTTCAACCTAACCTTTGTATGGGAGGGGGTGTGGTTATTATCCGATTTCGCCATTCTGTGGGCGTGGCAGTGGTCCGATTTTGCTGATTTTCGAACTTAACCTTCTTATGGTGCCAAGGAACACGTGTTCCAAGTTTCATTAAGATATCTCAATTTTTACTCAAGTTACAGCTTGCACGGACGGACGGACAGACGGACGGACAGACAGACATCCGGATTTGAACTTTACTCGTCACCCTGATCATTTTGATATATATAACCCTATATCTAACTCGTTTAGTTTTAGGACAACCGTTATGTGGACAAAACTATAATACTCTCGTAGCAACTTTGTTGCGAGAGTATAAAAAGTGCCAAAAAAATGATGGACAGTCAAAGGTCAGCAAACAATATTCAATAATTATTAAATGATTATAGTAAGCTGAGAGCTGAGACAATTTTTTGTTGCCACATACTCGAATTACAAACAATTTTTAGGGATTTTAAAGGAAAAAGAAAGAATGGTTACGTTTAGTCCTTTCTCAAATGTCCATCACACAATACATTTCATACTCATACACATACATAAGTAGGCAAATGTTGTAAGAAATGCATTATAAAATTCATTTCATTATATATTCCAGTCTTAATTTGCATAAAATTTCGAATCATTGCTGCAGTATGCTTATCAAAGTGCGTCATTTGAAATTGCAGCGCATTTAGCTTGCATGAAACGTTGTAACGAAATTTTCCGAAATTAGTGGTCATGGCGCACAGACACGAATGATTGCTGTGACAGCTGCATACAATTTCGTTGGCCAAATTTGGTGTGATTACAACTGCAGACGTTCTCCAATGATGAATGCTAATCACGGCACAATGCAATTAAATTGTGAGAGTCTTGTTAAGCAGATGCAAGATATTTTCATTTTAATTAGTTCGTAATTTGTGAAAGAAAGAACGAAACTCAGCATTTTGTTTTAGTATTTTTACACTCATGTTTCATTAAGATATCACAAATTTACTCTACTTGCACAGACAGACGGACGAACAAACATACCTCGGAATTTTAACTTTACTCGTCAACTCGATCAAATTAGTATAAATAAGTTTTTATCTAACTGCCTTCCCCAAATAAAAGCATTGGCGGAACAATTTTCACCGCTCAGCGTAAACGTCGATGCGCTATCCCTAAATAAAAGCGGCGATTTTAAATATCAAATATCGAAATGTTTACTTGAATTGTTGCTGTTAAATTTTATTGTACAGCGAAACTTCGTTTTTCGCAGCCAAATTTACTTCGTAACGCGCTGTTAAAATAGAAATTTTCAACCGCTCAACGTAGCCGTCGCGATATTTAGGTATGCGCCATACAAAGTGTATGGATATGAGAATTTTTTGACAGTAATTTGCCGCTGCCGCTTTTATTTAGGGAAGGGAGTAACTCATTTTAGTTACAAACAACCGTCATGTGAACCTAACCATTACCTCTATGCAACATGTTGTGAGAGTATTTTCGAGTAAGCAATTGCGGTAGCTTGTCCAATCATAAGTTTTTAATAAGTTGCAATAATTATTTAAGTTTTTCTTTCGTATCACGGCAAAAATAATTTTACTGAAGAATCTTTTATTACGTGGAAATTTTTTACGTCAACAAATTTTTGTTGCCAAGAATACCCTCCACGCTAGTTCAACGTCGCACTAAGCATACTCGTTGTAGTTATTTGCGTAGCCATTTACTTTTTACGCTTTCACTCCTCACTGCTTTTAGACTACATACAATTTTAGATAACAACAACAAGAAGTGGATGCACGAACGTAAGAGTTTTTGCTATCAATAACGCAAACAATGGATCCAGATTTTCAAGGAAAAAGAAGAAAGGACCGATATACCCGTGCCGGAATACAGTCTAGACTCTTGTTTCCTCAGTTTTTAACGATTTATCGAAATCGAAGTATAACATATAACATATCGAACATGAAGCACTCAGATACTTTAATTTAATTCAGAAGAAATTATTTTCTTCTAATAGTGTGTCTTTGTCCCAAAAATTATTAAAACCGGGTCATAACTTCCCCTAGATCCCATATACCTAATTATTGGTTCTTCAAAAATATGGTGGGCTTTATTCCGCATATAGCGGTTAATGTGTGAAATATCTTAGCAAATTTAAGTGAGCGTATAGTCTTCAATATGGTATATACCTTGGTGGTGAAAATGAGTGAAATTGGTTCAAGAATTACCTCAGCCCTCATATACCATATTTGATGATTTTCGTTATACTATTGGACTTTATGCCGAATATATGGGTCAAATTGATTGTTATCTTAATAAAATTACATCAATAAATTGCGAGAGTATAAAATGCAATAAATGAACTTAGATTTTCCTTACTTGTTATATTACTGATTGAGTCTATTTGTTATGTATTATTTAAAATCTATAAAAACAAAAATATTAAATGAATTTATACGTATACTTATATGCTGTTCATTGACTGTGTTTTTGAACTGACAAATATTTATACTCTGGTTTGATCACAATCATCTTTCATATTTAATTTAATACTAGTTAATTATCTAAACACCGATGTGCTAAGACAAACAGTGTCATGCCACAAAACCGCTAAACTACAAACGCACACTCTTAATATAATATCGAATATGTAAGAGCATAAGTAAGAAAGTATACTATTTGTTATAATGTATGTGGGTTGCTTACTGCGGAGTATGTGAGCGCAACTTTTATAGCAATAAGAGTTTATTAGGCGATAGCGTGAAGTTGTAGTAAAGGGCATCGCTTGTGAAAAATTGTCGAAAACGTACTATAACTTTTCAAGGCCCCAGATATCAAACATGTTGAACTCAGCGCCTAAGGTTAAATTTTAACCGAAAATATGGATAAATCTCTCAGCTAATTTAATGTAAATCAGAGGAAATTGTTTTCTTCGAATAGTGTGTCTCTGTTCCAAAAATTATTAAAATCGGGTCACAACATCTCCTAGCTCCCATATACCTAATTATAGGTTTTTCAAAAATTCGTTGGGCTTTATTACGCATATATGTATTGGTTAATATGTGATATATCTTAGCAAAATTAAGTGAGCGTATGGTATTGGATATATACCTTGCTGGTGAAATTGAATGAAATCGGTTCAGGAATTATCTCAGCCCTCATATTTATATATGACGATTTTCGTTATTCTATTAAAATTTATGCCGAATTTATGGGTAAATTTGTGCGTTATCTTAATAAAATTTCTTCAATAAATTGCGAGAGTATAAAATGTTCGGTTACAAACAAACTTAGCCTTTCCTTACTTGTTTAAATAGGCTTTTGTTTTAATAATTAAAAGTTCATACAGCGGTGTATCTTCACGAACTTAACAATGCCGAAAGCTTATCAGTTTTTAAGCAGCAATATTTTATTGCTTGGTATGCCTCAATTTGTTGACCAATGCAGTGAGAAATTAAAACATGGAATAGATGAAAAAGTGATTGGGAGGATTCTTCCAATGAATATTTATGCGAGTTTATTGTATATAAGTGTATGTTAAAATCAGTCTTCATAAATTTTGTATATCTTTTGCAGATAAAATTGAATACAGATGACACAACAATTTGTCGCGCTTTGTGCAATTATGTTAAATTCTGTTTAACTTCAACCAAAACCTTTCTGGCTTTGGCTGACATATTGAGTTTTTTCATAAGTACCGACTTAGACTTTCTAATTGCAACGTTGTGCAGTTAAGTTTATTCAGAGCAGATGTAATGCTGTATTTATAATGTAATGTAAAATAATAATAAGTTCAAACTCTTTCGAGTGTTACCCGACTATTTTTACTTTCGCAATACACAAAAAATGGCATATATTCACAGCAAGAACAACTTCCCATATAACTCAGTTTTGAATTCCATCTCATTCCTTCACTTTATAATATACACATAAGGAACCAATGAAGATAGCGAAATAAAAATTTACACATATACTGTATATGATCCGTGGCATCTTGTGAAAAAATTGTCGAAATCGGACTATAACTTTAACGTATAAATCGAAATAAATGAGGATATAATAAATTAAAAGGTAAGTTTCATATACAATAAAATTAAATTATATAAATCTAAAGTTGAACCCGGCGTATACGTAATATATGAAATTTTTATTTATTTTATAAACTGCGGAAAATTTAAGATCTTTTTGATTCAGTTTATTCATTCGAATTCACTTTTTTAATTACTCAAATTATTTATGCTTATTTATTCAACAGTTTTCTACATCACCAATTTATCCATTCGCATGTCATTTTTACATGTTTGTTTACCAGCTCGCTCAGCTTTCCTTTCCTTGTAGAATATTACTGCTAATGGTAAATAATCTCACATTTCATACAGGCGTGCATCTTATATATATATTTAACTTACGTAACAATGAAGTCGTTAATGTTTTTTGTTGATTTGGCATATTTACTTCATCTGCCAGAGTGATACAAGTAAGTATTTCGCATTCTTCTTTTTTTGTTGTTTGCGATGATCATTCAGCACAAAATTGTAGTGATATTTTTTTGAACAATGAAATCCAAAGAGCGTATTGAGAAATCTACACCGATTTAAAAATTTAACATAATAAGTTTAATGCAAATTTTAATGGAGTTCAAATATTATTTGAATCAAAATACCAAACCGCCATAATTCATACGAATTAATACATGGAATGAAGAATGTGAATCTAAGATACCACAATATCACATAAATAATGGGGACATAAATGACTTCGGAGTGGTTGTCAATGAGGTTAAAAGTTGAGTTGCGATATTTCTATACTCATGAGATAACTACGTTACGGTGGACTAAAAGCTTTTCTGCGTACCGCTGAGAACTTTGCATGCCATTGAGGTTTACATTAAAAGCACGGAGAAAATGTACGAGTATGACTGTTTTTATGTATACCATATGTAAGTTGTTTATAAGTATATGTGGAAGTTTTTAATATAAACTTCTTAATAACAATGTACCCGAGTATAGGGTTGAATACATGCACCATGTTTGTGAGAAAAGAAAAAGCTATTAGATTTATTTAGTTGTAACCTTGTGGTTATTGATTTGAATTTAATATTTGAATAAACCAATATGTAACTACTTTGAGATATATGTCTGTTTACTCTGCTATTTCTTCCTTTGCACTTAAAGAGCATTTGTTCTATTCCATCTTTGCGTAATGAGAATTCTTTCTTCTTGTGGCACCAAACGATTAATTGTCGAAATAGTCCATACAATATAACAAAAAAGGGGAAAAGTACAGGGTTCTCACATGTTTCGTTATATAACTATTTTACTTCAATATCCCACTATGTATATTTTAAAAATGGTCGAATTCTGAAAAAGAGAAGCATTCAGGGGAATTCTTTTTCTTATAATAGTGAGTCTCAGTACCAAATATGGTCAAAATCGATTCCATATACCTAATATTAGGACTTTCTAATATCTGGTGAGCATTACAAGGTTAATATGTGGATGTCGTAGCAAACTGAGGTGAGCTTATTGTCTTGGATATAATGTAGATTGATGGAGAAAATTTTTGAAATTGGTTCAGGAATAAATGTCGAAGAAATGATCGAACTTGGCACGCTTTTTTGGCTTTGGTTTCGAGGACGAATCGTGGGTAATATGGTTATAACATCGAAAAAATGTTTAACCTTGTCTCCCAATGGGAGAACCCAGGAAAACCAAAGCCAAAAAAGCAGAATGTACATACATAGCCCGCACTATTTGAAAATTCATCGTAAATTTTTTAACAGACCTCGTCTATACATATTTAAATGCACGCTTATGCTACAGTCTAGTAATCTCGATTTAGAATGATAAAATATTTTTTTAAAATATATTTTGATATGAATATATGAAGTCATATTAATATAAGTAAATGTCTCAAAAAGTAATGGTAAATGGAATTACAGACGTTACTATATTATGATAGATTGCTGATTTGCAATGCTGAAGACAACAAACGCTTGCAATCACCGTTAAATTTTCAGGTGTTAGTAAACGAACGAATATCAAGGTACTATGAAATTTTGCCGTAGGCAATAAATTCAAATATATCGTATAATGAGAATTTGTATTGTACATTATGGAAGTCTATGAATATGAATACATATGTGAATTAAGTCAGTATATAACTGTGGTATTATGAGTTATAAACTGAATTTTTAATCGTATGATATGAAAGTCAGCAACACTTTGATGGTTTTTATCTTCCCATGTATTATTTTTCAATAAGAACGCCAAGCGGAACACTTAATACATCCGCTTAAGATTTTTGACAGTTTATATAAAGAAAAATGTACATATCGTAGTTTATAATTTATAAAGGAACCATATGAAAAAACTTAATATTATCCTTATATTAGATATGAGAGAGCTAGGGGAACCAATTGCCCCATTTTTAGTATTTTTCATAATGACTATTAGAAAAAAAATTACACTGAATTTCCATAAAATATCTGAGAGATCTTCTGATATTTCCGCTAAATATTGAACCACAGGCTCTGAGTTCATGTTCGATTTCCGGTACCTTGATAAGTTATTGGCCGATTTTCACAATTTTTGGGTGAGCGACGGCATACCTCTAATGCAGTAGTACATACATATGCAATTTCACTATGCTCAGTTTCCGGAAAACATGACTCAATGCAACATGTTGCCAGAGCAACTTAATCAGTATCCTGTTTATCGATTACCATATCTCATTTCTTATTAAGATAATTCAATAAGTTTAGTTTCTATATCCTTGTGACAAAGTGAAAATTATACTAATTAGTTAATTCAACCAATAATGTACCTAGATTAACATTTTAACTCAATTTCCTAGATTTAGGAATATTTTTACTACCCTAAATATGATATATGGATGTACAATATTTCGTAGATATGATCGCAAATGTATTGTATTCTTAACATACATTCTTTATTCAGCGAATAAAAAGACAGCAGCTACACTGGCTAGGTCATGTTGTCCGAATGGACGAAGGTGCTCCAGCTTTGAAAGTGTTCGAGAGTCGATGAAGAGGAAGACCACCACTCCATTGGAAAGACCAGGTGGAGAAGGATCTGTCTTCACTTGGTATCACCAATTGGCGCCAGACAAATGTTTTAAACTCGGCTATAACCCTATAAGTGGTGTCTACACCAGTTAAGAAGAAGAAGAAGTCATCATATCAGCTGTACTATTTATATTCGATTTTTTCTACTAATATTTGAGCTCTCTGTTGTGAGCCAAATAATCTGAGGGCTTTGAAAATGTCGTCCAATGTATGGAGGAATTAATTTGAATTTAATTTTTCCCATTTTCGAAGTATGCCAAGAAAACGGAATGGCCACGCACATTGGAATTTTCTATAAAAAGGGAAATAATTCACATTCCCAGTTCTGTATTGAGATATTTATGGCATTTCTTATTTTGCTAGCGCACATACCTACATATGTACGAAAATTCCAGTGTGTATCTTTTGACGAAATGCCTATGATTATACTAAACAAAATGTATTCACATTTAGAATAATAACCAGCATGCTTATGTGTACTATATTTTATATGCAAATGAAAGGTGTTGTGGCATGAATGTATTGCAAGTAGAAAATACAGCATATACATGTGTATGTATATATATTAATATAAATATTTTGAAACCCAAAATATAAGGATATAAACTGTGAAATTATTGTTAGAGCGAGGGTATTTATATTAATTTTTTATTGTTTGAATTAGCAAAGGAATTCTGGCTTGCTAAAATAGTTTAGCAACACACGCCGCAAATAATATTTCATATATTATAAATCAATTTACAAAAGATACCAATATGATATACATAAACATACCAAAAATGTTGTTGCCGACTTGCGGCAAATCTGGTCGAAAAATGGACGAACGAAAAATATTTGAAAAGCTTCTCGATGCATACGAGATTTTTTCTTGACAAAGGGTTCTCAAATACGCGTTAAACGGTAAACGCGTTAAGACAGTAAGTGGTATTAATTTCAGCCAAATGGTGTATGAAATAGCTTTTCTGTTTCGTACGGTTTGTTTGTTTTTCTGCTCAAAGCAACTGCTACGTACACAATTCCTTCTTTTGTTAGTGTTCACATGCATACAGCATTTTGTTCGTCCATAGCTTCAATGTAATCATTTTTCCGTCCAAACTGTGCGCACGCAACTAGCGCAATAGAAATAAAATCTTGCGAAAGTACAGAAACTTTTCTAATAGAGTAGAGTTAAGAATTTAAAAAAAGTGTAAGCATACAATAAGCTAGGGGGAATACAAATAAAGAAGATACCAATAAATTAAATGGTTTTGGTTTGGAAAGTGTTGAAATTTGAGAAAGCATTTTAAAATAAAACTGTATATCTGAATTTCTATGCGGGGAAATATAAGCAACTTCGCTTTATTGAAATTTGTCTTTATATGAGTATAATATTCATATATAGCAGCAAATATTCCTGTTATAAAGAAATTTTCTTCATTTAAATCGAGTCTATCATTTTAACAAGTATTTTAAAAAGAAAAACTATTAACTCAGAAAAGTGTAGGAAGTTTCCCAAACTTAATATTGTATAAGCCCCCATTTAAAGTACATTTCCTGATACAGGAGGGTACTATTACAGTTATCTGTATAAAATAATTATATATAGACAAAATCAGTACTTAATTTTATTTGCAGTATGTCATGACAAAACATACCCGCGTGTACCAAGTTTCATCAAGATATTTTAATTTTTCATCCAATTATAGCTTGCACGGACGGACATCCAGAATTCGACTCCTTGCGTCGCATTCTGATCATGTATATGTCTATATATTTATCACAATTAGTTTTAGGCGTTACAAACAACCGTTAGGTAAACAAAATATTTATATTTTGTGCTTACCATGTTGCGAGAGTAAAAAATAAATTTTATATCTGCGAACCCGCGGAAAACATATAATAAGAATACGTCCATTCTTTTCCAATGTAACTTTATTAATTATGCACATTTACAATTCTTAAAACTAAGAGAAGATTACTATGAGCTTAAAACTAGTATGAGAGTAAAAATGTGTATTGTTGTTGTTTACAGAGAAATTCCTTATTGGAAAGATCAGTTTGCAAGTGAGTAAATAACGAAATGGAAGGAATATATGTGAGAGGATAAATAGTAGAGCTAAAGAAAGTTTGCAATTATAAATGTATGTTGTTAGTGGTGTGAGCATTGGTATATGACTATATCAAGACGTCTGGTTCTATTGGATCTTTTTTTTTGCAACTTACTACATTAAATTCTTATCCACTTATAATTAATAAAGATGGTATTGATATGAATATATGAAGTCATATTAATATAAGTAAATGTCTCAAAAAGTAATGGTAAATGGAATTACAGACGTTACTATATTATGATAGATTGCTGATTTGCAATGCTGAAGACAACAAACGCTTGCAATCACCGTTAAATTTTCAGGTGTTAGTAAACGAACGAATATCAAGGTACTATGAAATTTTGCCGTAGGCAATAAATTCAAATATATCGTATAATGAGAATTTGTATTGTACATTATGGAAGTCTATGAATATGAATACATATGTGAATTAAGTCAGTATATAACTGTGGTATTATGAGTTATAAACTGAATTTTTAATCGTATGATATGAAAGTCAGCAACACTTTGATGGTTTTTATCTTCCCATGTATTATTTTTCAATAAGAACGCCAAGCGGAACACTTAATACATCCGCTTAAGATTTTTGACAGTTTATATAAAGAAAAATGTACATATCGTAGTTTATAATTTATAAAGGAACCATATGAAAAAACTTAATATTATCCTTATATTAGATATGAGAGAGCTAGGGGAACCAATTGCCCCATTTTTAGTATTTTTCATAATGACTATTAGAAAAAAAATTACACTGAATTTCCATAAAATATCTGAGAGATCTTCTGATATTTCCGCTAAATATTGAACCACAGGCTCTGAGTTCATGTTCGATTTCCGGTACCTTGATAAGTTATTGGCCGATTTTCACAATTTTTGGGTGAGCGACGGCATACCTCTAATGCAGTAGTACATACATATGCAATTTCACTATGCTCAGTTTCCGGAAAACATGACTCAATGCAACATGTTGCCAGAGCAACTTAATCAGTATCCTGTTTATCGATTACCATATCTCATTTCTTATTAAGATAATTCAATAAGTTTAGTTTCTATATCCTTGTGACAAAGTGAAAATTATACTAATTAGTTAATTCAACCAATAATGTACCTAGATTAACATTTTAACTCAATTTCCTAGATTTAGGAATATTTTTACTACCCTAAATATGATATATGGATGTACAATATTTCGTAGATATGATCGCAAATGTATTGTATTCTTAACATACATTCTTTATTCAGCGAATAAAAAGACAGCAGCTACACTGGCTAGGTCATGTTGTCCGAATGGACGAAGGTGCTCCAGCTTTGAAAGTGTTCGAGAGTCGATGAAGAGGAAGACCACCACTCCATTGGAAAGACCAGGTGGAGAAGGATCTGTCTTCACTTGGTATCACCAATTGGCGCCAGACAAATGTTTTAAACTCGGCTATAACCCTATAAGTGGTGTCTACACCAGTTAAGAAGAAGAAGAAGTCATCATATCAGCTGTACTATTTATATTCGATTTTTTCTACTAATATTTGAGCTCTCTGTTGTGAGCCAAATAATCTGAGGGCTTTGAAAATGTCGTCCAATGTATGGAGGAATTAATTTGAATTTAATTTTTCCCATTTTCGAAGTATGCCAAGAAAACGGAATGGCCACGCACATTGGAATTTTCTATAAAAAGGGAAATAATTCACATTCCCAGTTCTGTATTGAGATATTTATGGCATTTCTTATTTTGCTAGCGCACATACCTACATATGTACGAAAATTCCAGTGTGTATCTTTTGACGAAATGCCTATGATTATACTAAACAAAATGTATTCACATTTAGAATAATAACCAGCATGCTTATGTGTACTATATTTTATATGCAAATGAAAGGTGTTGTGGCATGAATGTATTGCAAGTAGAAAATACAGCATATACATGTGTATGTATATATATTAATATAAATATTTTGAAACCCAAAATATAAGGATATAAACTGTGAAATTATTGTTAGAGCGAGGGTATTTATATTAATTTTTTATTGTTTGAATTAGCAAAGGAATTCTGGCTTGCTAAAATAGTTTAGCAACACACGCCGCAAATAATATTTCATATATTATAAATCAATTTACAAAAGATACCAATATGATATACATAAACATACCAAAAATGTTGTTGCCGACTTGCGGCAAATCTGGTCGAAAAATGGACGAACGAAAAATATTTGAAAAGCTTCTCGATGCATACGAGATTTTTTCTTGACAAAGGGTTCTCAAATACGCGTTAAACGGTAAACGCGTTAAGACAGTAAGTGGTATTAATTTCAGCCAAATGGTGTATGAAATAGCTTTTCTGTTTCGTACGGTTTGTTTGTTTTTCTGCTCAAAGCAACTGCTACGTACACAATTCCTTCTTTTGTTAGTGTTCACATGCATACAGCATTTTGTTCGTCCATAGCTTCAATGTAATCATTTTTCCGTCCAAACTGTGCGCACGCAACTAGCGCAATAGAAATAAAATCTTGCGAAAGTACAGAAACTTTTCTAATAGAGTAGAGTTAAGAATTTAAAAAAAGTGTAAGCATACAATAAGCTAGGGGGAATACAAATAAAGAAGATACCAATAAATTAAATGGTTTTGGTTTGGAAAGTGTTGAAATTTGAGAAAGCATTTTAAAATAAAACTGTATATCTGAATTTCTATGCGGGGAAATATAAGCAACTTCGCTTTATTGAAATTTGTCTTTATATGAGTATAATATTCATATATAGCAGCAAATATTCCTGTTATAAAGAAATTTTCTTCATTTAAATCGAGTCTATCATTTTAACAAGTATTTTAAAAAGAAAAACTATTAACTCAGAAAAGTGTAGGAAGTTTCCCAAACTTAATATTGTATAAGCCCCCATTTAAAGTACATTTCCTGATACAGGAGGGTACTATTACAGTTATCTGTATAAAATAATTATATATAGACAAAATCAGTACTTAATTTTATTTGCAGTATGTCATGACAAAACATACCCGCGTGTACCAAGTTTCATCAAGATATTTTAATTTTTCATCCAATTATAGCTTGCACGGACGGACATCCAGAATTCGACTCCTTGCGTCGCATTCTGATCATGTATATGTCTATATATTTATCACAATTAGTTTTAGGCGTTACAAACAACCGTTAGGTAAACAAAATATTTATATTTTGTGCTTACCATGTTGCGAGAGTAAAAAATAAATTTTATATCTGCGAACCCGCGGAAAACATATAATAAGAATACGTCCATTCTTTTCCAATGTAACTTTATTAATTATGCACATTTACAATTCTTAAAACTAAGAGAAGATTACTATGAGCTTAAAACTAGTATGAGAGTAAAAATGTGTATTGTTGTTGTTTACAGAGAAATTCCTTATTGGAAAGATCAGTTTGCAAGTGAGTAAATAACGAAATGGAAGGAATATATGTGAGAGGATAAATAGTAGAGCTAAAGAAAGTTTGCAATTATAAATGTATGTTGTTAGTGGTGTGAGCATTGGTATATGACTATATCAAGACGTCTGGTTCTATTGGATCTTTTTTTTTGCAACTTACTACATTAAATTCTTATCCACTTATAATTAATAAAGATGGAATATGAAGCTGCATAATTATAAGAATATACATATAAGTAAACCGTTTTCATTAGGAAGCCAAAGGAAAATATAATATTTTCAGTATTTGTTGCATATTCAGAGCAATTGAGGATTATTTGTAAGACAACTGCAGTCTGAGCTGCGTTCGTTACAACTCTATTCACTAATATTCACTGTTATACACTTGTCGCATTAAATCTCTTAATGCAAGCTTGGCATCAAGTTAAACATTGCATTATGTTGGTATTGTTGGTTGAGTAGGTACTAAAACGAAAAGCTTGTAATTGTATAAACTTTAGGTATATTTACATGTGAGTACACATGCATTATTTTTCGTTGTGTTTTATTATGGAGATAAAAAGAAATAAGCAGAAGAAATCCTAGTTGGAGGCAAATATAATGAAAATTATCAAGAAGAATTAAATAGTTTCAGATAAGATTTTTACTTAAGTAAGTATACTTGTAATCCATACAAAGTCAATTCTGAAGATTAGAATTTTATGTAGTAAGCAATGAACATGGCGGGAATTTAAGGTTCTAAGCATTCTTTATTTAGAGTCCTTGTTCAGTCGATCAAGATCTGATATACCTATAATATTATTTTGTCATTACAGCGCAAATATATTAAAATAATTTATATTAAGTTGTAAAAGTTAAAAGTTAAAAGTCAATAAAAGTATCTACATATTACATATTATACTCGTACTCGAACAAGAATTGTATTTACACTTATTTATGTTTTGCAGCGCCTTGAAATTTCATTCTCATAGCTCACAAACTTAATATATTGATATACATTTGTATATGTGTGCTGTATGTAAATATCTCTGTCGACACGATTAAGTGATGAGCTTCACTGCCATGTAAACTTTTGAAATTTTCTTAATGTTACCACAGACGTGCTGAGGTTAGCAGAATAAATATAATTTCTGAGAAATAAAAATAAAATATAGGAACATAACAGTAAAATATATGTCAGAATTTACATATTCTCAATGCCATAGTATAGTCATAAGTATGTAAATAAATTAAGTGTAAATACGTATGTAGATCTGAGATCTGAAAGAATTAATAGTCAGTCGAGATATATGTATACATACATCGCATTCTATTCACATAAATATATTCCCGTGTGCATGGGCAAATAAATGAGTGCATTCGTGACAAAAGCCATGCAATTACACTTGCATTCAAATATTCAGTTGTGTGTTTGGGAGAAAGTGTAATAATTTATCGAAGTATCTTTTTACTTCAATGCATATCTTCAATTCTCAACATATGTATGTACGTGTATATCATAGTATACTATATTGCCAGTAGTATTGTGGAATGTAGCTATTGTAGGTGTTAATATTATAGTAACAAAAGCAATTTCGAATTTTTGCTAACAAAGCAATAACGTCACACTTTATTTAGTGTTTATTGCATTCATCCTCGTGCATTCTAACATACATATGTCTTTGCACAAAAGTGTATATGTATATTACAACGATTACATTTCAATGTGTTTCTAAATTATTTATTTCGTGTTTTTTTCAAAATTATTTCTTATTTATTTTATTAGACATTTTACATACATTTTCTTGAACAAGTTTGGTATCTAAATTAAAATCACACAAAACTTTAACGTTCATGTACCTATGAAAGTATATGTCCACATTTGAGAGCACGCATAATAAATTGTAAATAATCTTTGACTGTCCAAAGAGTTTTTCAAGTATGCTTCTTTAGTACTCTCAAAACACAAGAAAATTCACACATATTTCTCAATGGTAGGGCGCAATGATACCATACAATCGTAAATCAGTATGTGCTATATGTTTGTGGCAGACCCTGAGAAATACTGAGTATTTGATTTCCAAATTTTAATATTTTATTTTTTCGAAAACTAAGTGAGTCGCAGAGTAATAACACTGTACAACACTATGATGGGTATTGGATCAAACTATTATTTTCCGGGAGTTTGAGTTATTAGCAAAAAAAGTGTATTCTCCGATTTTCGAAGTTAGCGTCTAAAATCGAAATATTTGGATTCAAAGTTCGAAAAATTAAAAATTGAATTTGTTTCAAATATGCTGTGCGACCTAAGTGCACCAAGAAATGGGAGAACCATTGGATCTAATTTCGATATAACTCCATTTCGATATTGTATAATATTATATAAGACTTTCATGCAGCTAAAGAACACAAGCTCCAAATTGTTTATTTATGTTATCGGAAAACCAAGTGTGTATATTTTCAAAAAAGAAAAAATAATCTAGGTAATTTTGGTGATGGCTGTGAAGGAAAATCGGAAAAAGAGCAATTAAAAATGCATTTTATGATTTATTTAATTAAATTTACTCCTCATTCAATGGCATTTAGTAATAAAAACATGTAAAAGATTGTCAAATTCATGTTATAGTTTCAGCGGGAACATTTGTTGCAGTGAAAATATAATATGTATATCACCAAACACCAGTCAATAGCATGCCTTGTCTTAAGAGTGCTTTCACTTTGGATTATCTAATATAATAATATCAAGTTGACCATATAACTCACATAAAGCCTATTAGCATAACGAAAATATATATTTATTTCGTAATGCATAATTAGATGTAAAATGGTAACCAATATAAAAAAGTTGGCTAATATAGAATGTGAGAACTTTTAGTTTTACAACTTTTCGGTTAACGCCATTTTGTGGGCACGGCAAGGGTCCGATTTCGCCCATTTTTAATACAAGATCCGCTCACGGTTCCAGGTTGTTTCTGTACCAAGATTCATTAGCATATCTGATTTTTTGCTGAACCTATTGCATGCACGGATGGACTGACGACGGACAGAAAGATCTAACTTTTTAGTTGTATGTATTACGAACAACTGCCGTATAAGGACACAATTTGTATACTGTATGAGCACACTCCTGTAGGACCCCCAGAGGTTATCTAGTGGTTCATGCCCAGAGTACACTGAGTTTGTGGAGGAAACACTTCTCCGACCTACTGAATGGCAGTGAAAGTACAACACCAGGAGATGGCGAAACCAATTCCCCAATCGATGACGATGGAACGATGTTCCATTACTCGATCATGAGGAAATTCGAGCAGCAATTACCCGCTTGAAGAAAAACAAGGCGGCGGGGCCACAATCTGCGCCAACTACCGTGAGATAAGCCTCCTTAACAACGCATATAAGGTCATTTCGAGTGTATTGTATGAAAGACTGAAGCTCACCGTCAACAAACTGATTGGATCTTATCAGTTTGGCTTTAGACCTGGAAAATCTATAACAGACCAGATATTCACCGTGCGCCAAATCTTTGAGAAGACCCCTGAAAGAGGTTCCACACACACCATCTCTTTGTCGATTTTGAAGCTGCTTTCGACAGCACGAAAAGGAGTTGCCTTTACGCCGCGATGTCTGAATTTGGTATCCCTGCAAAACTAATACGGATGTGAAAGCTGACGTCGAGCGACACCAAAAGCTCCGTCAGGATCGGGAAGTACCTCTCCGAGCCGTTTGATACCAAACGAGGTTTCAGACAGGGTGACTCACTATCGTGCGACTTCTTTAACCTGTTGCTGAAAAAATAATTCGAGCTGCAGAACTGAACAGAGAAGGTTCAATCTTTTATAAGAGTGTACGAGGACAATACGAAATGTATTCTGTCATCAAACGAACAGTCAGTGCACTCGTATCTTGGCTCCCACGTCACAGTTGACAGTCATAACTTTGAAGTTGTAGATAATTTCTTATACCTAGGAATCAACATCAACACCTTGGAAGGACCAAGTGGAGAACGACCTGGCTTCACTTGTCATTACCAATTTCCGCCAAACTGCCAAAAGTAGAAACGAATAGTCCACCGGTATCACCCACCGACAAATGTAGCATTGAAATGCAGACATCAGGTGACCAGTAAGGTGGAAAATCAGAACTGCTTCGCTTTTATAATGGCAAAAAAATATGATAAACGAAAGTTAAATAGAGCGTTAATGCGCATACACTGAGTCGATTAGCGCTAAAACGAGTGGATCTGTTTGTAATGTTGTATATACAATTGTTTTACTTTCTATGTATGTATATGGTTTTGGCCGTACGCCGTACGTACTGGTAGAAAAATTTGTTTGTTTGCGATTTTTCTTGTCCATAAACAGAGGTTTCGCTTTATAAGAACCTTCAACGTAAATAATTTAATTGTTTATGCTTTTACGGTCTGTCAGATATTCAAAGTGCATATATTGCTGATGCATGAAATTGTATAAATAAAATGTTTATAGGTGTAAACAAGCTACTGGTTGCATCAAGAATTATTCATACGTCATGTACCACCTTGCTTTATTTAAATTACTACTAATTTAAGGGCATTATTATCTGTTGCAAGATTATTCCGGTCGGAATGAAAGATATAGTAATACATGTAAACGCAAAGTTTATGCTATATCAAATACCTCATAGGCTCTTCTACTCGAAGAGTATTTCTACTTATAATATTCAGTAATGGTTGATCTGAACTGCAATACATAGTCATCGGACTATTGCATTAATGGTTTTACTTGTAATAAGCAAGATACAGAGGTAGTCAAAATTATTTACAATTCGAACGTTTTTTTATAAATGACACTGAAATAGCCTTTCCTGTTGTTGTTGCAGTGTAACAATATTCTATGCTGTCTCAGTTATCTAACTATACTTCTACACTTTTAAATACATCAAAATATATCACCAAAGCAATACGGCAGATTGTCTATAAAATTATATTAAGCATATTGCACATTTTGGAAATAGTTAAAAATGATAACAACACAAACATATGCACTGTATTTTCTGATCATATATAAATGCTTATGCAAATATGCATGTTTCGTATGCAATACATTTTGGTTTTGGTTATGGAAGACCAAGGGCATAATTATTTCTAACAGCACCCAGCTGTATTCGTGAGGATATTCACGAAATGCATTTGCATTGCATGGCATACGATTAGCATACTGATGTGTACTACACAGCACATTCGGGTGCAATTTGCTAACAATTGACTACATTTTGTGTTCTTACATTTTAATCTTAAGCTTTGTTTGTTATTTCCCTTTATAAAATTGGAGTTCTAAAACTAAATGTATATAGGTTTATTATTTCGTTATTTCTAGTGATAATTTAACTGGACGTTAAGAGAGGAGCTGTTGCTAAACCTGAAAAAAGAATGATGAAGCAGAGAAATAACTGACGGACTTATTTGTACTGGCCACATTGACCACACAAATATGAGTCACATAAAATAAATGTTGTCAACAACTCTAGCATTATGAGTTGTTGTGCAGAAAAGCATAATATTTTATAAGTAACGCAGTTAAAAAAGATAAAATTCATACTTACCGATATGAATGAACCGAATGCTGGAAAGCAAAGAACTACTTTAAAATATCTTTAAAAGACGCACAAAAGTTTATAATTGGATTATGATTGGCAAACGCAAATTTATAGATAAGCACATTTACATGCTTTCTATGACAGTTCAGTTTACTAATTTCTTGCAATTTTTATATAGTACTGACACTAAGAGAAAACTCATAAGTTGAAACATAAAATATAGAGTGATTACATCTTTGTAGTTAATAGCTTCGTTAACCTGCATATATCAGCGTCTAAACCAATCATAGCTTATCTTCCCAAAGAGTCAATGAGTAATCTTCACAGTTAGTCCCATTAAAAATCGAGCGTATCATGCCAGTTTAACTATAAATATGCACCTTTAATAGCCTTCTCTAAATATAATTGAAGTAACAAAAGAAATTGGAAAAAAAATGATGTTGCAACCAACGACCACTTTAATTCTTCAATAAAGTGTAATATTTATAGAGATCCAGATTCACACGCCTATTTCAAGAGTATAGTGATAATGGTTTTAAAACATTGTAAACCAGATATTAAAGGAACTCTCAACAAAACTACACTTTTGTAACGAAATTTATATTCTTAATTTAATTCGTAAGAGGAACAAAATAATATGTATTATATTTCAAAAAGATAAACCAAAGTATTATTAGGTCTACAACTTTGCTTCCGCCGTTTTTTTTGTAAATTTAAGGCTTTATTTTATAAAAACGGTTACAAA
Source organism: Zeugodacus cucurbitae (assembly GCF_028554725.1). NCBI lineage: Eukaryota > Metazoa > Arthropoda > Insecta > Diptera > Tephritidae > Zeugodacus > Zeugodacus cucurbitae. The sequence continues at coordinate 42,086,052 of NC_071669.1, forward strand.
AATGTTATTCAAAATATTGGCGAAAATCTCAGCATCTTCGAAAATCTTCTCCCTTCCACCACCATGCCGGTCTTCGACTTCGTAATCACCAATCTTAAAACGTTGAAACCATTCGCCACATGTTCTTTCACTTAGGACAGCCTCACCGTACGTATCCGAAAGCATTTGATGAGCCTCAGTCGCACTTTTCTTGGAATTAAAAAAGAAAAGCAAAATTTCCCTCAAATATCGAGAATTCGGCTCAAAAAGTGACATTGTCAGTTGAGAATTAACAGATCTCTACAAATATTTTGTTTTGTTAATGTTGACACAAATGTGCAAGATCGATATAAAACGATTTAATCGACCAGTGCTTGACCCTAGACACATCTATTGGAAAACGGCGGAAGCAAAGTTGTACACCTAAAATTATAACGAAAACTATCGATTTAAAAATGGTAAATTTCTTGGCTACATTTTACATAATAAACTTCTGTAGACGCCTTAAATTCTGTGTATTTTGCAGCATCTGGATTCTGTCAATGCCATTTATTATCAAGAACGCATCAATGAACTTAATTTTGTTAGAGCACTATTCTTATACCAATCCTTGTTCGAAAGTTAATTACACAAAATGTTTCAAGGCGGTTAGGCAAATGCAATTAAATTAAGTTTTCTCTATGGAAATATTTATTAATGATGCTGTGTATTTTATAGATGGTGTAGTCAATGATATATATTTTCCATAAAATTTATACTCCAAATTGAACAATTTAACTAATGCCATGTTATTGAATCACGTTTATCATTGAGTGAGTAGTATGTAGCCACTTTCCTATATTGAATATAATATTAAACGCTTGTAATACAACACACTAATAAATTCCTATATACTAATAATTTATGATTTGTATATAGGTACTTCCATGAATGTGTACTTAATCTACAGTTCAGAAATATATTTCACAAGTAATATCTGCAGTATTTACTTCTTAGTTTTTGGAATTCACTTATGAAATGTGCAGTTTTAAGTAAAGTTGTCTAACAACTGCTTTAGTATCAATTGTGTATTCTATTGAAATAATTCAATTATTACAACAATAAGTTAAGTATTTATTGGAAGTAGTGTTTCATATTCGTATGTAGAATCCTTAAACATATCTACGTATAATCGGAATTATTTATGTATATAAAGGAAATTTAATAACATCCGAGTTAATTTAATTAAGTATTACATATTTGAATAATTGATTGCCTCAAGAAATTGAAAAAGGACAATGCGCAATTAATTTATTTTAGATTAAAAGTCTTTTCAGATTACTGGCAAAGAAAATTACAAACAACTTTTTATATCATTTAACATATTTATTTATTTACTAATACACTTAGCTTGTATTTATATGAATAGATAATAATAAGTTTTTTTTTTAATTTTAAGTGCATTTAATTTAACTATGCACTTGTTCGTTAGCAATTTGTTCTCGGTGGCTATTCAACATTGACTGAATGTCTTTTCTTCTATTATCGTCCGTCCTAGTGTCTGTTTCAGGGTATAATTGTAAGTATTTCATTAGTATTTCTATCTGCTTCTAAGACCTTCCTCTTATGCGCTTGCATAAGTTCACAATACCGAATTGGGACTATTTTAAAGGCGACAACATTGATATAGACGAATTAATAACATTAACACGAATATTACAGTTATTTTTTAACACACCTCGTACATTTAATAAATGTGATCAATTTTAAAATGAATTAAGAATTATTGTATTAGAAAGTTTGTTTAAATCATAAACATATGTATATGCACTTTTCTTTGACGGAATAGGTTGCTAATTGTTAAAATAAGTTCATAAAGTTAAAATAATAATTTTCATATCTCTATTTACATTTCATTTTACTTTTATTACTTAAATTTTTATCGTTATCGAATATTAAAGTTAATTGAGAACGGACACAATTACTGCTAAAATTGTGATATCTGATATGTATTAGTATTATATAACGACTCATGATGCAAGCATTCTCATTTAAGATACTGATGCACATTTAGCAGTTGCATTGCTTTTCCTCTAACAAATTTGGTTTAATTACTCAAAACAGCGCTAGCGAATGATTAATGTTAATTTCCGGACAAATCAAAGTATATACGAGCAGATGCAACGAATTTTTGATAATTAGTTAATTAATTAGAAGTTGCAAATTGAAAGCATAAATAGATTAATTTGAGAAATTATCCAAAACTTAATGTGAAGTGTATTTCATATTAGCTATGTAATATTCCAATATATAATATTCAATAAAAGTGTAAATGGAAGTCAATTGCGAATTCTTGATTGTTTGGTGTTTTTTTTATAAAATTAATCAACAAATCTAATAGAATATATGTTTAACTAAGACAAGAGTCAAACATAATATTTGATTGAAAACAGCTTTTAAGCACTATACAGCACCTAATTTTAAAAACAACTTAATAGTAGCTTAACGACATTAAGAAATCAAGAGAAATTGTTGTAGCAAAAAAGCGAATATCCTACTAAGCAAATATTTAACTTATGATGATACTGTTACTAAAATAGCGCCTTTTACCACATAAATAAAGCTAAATCCATCAATATGGCTCTTCTTGAAATTTAACTATCAAACATTCACGTTGTGGTACGTGAATGAAATTATTTTTAGAAAAAAATACTATGCAGCGAGTGATTAAGTGCTTTATTCTAATTCAACCCCTAACCTACATTTACCTTTTGGGAATCTTCATTAAATTTTTATATTGTCAATCAAGCAAATGTAAAACCTAAACATTTATTTCTCCAGTGTACTTTGTACGAGTATTTCGATTTTTATTACTTTTATGTCATCGTTAAAATGTTTTTATGACAGTTTTGGTAATTTGTTGATGACATTTAAATGCCAGCATTGGCTTTCATCGATTGCAGCCTTTGAGTAGAAAAATTAGAATTCCGTTAACGGTAAATGTGAATTGTGTTCTAAAAAACCAAGACGTGGCTTCTTAAATTGTTAAAAGAGGTTTTTATGACCGATATGAGTATGAGTGTCAGTAAATATATTTAAAATGTTCTTTGCTGAGTGAGGCAAACGTATCGTTTCTAAATACATGCCTTTATGTATCCTTATTCTTAAGATATTAAATTGTACATGCGCCAAAACACATGCCAGCTGAATCCTATATGTACTACAAGTGCTGCCTGTTTGTTTGAACATCTGGTATAGTTTGCGCGAACGCTTGACGAGTCGACAGCTATTTATGCTTAGTTTTGCCATGGAAAAACAGTATACAAAGACTACACTCATGTTAGTATAAATAATTGCAAGCAAGCGTAAATCGTTCATGTATTCTATAAAAAGTCAAAATTTGAGTAATTGTACCTTTATGCAATACATAGGTAAACGCGGGTAATTACATACTTTCCCTGATGGGTGTTGAAAATTAGTGAAATCGATTCAGAAATCATCCAAATTTGTTTGTTATATAAACAAGTAAGAAAGGGCTAAGTTATATTCTCGCAATTCATATATGTAATTTTATTAAATAACACACAATTTGATCTATATATTGGGCATGAAGTCCACTTGAATAACGACAATCATTATAAATAGTATATGGGGGCTGGGGTAATTCCGGAACCGATTTCCCTCATTTTCACTACCAAGGTACATTATATTAAAGACTATAGTACTAAGACTAAGGCTTGCGGAAGTTAATTAATCCTTCAGAGAATTTGGTAAATATTTGAAAACTCAATTCAACTAATATTGATTTATGATGAAGACCTATAGCAAAAAATAATTACAAAGCCTGTTACTCTGAATAAACGTTTAGTATGCATCTGTCGATTGTCATTTATCATCTGAGCTGCACAAAGGCAAATGCCTACGTATTTGTAACGGACAATACAGGGGGGCCATTATGTCACAACTGATGTTAAATAAATAAATGCACCTGTCTAGCATATGTTACGATATCCATATATTTATGAGCACACTTATATCATATACACGTGAATCCTGTTTGGACATCATTAAATAGGCATTTAAAACTCATCACCAGTAACACCATTAAGTGTGATAAATGAATAGCATGTGGGGTGTGGGGCTCTTGCGTTGCTTTGTTTACTTAAAGATGTTAATTCTGATAAATATTTGTATATAAGATCATTTTGTAACTACATATTGGACTATTTTCCATGGGTAATTAAGACAAGCAGTAGTATTTACAAGGAAATACTTACATTTTACCGATAATGGTAAGAAAATTGTAAATAATATTTCGACTATTTTGTATTGCATTGATTCTTTGAGTTCAATACTTTTATGCTAAAGGCATTTCTACAAACATTTATTTAAAGAGAATTAATGTCTTTTAACACATTTTATAAATCATGCTTAGAGATTCATTCATTTCCTTAATCACATTTCAAACAATAAATTGACCCATTGCTTATCATCCGATTTTTCCGACATCTTCCAATTGCTAACAAAAAGGATTTATATATAATCGGGATTTGTGGGAATTTCTATAAACATACACACAAGAACAACAAGTTGACATCGAAAACTCCTTCCTATTAATTTTCTTTTAGTTTTGAATAGTAGTGGGATCCTAATGAGCCTGAAGATTTATTTTTTAAACTACTGTAGTATTTCTCTTTGAATTATTTTCGGTTTTTAACAATAAAAGTCTCACATTAAGTTAACAAGGGAAGGACCTTTAAATACGTACATATATGTATATACTAAATTATTATGGGATAGTTCTAATCATATGCGTACATATCTAAACCTAAGTACATTCTATTTCGTTTGTAATGTAGTGGTACTCGGAGGTGTACTTAATGTCAGTACAATACACTACATATTAATAATTGGTACTTGAAATATAGTTAACTGGAGATTTGGATGGTAGACCATTTTGTGCGTGATACTAGCGTAAGCATACATATCATATAATTTGTATAATAACCTGCAAAATGTTATTTAAAAAACTTTGTTTATCAGGTGATATGGATTTGTAGTAGAAACATTTAACATCATGCCACGGCTGTTATCCATTGTTATTTTAATCTATATTGTCAGCAATATTTTTGCTAAACACAGTCATATTTTAACAATATTTTCAACTGTACTTCAATTATTGATTAAGTACATAGATTTATTAGGTGGTTACATTAAGTATACAATAAATATAGTTAGTTTATTTATAATTCGTGATTTTTATACTCGCGCAAAAAAGTTACTAAGAGTATTGTAGTTTTGTTTGCATAACGGTTGGTTGTAAGTCCTAAAACTAAACGAGTTAGATATAAGGTTATATATATATCATGTATATCATATATATATATATACATATGTATATAGTTTGGTTTTTAATATTTGGTTTTTAATATTTTCCTTGCAAATCGGTTCACAACCATGCCTACTTCCTATATACCAGAACTTTGAAGCCAATCTGAATAGTTTACTTTACAATACATGAAGTAAGCACTAGTGAAGATATCGGAACAGAACTTTGCACAAATACTGCATTTGTAGTGTAGCATCGCTCTTCTAAAAATGACCGAAATCGGACCATAAGTTTTCAAGGCCTCATATATCGAACATGAGGACCTTCTAACCTAATATAAATGTTTCTAACTTTCAATGGACTTTATACCATATATATGACGAATATGTGGTTCAAATTGTGTATAATACATATTAATAGAATTAAATAAATAAATTGCGACAATATAAAATGTTCGGTCACAACCGAACTTGGCCCTTCCTTACTTGTTCTATCTGTATTTTAATACCGAACAACTCAAAATTAAGGGATATTCACTACAGAGGAATATTACATATTGATTTGAACTCTTTTACGTTGTTACAAAAAGCCTTTAGATGAAAAAACTATTGCCCAACATTTTGCGAGATCATACACAATTTATGTGGACCAATGTATTTTGAGAAGAATTAGCCCTGTATTAAAATAATTGTGTCTACTAACACTTCTGTTATGTAATATTTTTCCAGTTGTATGTAACTGAACTGCATAACGAAAATTTCGCAACTAGACAGATTTGAGTGACATGCATAAAGCATATATTTTTATCTTAAAATTAAAATAGAAAATTGCTATCAGGAAATTATAGTGATATGAAATATAACTAGTGCCATTTTAGGAATATATAAATACTTTTGGTATGTTGTATTATTTCTAAAGAAAAGGTTTCGCAGTGAAGTGTAGTGAACTTCACATCTACAAAGCAATTTATGAACTCCAATAACTTTTTAGCTAGTCAGCTCATGGAAAATCTATTTACAGTAAGATTCCAGTGACGCTTTTAAGATAAGAAATTTTTTTTGGAATTAATTGAATTAAATTGTAGACATAGTGGAGCTATTGAAAAAACTTAACTTGAATTTTGACATGCAAATCAAAATCAAATATATTCAAATTCATATATTCCACCTTTTGTATCGTACATTTTGATATCTTCCGATAAACGGAAGGATATAAAACTCGTCTTCGAATGGCTAATTGATTTTATGAGGACAATTCCATACCAGAAGTACGCTCACATTCAAAATGTTTGTGAATTTTATCAAAGTCGCATTCCTCAACTAATGTTGGGGTTTATAATTTTGTATATTTTAATACAGGAAATTGAATATTCACAATAACCATACAATATCAACACATATGAATATACAAATGCACATGGAAATTCATAACGTATTAAGAAAACACGTTTTTTTGTGCATACTCGTATTAATATATTATCACCTCGCGGCAATAATCGTGTTTTTGTCGACTTTTCCAACGGACAGGGTTTTGGGTTTATGCCGAAAAAGCTTTTTCTGCCGTGTGAAATGAGCTTTGCCAAATTTTCAATTTCAAATGCCCTCAGGTTTTATACTAATCAAAGCTGACAAAATGTTCTTTTTATTTTGTTATATAGCCTGATGAGCAAGAGTCTCAGAAATATTAATAAATCACTTCTATAAATTAAAATGCTTTATAATATCTATAGACATGATAAAACAACTTATTTCACTTGTTTATTGAGTCCTGTGGGCAAAATGCTGCGATAAAGTTTTTTGGTGGTTTATGTTTTGTCATATATCAATCAGGTTATTACAATACTTTCCACACAAGAATGGTATATATGAAAGGGTATAACTTCAAGGGAAACCAAGGTCTTTTATGCACTTCTTTGTTGGTAACTTAAAATATGGATCAGAAGAGCTACACTCAAATTGTATAAAAATTTTAAATGAGTGGTTCTCCGCCGACTTATGGGTCAAAATCCATATCTTAAAAACTACTCGACCAAATCAACGGTTCGTAAAATTTCCTAATCATCTCAATACTATTGTCTGAAAATGGACGCAATCGATTCACAATCACGTCTGCTTTCACTATACCGCAGTTCGTCCGACTGATTCACGTTACTAATTTTAAAGAAATGATGGATACTTAGTTTAAGTTTAATATTTCATTTCCATTTAATTATAACACTTGCTACCGAAAAAAATGAAGAAGTTAATCAAGCGTTCAGAGAATTAGGAAAATATTTGAAATCTCAATGCAACTAATATTGATTTATGATGACTAGCAAAATAACATTACAAAGACTTTTACTCTGAATAAACGTTTAGTATGCATCTGTCGATTGTCATTTATCATCTGAGCTGCACAATGGCAAATGCCTATGTATTTTTAACGAACAATACAGGTGGGGCCATTATGGCACAACTGCTGTTAAATATATAAATGCACCTGCCTAGCATATGTTACGATATCCATATATTTATGAGCACACTTATATCATATACACGTGAATCCTGTTTGGACATCATTAAATAGGCATTTAAAACTCATCACCAGTAACATTATTAAGTGTGATAAATGAATGGTACGTGGCGTGTGAGGTTCCTGCATTTGTTTTGTTTACTCAAAAGTGTTCATCTTAATAAAAACTTGTAGGTATAACTTCATTTTGTATCAACATTTTGGACAATTTGCAGAGTTTCATGGGTAATTATGACAAACAGTAAAATTTGCAAAGAAAAACTTATATTTCATAGATAATTGTGTAACTGACATTTGGACTATTTATTATTGCAATTCAATTCTTATACGCCATGTTTCCTTTAAAAAAGGTATTTATGCCAACATTTTTATAAAGAGGATTAATGGCTTCCTGTCATCAAGCAAACAGTCGGCGCATTCGCGTCTTGGCTCCCAGGTCACTGTTGACAGTCATAACTTCGAAATCGTAGATAATTTCGTATACCTGGGAACCAGTATCAACAACACCAACAATGTCAGCCTCGAAATCCAGCGCAGAATCACTCTTGCCAACAGGTGCTACTTTAAACTAAGTAGGCAATTGAAAAATAAAGACCTCTCTCGACGAACCAAAATCAAACTCTACAAGTCGCTTATCATTCCCGTCCTGCTTTATGGTGCAGAAGCTTGGACAATGTCAACATCAGATGAGACGACACTAGGAGTTTTCGTGGGGAAAATTTTGCGTAAGATTTACGGTCCTCAGAACATTGGCAACGGCGAATACCGCTGGACGATGGAACGATGAGCTGTACGAGTTATACGACGACATTGACATAGTTCAGCGAATAAAAAGAAAGCGGCTACGCTGGCTAGGTCATGTTGTCCGAATGGACGAAAACACTCCAGCTCTGAAAGTGTTCTATGCAGTACCCGCCGGAGGGAGCCGAGGAAGGGGAAGGCCTCCACTCCGTTGGAGGGACCAGGTGAACAGCGACCTGGTTACACTTTGAATCTCCAACTGCCGCCGAACTGCGAAGGAAAGAGAGGAGTGTCGGAAGATGATATTAGTGTGATCTATAATATGTATCTTTCCATATCAGATCGGTTATTAGTGAAAGACTTACATTTCATTAATGCTTCAAGGACTGCTAAATATATATACTAAATTATTATTGTCATGTTCAATTCATATGCGTACACATCTAAACCCAGGTACATTCGATTAAGTATGTAATGTAATTTGCCCTTGGAATAAAGTTAACTGGACAATTGTAGAGTGGACCATTTTTTGCGTGATAAGCATACATTTCATATAACATATATAATAAGCAGCAAGATGTTATTTAATAATTTTTATACTCTCGCAACATGTTGCAAAGAGAGTAATATAGTTTTGTTCACATAACGGTTGTTTGTAACACCTAAAACTAAACGAGTTAGATATAGAGTCATATATACCAAAGTGATCAGGGTGACGAGTGGAGTTCAAATCCGAATGTCTGTCTGTCCGTCCGTCCGTCCGTCCGTCTGTGCAAGCTGTAACTTGAGTAAAAATTGAGAAATCTTGATGAAATTTAGAACACGTGTTCCTTGGCACTAAAGGAAGGTAGCTTTCGAAAATGAGTTAAATCGGACCACTGCCACGCCCACAAAATGGTGAAAACCGAAAACACATAAAGTGCCATAACTAAGCCATAAATAAAGCTATGAAAACAAAATTTGGTACAAAGGATCGCACTATAAAGGGGCATATTTGGATGTACTTTTTTTGGATAAGCGGGCGTGGCCCCGCCCCCTACTAAGTTTTTTGTACATATCTCGTAAACTGCTATATCAACCAAACTTTCTGGAATCGTTTCTTTTAAGTACTGCCTTATATATTCCAAAAATGGGCGAAATCGGATCATAACCACGCCTACCTCCCATACAAAGGTTATATTGTAAACTACTAAAACAGCTTTAATTCAGTAAGGAAAAACACCAGAAATGTTAGATTTTATGGTAAAGATGGCAGAGAAGGGCTACACTCAAATTGGTATAAAATTTTTTAAATGGGCGTGGTTCCGCCCCCTTATGGGTCAAAAACCATATCTCCGAAACTACTCGACCAATTTCAACAAAACTCAGTTTGTAACAATGTTTTGGCATCCTGATGGTACAACAAAATTTTATAAACTATATACGTATAAACTATACCCGAATATAGCATTGACACTAATCGGACTATAACTTTGCAGGTACCGAACATGAGGATCTCAGTACCTATGACGGTAATATCCATAAATAACCAAGATATCTCATTGAAATGCAAAGGGCACATTTTTCATCAAATATTAATAGGTTTTCTCCCATCTTATTTCTTTTACCTTAGAATACATTGAATTTATGAATTTATTGAATTTATGCTACCAAATATAATTGTATCCATTCTCGGTTTCGCCGAATCACGATTATTGATTTCCTTTGCATCATTTGCATACTCTAGCAACAAGTTGCACATAATATAATAGTTGTGTCCACCTAGCGGTTGTTTGTAACACTGAAAACAGTATCTAACGTTTCAAGACCCCAGATATCGAATGAGGACTTTAGTGCCCATGGCTATTTTTTCCTGAAAATATCCTAAATATATGCAAGCTAATTTTTTTCTTGTAATAATGTGTCTCTGTTCCAAAATGTATAATATTGAGTTACTACTTCTCCTATGGGCTTGGTTGGTAACTCGCATACGCAATATATTGCATTTTGCCTCTTTAATTGAATTTGTATAGATATTAGCATAATATACCACTATAAAATTTAACGAAAACATTTCGATTAGATATAGTTCGGTTGTCAAAATAATTGTTATTGGTGATATATTGATTTTTGTTGGTTAAGACTTGCAACATTTTTATACTCTCGCAAAAAATGTTGCTAAAGAGAGTATTATAGTTTTGTTCACATAACGGTTGTTTGTAACACCCAAAACTAAACGAGTTAGATATAGGGTTATATACCAAAGTGATCAGGGTGAAGAGTGGAGTTCAAATCCGAATGTCTGTCTGTCCGTCCGTCCGTCCGTCTGTGCAAGCTGTAACTTGAGTAAAAATTAAGATATCTTGATGAAACTTGGCACACTTATTTCTTGGCACCATAGGAAGGTTGCTTTCGAAAATGAGCAAAATCGGACCACTGCCACGCCCACAAAATGGCGAAAACCGAAAACACATAAAGTGCCATAACTAAGCCATAAATAAAGCTATGGAAATAAAATTTGGTATGAAGGATCATACTATGAAGGGGCATATTTGGATGTAATTTTTTTGGGTAAGTGGGCGTGGCCCCGCCCCCTACTAAGATTTTTGTACATATCTCGCAAACCAATAGAGCTGTATAAACCAAACTTTCTGCAGTCGTTTTCTTAGCCACTTCATAATACAGTCCAAAAATGAAAGAAATCGGATCATAACCACGCCCACCTCCCATACAAAAGTTAGGTTGAAAATTACTAAAAGTGGGTTAATTCACTAACGAAAAACGTCAGAAACACTAAATTTCACATAAGAAATGGCAGATGTTTAAAACAAGCTGATTTCAAATACCTCTTACCGCGGGTCGGGGAAAATATTTGAAACACCAAGCTTGAGTGAGAACTATTTCATTCTGATTTTATTTTGGTTTTTTACTTACTTATATACAAATTTTAGAATTATCTTAAGAACTAATTATATATGTATGTGTGTATGTCTATATGTATATTTTATATGTTGCACGATAAGGGGTTATTTCAAATGCAAACAAGCAATTGCCCAAATGTATTTTTATAACCAATAGGTTATCTTGTGCATACATATAAATGTGTTTGTTGAGTGCATGCATGTTGCATATAGATGCATGCGTGCCTCATATAAATATATGTACGTTGTATATATAAATGTATGTATTATATGTATAAAAGATGCTAGATCTTTTAGAGTTTGTCAGGATTCGATTTATTTATTATTAAAAGATTATATTCCATACAATATTGTTTATTATTAGATATTTCAATTGCTTAAATGTATTACTCGTTTTTTAAAGTTAAAATAAAATGAAAAATAAAAATAGACCAGTCTCGAACGATGCTGACGCGACACTGCTTTTTTTTCGACGACTCTTCCTGGGTTGTTGGTGCGCTCGTTCTTTTGTGTTGCAGGGATGCAATTATGCGGTTTACCTTACAGTCGGCCAATCCTGATTACAGGAGTCGACCTCGACTCCGACATCATTATCAAACCCATCGAAATTCGGCAAATTACACCATGGCTTCAACTTATCAGATGCATAGATTGATGTATAATGTCGTTGTTTTCGTTTCGACCCTGGTATATCTTCAACGAGATACCTGTCGTGGCCAATCACCTTGGTTACCATGAACGGACCTTTGTATAGTGGCTCCAATTTGCGAGAACCACCAGTACTAACAGGCTCATTCTCGGCGAGAACCAAATCACCAACGTTATATTGTGTAGGTTTCCGATGTTTTTCGTTAAAACGCTGTTTAGCTTTTTCTCGCTGCTGATTAATACGACTTACTGCTTCAGTTTGAATTTCGTTCATCTCGTCATTACTCGTAACATCATCTTCATGTAAAGCTAATATTAATTTATTCTGAAGAATATCTCGAGGCTTGTAATTGAATAAAAGTTCTTGTGGAGTTCGCTGAGTTGTTTTGTTCTTTGTAGTGTTTAGTGCCCACTGTATACCTCTAAGTTGATCATCCCAGGTTTTGTCGTCTTCCGTCGACGGAAGTAACATACCCAGTAGAGTTCGGTTGGTACGCTCTGCATGTCCGTTTGCGCGCGGAGTTCGAACAGCATTCAAAATCTGTTTAATATCATTATCGTTGCAATATTGTCTAAAATCCTGAGAAGTAAACGCTGTTCCACGATCGGTTACTATTCGTGTTGGCACTCCGAAATAGCTGCTTACTTCGTTAAGTAATGTCAATACATGTCGTGTCGCTGTGCTTCTAACAGCTCGTAATACTGTAAATTTCGTGAATGAATCAACGAGGACTATTACGTGTTCGTTCTGCTTCTTGGTACGAGGAAAAGGTCCTAGATGATCGATATGTACCGTCTTGAATGGTACAGGTTCTATCTCGTCATAATGATACGCTCCTTCTATTTTGCCACCCCGCTGTTTATTATATGCGCATTCAATGCACGATTTCAAAAATGTCTTTACAAAATTACGCATTCTAGGAAACCAAAAATATTTATTTAATTCTTCTAAAGTCTTTTCTGTACTAAGATGCTTAACTTTCTCGTGCACGCTCTGTACAATTTTGTATCGCATTGATTTCGGTACTACCCATAGCTTGTTACTTTTCTGTTTTCGATAAAGTCTTCCGTTTTCGATTTTGTATTCATCATTAGTAATTTTATCACCGCTGGCGAGTTTTTCTACAATATCTCGAATATCTTTGTCTTGATGCTGCATACTGTATATCCAGTCACCTACGTCTAAAGTTGTTTTCGCAATCTTCAGAGACGCTGTATCGATTTCTTCACCTTTTTCATATGGCATTCTGCTGAGAAAATCGACATGCTCCATTCTTCTACCTGGTCGGTGTTCCAATTTTACAAGAAAGTCTTGAATACGTAGCCACCAACGTGCAATTCGTGGTATCAACTCACGTTTGTGCATTGCTGTAGTAACCGCGCTACAGTCAGTCACAACTACGATCTCTTTCCCTTGCACATAATACCTAAAACGCTCTAGGCTGCTCACCACCGCCAGTACTTCCAGCTCATAGCTATGAAAGTTTCGCTCGCTGTCTGTCGTAGATCTGCTGTAATATGCAACTGGTTTCCAGTCGCCGCCTTCTCGTTGTAAAAGTACACCCGCAATACCAACAGAGCTAGCATCAGTATGAATCTGATGATCTGCCTCGACACGATATCCTGTCATCAATGGCTTCGATGTTAACGCTGTTTTCAATGCTAAAAATGCTTCTTCTTGTTTTTCTGCCCATTGAAATTGTTGACCTCTACGCAGCAACAAACGTAACGGCTCACTTATAATCGAGTAGCCTGGTACAAAGCGTCGAAAATACCCGCTAAGACCAAGAAAACGTCTTACATCTGTTATAGATTTTGGAGTTGTAAAACAATTTACGGCAATTGTTTTCACAGTACCTGGACTTATGCCACCTGAATGAAGTTTGTGCCCTAAAAACTCGATCGTCTGCTTCATAAACTCGCATTTTTTAATATTTAATGTTAAATTAAGTTCGCGCAATGCCTTAAAAACACGTTTAAGTTTTTCATACATCTCGGTGACGTTACTGCTACCTACTAATATGTCGTCCATATAGTGGATCATGTCACCAGGTCGAGTTCTATCTTTGATATTTTGCATTAGCCGCTGGAATACCGCAGGCGCGTTTCTGAGGCCAAACGGCATTCTCTTAAACTCAAACAAACCTTCAGTTGTTATAAACGCTGTATACTTGCGACACCCTTCTTCTATTGGTACCTGATAGTACCCGCTGTTTAAATCTAGTACTGAAAAATATTTGTATCGCACTAACGCCTTACCGTTTACGCTGATTGGTTTTTCGAAAAACTTAGATGGTTGGTGTATGTGTGTTTTCTTCACAGCTACTGCTTTTTTACCACAATTTTCTGGTTCGTTACTTCCGTGGAATTTATTACAATCTTTACATTTACGCGGTTGCCTCGGTTTTGGACAATTCCGCGCGATATGTCCGCATTCTTTACAATTATAACACGTTATGCCTTTTGTTTCGATTGTATTCCGGCGCATGTCTTTTGCACTGTCTTTACTTCGATCACTCGTATATTCATTTTTAAGTTGCTTTGTCACAGTTAAGTTTTGAAGGTAACTTTCAATTGTTTCGCGCATATCTTTTAACGAATTAAACTTCAATGCAGCTATTGCAGTCTGCAATTCACGGTGTTTCAATCCGTCGCGAATGTATTTTATAATTGAACTTTCACTCAGGCCATACCGTCGGCCTAGTCCGCTCATTCTAAAACAATACTCTAAAATCTTTTCGTTTTGCATACGTGTAGTACTTGCCATTTTATAATGTACTTGCGCTTCATTCAATTCACAACCGAATTCGCTTTTTAATGCTTTCGCCAAATCAGGCCAATTGGAATAAAATGCTGGTGCTGCGTCTAACCACATACGCGCAACACCTTTTAATTTTCCATACACGGCTAAGAGTAAACACTTTTCGTCCCAGTCGTAAGCACTTATGGAACTGTCCACTCTATTTACAAATTGTGTCACTGTTAGTGAGTTATCAGTAGTTGGGTCAAACTCAGGAATTGTCTCTGCAATTTCCTTTACACTGGCACTTCGTCCCTCTGTTCGTATTGAATTCTGTGGTGTAGTAACTAAACGTTCTTCATTTACATTTTCTCGCACTGTATCATTATTTCTTTGCTGCATTTGACCAGCAAAACTTTGCATAGTCGTCATCATATTCTGCATCATTTCACGCAAATCATTTACCTGGCTTTGTAAATTAGATTCTGTTTCGATTTCGATTTCATCACTACCTAAGAAATCATTTAATCGCATTATCAATTCCGCTTTTGAACCCGATGTTAGTAAATTATTATTACGTAGTTGCTCCTTCAGTTCGTCAACTTTCAAAGATGCTACTTTTACTTTCATTTTGCGTTTTTTTTTTTTTATTAACAAATATTCTTATTGGATTTTACTTTTCACAATTAGACAATACAACACACAATTGTCACTGTTTGTCTTCTTTTGTTTTTACACTTTCTGTATGTATCCGTTTCGCAAACTCTCGTCCATTCGTACGCGAGAATGTAATTCAAACACAAACCGTCACTTGTTTTTTTATTTATTTCTCTCTCTCGTTTCACCGAACGCTTGTCCGTTTGTACATGCGCAAATGCAAACCTTCGTTTTTCTTGCTTTTATGCCTCGCCAACTGCTCGTCCATTCGTACGCGCAACAGGCAAATTACAAAACAATTATGTCTACGTTTTTAAATGCAAACCGCCGGTTTCGTTTCTATGCTTCGCTAATCGCTCGTCCATTCGTACGCTCGATAGGCTAATCGCAACAACAATTCTGTTTGATTTCAAACGCAAACCGTCACCAACATGACGTTCTTGCCACACTTGCTCTGCTATGTTCAAACGCACGACCACTCGCATGTGCGACTGCTCAAACCGATCACAACAATAACACACACATGTGAGGCTATGAGAAGCATCTCACTTCTGAACTAAAAGATGCTAGATCTTTTAGAGTTTGTCAGGATTCGATTTATTTATTATTAAAAGATTATATTCCATACAATATTGTTTATTATTAGATATTTCAATTGCTTAAATGTATTACTCGTTTTTTAAAGTTAAAATAAAATGAAAAATAAAAATAGACCAGTCTCGAACGATGCTGACGCGACACTGCTTTTTTTTCGACGACTCTTCCTGGGTTGTTGGTGCGCTCGTTCTTTTGTGTTGCAGGGATGCAATTATGCGGTTTACCTTACATGTATGTATGTATGTATGCTCGTTAAATATATTTGAACATACATATTTATGCTCAGTGGACTGTATGTGTTATTACATTTTTCTTATTTAATATTCTTAATATGTAGAGTAATAAAAAACTAAATATATACGCACATGTTCATTTTTGAACATTCTCCCGGGCGACAAAAGTGACTCCTGTTCATTTTTGAACATTCTCCCGGGCGACAATGGTGACTCCTGGATAGATGACCTCAGCTTGTAATCGTCGCCTCGTCTTTACCGATGCCCCAATTAACATTTGTGTGTGATAGTTTTGGGAAGCCGCAAGAATAACGCCTTTGTAGCGGCCAGTGCATCGTGCTCCTAATTCCAAAGTGGCCTTTAATGGCCCATATCTGCTCCAGCATAAGTTGCCATGGTATTAGTAACTCCCAAATGGTTGTTACTACATCCACTTTTTCAAACAATATCTGTTGACTGTATTTTGCAAGTTTAAATTGTTCTCGACTTTTCCTTATATATTGTAGTAATGTCTTCTTATCAATTTCCAACGCATTGGATCTTTTCTTCAGTAATGTTATCATATTTTTATATATTAATTTTTTCCCATTGTGGTATTTCTTTTTCATTCGTGAATCAAGCATGTTATTTTTCCTCCTATATGTTGTATTGTTGTCTGGTATCTTCTTACCACGAATATCTCCACCAATCATCGTTGCCACAATCGGTGTTATTGTTATTCTCCAGGTCCTGCACGATTTGCTTCTGTATTGCTGGACATTTTTATCTTCAATATTTTCTTCGATTTGGTTACTTTCAGTAATAACTCCTTGTGTATATTTTTCTTCTTCTTCAACCAATTTATTTGTTTTTTCCTCAGATAAAAGAAATTCATGAGATTCTTCTGCTAAAGAACTTTCTGAAATAAGTTCTTCTTTCATGAACATTTTTTCTGACAGCATATAATGCGGAAACGAAATTTCGCTGTGAACAGTGATACGTTTTGAAGAAGTAGTAACATCTTCCTTCTGTGTTGCTACTTTTTTGACATGTAATGCATCTGCGTCGTCGTTTCTTTTCAGGTCCTTTTTAATTGGGTTATCACCATAAGGGTAGGTGACTTTCTCCAATGTGTATTTCTCATTAGTTGGTTGTTCATTACCGGCAAGTCTCTCCAGTGGCATATTTCCATCGTCATATGCCTTGGACCCAACTGTAGTAGCGGTGCCAAAAGTACTTCCACCATTAGCTTCCACCTTACCTTTGTTAGCTGGAGCCTTGAAAATTAGGCTCGAAAATTTATTTGATTGCATTTCTGGATCTGAGTCATATGTATTGGTTTGACCAAAGACACTATCCTTTGTATCAGCGTCAAAACCACTAGTAGCTGGAGCCTTAAAAGGTAGGCTCGAAAATTTAATGTTGAATAATTCCCTTTGCATTTTCAACATTCGCACAATTTCAGCGACTTCAACCAGTAATTCCTCTGCTTCAATATAAATAAATTTCTCGTCGTATTTATATGATAACTCATCCAAATTTTGCTCCACGAGGTTTTGAAAATGTTGTAATTGAATTTCATACCTTTCAAGTGCAGCTTCGTCAGCAATATATATATTTGCTTTTACCTCTGCAATTATAGATATAATTCTTTCTGATCTTTTTTCAATTGCTTGCAATAAATGGTCTGCCACCTTTTCGGTTGGGCTATACGCTCTTGCCCCTGTATCCATTCCTTTGGATGCTTGTTGTTGTCTCCCAACTCTACAACAAATGCGGTATACTTCCATATATTTTTTTTATA
Source organism: Zeugodacus cucurbitae (assembly GCF_028554725.1). NCBI lineage: Eukaryota > Metazoa > Arthropoda > Insecta > Diptera > Tephritidae > Zeugodacus > Zeugodacus cucurbitae. Next base: position 42,104,149 of record NC_071669.1, read on the forward strand.
TTAAAATTTTATAAAAAACAAACTGCTCTTTTTCTTCAAAGAATTTGAGGATTTTTGTTTCGATCGCCTTGTTGATCTTGCTGTGCCTCGACTCACAGCTGCTGTAATTCTTTGAATAACAGTTAACTAATGCGTATTGTCTCTCGCAAATACGTTTTACATACAATCTTTTCAACTGATTTTTTTTTTTTTTTGTCTTTTGCCTAATTCATGTATAGGACTTTTTCTTGCCTGTATTTCTTCTATATACAGGTCTTTTTATTTGTCTGAGCTCACATTCTGCTCTAAAGACCAAATTTTGTAATAGGTGCCTCTATATTCTAATAGCAGGCCTTCTTAATTGGATCCCTCTTCGGCTCCGGATCTCTCTATCCGGCTCGAAGGACCAAATGTTTAAAACAAGCTGATTTCAAATACCTCTTACCGCGGGTCGGGGAAAATATTTGAAACACCAAGCTTGAGTGAGAACTATTTCATTCTGATTTTATTTTGGTTTTTTACTTACTTATATAACGGGTGATTTTTTTGAGGTTAGGATTTTCATGCATTAGTATTTGACAGATCACGTGGGATTTCAGACATGGTGTCAAAGAGAAAGATGCTCAGTATGCTTTGACATTTCATCATGAATAGACTTACTAACGAGCAACGCTCGAATTTTCAGTGAATGGGCCCTAGAAAAGTTGGCAGAAAATCCGCTTTTTTATCGACAAATTTTGTTCAGCGATGAGGCTCATTTCTGGTTGAATGGCTACGTAAATAAGCAAAATTGCCGCATTTGGGGTGAAGAGCAACCAGAAGCCGTTCAAGAACTGCCCATGCATCCCGAAAAATGCACTGTTTGGTGTGGTTTGTACGCTGGTGGAATCATTGGACCGTATTTTTTCAAAGATGCTGTTGGACGCAACGTTACGGTGAATGGCGATCGCTATCGTTCGATGCTAACAAACTTTTTGTTGCCAAAAATGGAAGAACTGAACTTGGTTGACATGTGGTTTCAACAAGATGGCGCTACATGCCACACAGCTCGCGATTCTATGGCCATTTTGAGGGAAAACTTCGGAGAACAATTCATCTCAAGAAATGGACCCGTAAGTTGGCCACCAAGATCATGCGATTTAACGCCTTTAGACTATTTTTTGTGGGGCTACGTCAAGTCTAAAGTCTACAGAAATAAGCCAGCAACTATTCCAGCTTTGGAAGACAACATTTCCGAAGAAATTCGGGCTATTCCGGCCGAAATGCTCGAAAAAGTTGCCCAAAATTGGACTTTCCGAATGGACCACCTAAGACGCAGCCGCGGTCAACATTTAAATGAAATTATCTTCAAAAAGTAAATGTCATGAACCAATCTAACGTTTCAAATAAAGAACCGATGAGATTTTGCAAATTTTATGCGTTTTTTTTTTTTAAAAAGTTATCAAGCTCTTAAAAAATCACCCTTTACAAATTTTAGAATTATCTTAAGAACTAATTATATATGTATGTGTGTATGTCTATATGTATATTTTATATGTTGCACGATAAGGGGTTATTTCAAATGCAAACAAGCAATTGCCCAAATGTATTTTTATAACCAATAGGTTATCTTGTGCATACATATAAATGTGTTTGTTGAGTGCATGCATGTTGCATATAGATGCATGCGTGCCTCATATAAATATATGTACGTTGTATATATAAATGTATGTATTATATGTATGTATGTATGTATGCTCGTTAAATATATTTGAACATACATATTTATGCTCAGTGGACTGTATGTGTTATTACATTTTTCTTATTTAATATTCTTAATATGTAGAGTAATAAAAAACTAAATATATACGCACATGTTCATTTTTGAACAGCAGATGAAAGCTGCACTCAGATTTTTTTACAAAATGGAAAATGGAAACTATTACAATTGACCCACATACTCGTCATATATATTGTATAAAGTCCATTGAAAGTTGGAAACCCTAATATTAGGTTAGAAGCACCGAGGTCCTCATCATCGATATATGGGGCCTTGAAAACCTATGGTCCGATTTTGGCGATTTTTAGAATGGGGCTGCCACACTATAAACGTAGTATTTTTGCATAGTTCTGCACCGATATCTTCACGAGTGCTTACTTTATATATTGTAATGTAAACAATTCAGATCGTCTTCAGAGTTCTGGTATATAGGAAGTAGGCGTGGTTGTGAAATAGGTTTGGCCAATTTTCACAACATATTATTGGGAGGTAAGGAAACTATTATAAACCAAGTAGTAGTAGTAGTAGTAGTCGGTCTAGTAGTTCCTGAGATATGGTTTTTGACCCATAAGTGGGTGACGTCACGCCCATTTTCCATTTTGTAGAAAAATCTGAGTGCAGCTTCCATCTGCCATTTCTTATGTGAAATTTAATGTTTCTGACGTTAGTGAGTTAACCCATTTTAAGTAATTTTCAACCTAACCTTTGTATGGGAGGTGGGCGTGGTTATTATCCGATTTCAACTATTTTCATGGGGTGTGGTGGGGTACGTAAGAGAATCGAGTTTGGTTTATATAGCTTTATTGGTTTGCGAGTTATATACAAAAAAACCTATTTGGGGGCGGGGTCACGCCCACTTAAAAAAAACATCCAAATGTGCCCCTTCATAGTGCGATCCTTCATACCAAATTTTATTTCTATAGCTTTATTTATGGCTTAGTTATGGCACTTTATGTGTTTTCGGTTTTCGCCATTTTGTGGGCGTGGCAGTGGACCGATTTTGCCCATTTTCGAAAGCAACTCAGGGTGCCAAGGAATGTGTGTTCCAAGTTTCATTAAGATATCTTAATTTTTACTCAAGTTATCGCTTGCACGGACAGACGGACGGACAGACATCCGAATTTCAAATCCACTCGTCATACTGATCATTTATATAACCCCATATCTAACTCTTTTATTTCTTGGTGACACAAACAACCGTTATATGAAAAAAAATATAATACTCTGTGCAACAGGTTGCGAGAGTATAAAAACTAAATACATACATGAGTCTAATTTGTATACATTATCTTCTACGCTATTAAAATAGCGTTTATGTTAATGTGCACAACTGATTCCTAATGCATTCCATAGCAGGTCGCTTTAGATATTTGTGTTTGCTGAAATATTGAAATTTAAATACTTTGTTTTCCAAATTTTCGCACAATTTATTTATGCGAAATGAGTAACCCTAAATAATTAGTTTACATTTTACAATTGACAATACTGGTGCCATTCACATTTACATATTCATCCGCTTGCAGTACCATTTATTTACATATTCAATATGTGGCACGTTTCCAATCAAATTAATATGCGTTAACAGCCAACCTATTTTGAAGCAATTGGATTGGGTTACCGAACTATGTAAACATTATGGAATTATAGTTAAATATTATTTTGTACTCTGCATTTGCAAATAATCAATTACATAAACGTATACGCTAATGTCCATAAAAACCAATAAACGCTTATGATGTGAGTTATTTCACCATGAAATCATATAAAGTAAATAAAAGTTCACACTGAGTATTTCGGGCATTATTCAAATAAATAAATGCATTATGCAAATTGTTACATTAGTTTGAAATTGCCGCTTAGGGTATATCTCGTCGCGTGTGTTACATTTATGGCGAAAGTAAATGTTACCAAATGCGTCTGTTTCACAATTACATTACTAAAATTTACTCCCTCGTTGATCAGTGCGTATTTATTAATTCATGTAAAAACAAGTAAGAAAGGACTAAGTACTCTCGCAATTTATTTATTTAATTTTATTAGTACAACTCACAATTTGACCCACATATTGGTGATATATACATATGTATGTTATAAAGTCCATTGAAAGTTGGTGCTAGGTGAAGTTATGACCCCATTTGACCCATTTTTGGCACGAAGATAGTATATTATTAGAAGAAAAATATTCCCTACAAATTTCTTCAAAATATCTGAGATACTTACCTATATTTTCGGTAAAAAAATTATTAAAAGCACTGAAGTCCTCGTGTTCGATGAAAACCATGGTCTGATTTCGGCGTTTTTTAGAAAGGGGCTGCGATACTATAAATCAAAGAAACAAAGCAAAGTTCTGTTCCGATATCTCCACTAGTGCTTACTTTACATATTTTATAGGCGTGGTTGTGAACCGATTTGGCTTATTTTCACAACATATCATTGGATACAAGGAAAGTATTACAAACCAAATGTCATTCATATTGGTCGAGTAATTCCCCAGATATGGTTTTTGAAGTGGGCGGAGCCATACCCATTTAAAATTTTGTATACAAATTTGAGTGCAGCTCTCCCCTACATTCTTTATAATGAAATTTAAGGTATTTAGTACTTTCCCTTACTGAATAAAAGCATATTTAGAAGTTTTCAACATAACTTTTGTATGGGAGGAAGGCGTGGTTATAATACTATTTCATCCATTTTTTTACTGTATATGGTAGTACCGAAAAGAAACGATTCTAGAAAGTTTGGTTGATATAGCTTAAGTAGTTTACGAGATATGTACAAACTATTTAGTAAGGGCCGAGGGCACGCCCACTTCTTCAAAAAATTACATCCAGATATGACCCTTCATAGTGCGATCCTTTGTACCAAATTTTATTTTCATTGCTTTATTTATGGCTTAATTATGGCACTTTATGTGTTTTCGGTTTTCGCCATTTTGTGGCAGTGGTCAGATTTTGCCCATCCCCGAAATCAACCTTCCTATGGTGCAAAGAAACTAAGATTATCATTATGATATCTTAATTTTTACTCAAGTTACAGCTTGCCCAGATGGACGGACCAACGGACGGACGGACGGACGGACGGACAGACATCCGGATTTGAACTCCACTCTCCATCCTGATCACTTTGGTATATATAATCCTATTTCTAACTCGTTTAGTTTTGGCTGTTACAAACAACCGTTATGTGAACAAAACTATGATAGTCTCTTAGCAACTTTGTTGCTAGAATATAAAAATGAGAGCGAGTATTGTTATATGGTAAGAAAGAATCCGTTCATTGGCGAATGTATTTCTGTTCAGAAAAAATAATAACTGAAATGATTTGAAAGTTTTCTAAAATAAAATAATAATATCGCGCCACACCACTGCCACTGCAAATCTCACAAACGTTGTTCTTTGTATTAAATTGTGTCCTCATTATTCCATTTCCTTTTCTACACAAAATAATTACGTTTAATTAGCAAAAGGAAATTAGAACCTGTCCTATGTTTTAAACGCGCTATTTTTAGGAGGGAAATAAATATTCACAAATTTTGTAAAGAAACAATGTTGTTGTAGTGCAATCATCAGTCAGGTAAAAAATGGTAACAATTTAGTTGTTTGTATAGATATTAAAAATTGTTTGGCATTCATTAGTATCTAATCATTATTTTTTAATGCATAAATGTAAATTTAAAGTTTTTGTACTCTAACATCGTTAAATACCGGGCTGTTTATTCTGCTGTGTGATTAGGAAGAGGACGCTATTAAATCAATAGACCAAACACAGAAGCGTTCAATTCTCTACAAAGACAAGTGGAAGTCTCTTTTTTATAATACATGACAGACTAGCAATAAAATTCAAAAGGTGCAGAGAAGAATTTTTCCATGTTATTCTTACGGGAAATAGAAACACGCGGTGCGGACAGTCTTAACATTAATATTAAGGGCTCAAATTTTAACTGACATCTTCTTACGTTGAATTGAAACTTTGAAGCCTATTTGCAAGAAAAATATTTTTTTTTTTGAATCACCCTAATATATAATAATAAAATGAAAATATATGAATTTTTTTGCTAAGAAATTGTTTAAAATTTTTTGTGCGTGGAATGTTGCGTATACGCAGTGTTACTTGACTTTGAAATGTTATTAATGTACATATTGGGTTGTGTCTGCTATATACATATTTGAACGAAACTGAATTGATATTATACGGAACACTTACTCTGCTCTTAGCAAAGAAAACTAAATAAACGCCACGTTGAATGTTTTATGGTTTGTGCAAATAACATACAGCCATACACAGTAGATAATTATCAAACCACTTCAGGGCAAATTATTTATTTTATAAGTGCCTTTATTCAGATTACTTTACTCCGTTATACCTGAGACAATCATAGAACTCTAGAAACCATTGCAATTTTGTGGTGTTGTGTAATGTACTTCAATGGATTGCATTGAAAACACCGAAAGCTTTAAGCTCTTCTGCCACAATCATATGTTTTCTGACATTTTGACATACAGAAAATAAATTAAATTCCAAAGTGTATTCAACAAAGTGAACTAAGTATATGACATTTAATTTTTTTGAATTGACATGTTTGTTTCCATTGATTTAACCCTTACATTTATTCGAAAATTCAAATTTTGAAATTCAAAAGTAAACAAATTTCAAACCAACAAGTAAGGAAGGGCTAAGTTCGGGTGTAACCGAACATTTTATACTCTCGCAATTTATTGATGTAATTTTATAAAAACAACACAATTCGACCCATATATTCGGCATAAAGTTCAATAGAATAACGAAAATCATTATAAATAGTATATGGGGACTGAGGTAATTCCTAAACCGATTTCACTCGTTTTCACCACCAAGATACAATGTATCGAAGACTATACGATCACTTAATTTAATATTACTTATAATTAGGTATATAGGATCTGGGGGAAGTTATGACCCGATTTTTACTATTTCAGGTACAGAGAGAAACTGTTATAAGAAAAAAATTCAGAGGGAATGAATTACATTAAAATATCTGAGGGATTTACCTATATTTTCGGTGAAAAATTAACCTTAGGCACTGAGTTCTTCATGTTTGATATCAGGGGCCTTGAAAAGTCATGGTCCGATTTTTGACAATTTTTCCACAAGTGATGTCACAGCTCAAATACAGTATTTGTGTAAAGTTTTATTCCGCTAGCTTCATTGGTTCCTTATGAATACATTATAAAGTGAACGAATCAGATGGAATTCAAAATTGGGTTATATGGGAAGTAGACGTAGTTGTGAACCGATTTCGCCCATATTCCACCCGTGTCATCAGGGTGTCAAGAAAGTGTTATATACCGAATTTCATTGAAATCGGTCGAATAGTTCTTGAGATATGGTTTTTGACCCATAAGTGGGCGACGCCACGCCCATTTTCCATTTTGTAAAAAAATCTCAGTGCAGCTTTCTTCTGCCATTTCTTATGTAAAATTTGGTGTTTCTGGCGTTTTTCGTTAGGGAGTTAACCCACTTTTCGTAATTTTCAACCTAACTTTTGTATGGGAGGTGGGCGTGGTTATTATCCGATTTCTTTCATTTTTGGACTGTATAAGGAAATGGCTAAAAGAAACGACTGCAGAAAGTTTGGCTTATATACCTTTATTGGTTTGCGAGTTATATACAAAAAAACTTATTTGAGGGCGGGGTCACGCCCACTTTTCCAAAAAAATTACATCCAAATGTGCCCCTCCCTAATGGGATCCTATGGTCCAAATTTCATTTTCATAACTTTATTTATGGCTTAGTTATGACACTGTATAGGTTTTCGGTTTCCTCCATTTTGTGGGCGTGGCAGTGGACCGATTTTGCCCATTTTCGAAAGCAACCTCCTCAGGGTGCCAAGGAACATGTGTTCCAAGTTTCATTAAGATATCTTAACTTTTACTCAAGTTATCGCTTGCACGGACAGACGGACAGACGGACAGACGGACGGACAGACATCCGGATTTCAAATCTACTCGTCATCCTGATCATTTATGTATATATAACCCCATATCTAACTCTTATATTTCTTGGTGACACAAACAACCGTTATGTGAACAAAACTATGATACTCTGTGCAACAGGTTGCGAGAGTATAAAAAAAATATGTTTGAAATGAATAAAAGAAAATGCCGAATACTTTCTGCTTATGCAAAACACCTCATGGAAGCAATTTACTAATGTTTTGTGCTCCAACTGCCAAATTGCAAACAATGTTATCAATATATATTATATTGTTCAAGATAAAAAAGACGGGTTAATGTAAACAAATACATGAATTGTTTACTATTTTATTGTCAAAAACGGGTATGTCAAATACTTAGTTTCCGTTGTTGAATGCACTTTGTTAAATTCAAAATAAATTGAAATCAAAAGACAAAATTTGAAAAAAAAAATGATGAGAAGTTGTCCATAATGGACAATAATATTTTAAGATTGCTTGAAGTTATAACTAAGTCAGGATCAATTCCTGCCTGTTATTCATAATTATATTTGCTTGAATTTATTTGTATCAACTGATGGATGTAAACATAGTGCTGGTACATGGTTACTTGAGCTTTTACACATTGTAGTACGGAAACCATATGTCTGACTTAGACATTAGCTACAGCCTGACACTAGGATGCTTTTTAAGTTTTATGTACACATATTCACAATTATTCCAAACGCAAACCAGTAATGGAAATTTGCCAGAAGTATCCCGTTCCGAGGAACGAATGTTCAGATGAAATGACTGGTTTCATTATAATTCCGTGCCAACAAATTTGAACATCACATAAAATTTGGTGCTCGCAAACACTTAAAAAATAGTAAACTGTGTGCATCCTGAATATTACATTAGTAACAAAATATGTATAATACAGATGTTCATTACTAAAATCAAACTAATGATGGAATTTGAAAAGCGAACTTCAAAGTTTGGCTGATATAGCTTTAGTAGTATATACAAAAAACTTATTAGGGGCGGAACCAGGTCTTCTTTTGCCAAAATGTTGTTTTGAAAGATACTCCAGCATTTATTGTAGTTGTATGTGGACCACTACAGTAATAAAGGCTATCCGTTAGAAAGTGCTAGAAGCAGAAAGTGAAAAAGTGCTTCCCACGATTTACAAAAAGGCTTTTATAATAATATCAACCGACACTCGCAATAACTGAGAGCTCACTCCATAATCCGGTCATAAATATTTTTCTAAATGTAGTAACGCCTGCAGCAGGACGATAGTCATTTTTGATCTTTGTAGACACATGCAGATTAATATAACAGCATAAGCTGCGACTTGGTAATATATGCCCATGGCTTATTGCTTGAAAATCAAAACTTGAATGCAGAAGTCAGTGGCGTTTTATATTATGTAATGCGATTTTTTCATGAACCGTTTGATTAACTCATTGCCTTTTAAGGAAAACTGTGAAAGAAAAATAAATTTGTGTTTTGTTTGTTTCTCGGTGAAGTGTATATAGGATTATAACGTATCTAGTCAAAGTCGCAACTTCAAGCTAATACAATATTAGTAAATTATATTTTCCTCGTTTATCCTATCCCTAAGAATTCGAAAATATATTTAAAAAAAAAAAAACAAAAACAAAGATTTATTAAAACGCTCTCTTCAAGGTTACAATACCAGATGAGAGCTCACATTTGCCGTTTGCGTTTCGTGCAGGCAATAAGCTGGGTACATTATGTCATTTGAGGTGATAAAATGCTAAATTTATGCTCATACCGCATGTGTATAAGCCGCTGCACGAAGTAGTGACAAGGACGAGTATATGGCACTTCTAGTATATGAACATTATGTATACATGTTTCATGTGAGGCTTTCAATCTTATATAAATTTTAGATTGCCATTAAAATGCGAACGTGGAAGATGAAGAGGACAGGTATGAAGGTGTTTTGAAATTGTAATTATATTGCACTCGTAAGTTGACATTTATTTGGATAATATTCCTATATTGCATGTCAAATAACGCAGATTAATTTACTGTGGAGTTTCGAAACTCTCTAAGGACGAAATTTAAAATTTTATAAAATGTATGAATTTAAAATAAGTGATAGAGTTTCAAATCAATTGAGCAAGTTTATTAATTTTCTCTTTAGCTTTATATAATTAAATACAATTGCTATGCCTAGGTACCCTTCCCACATATCGAGCCTTTACCGCCATTTTAGCGTAAGCGACAAAAACCAAACTTTACAGGAGAAGGTTTTTTTTAAATACTTTTAACCATTAATGTGGTAGTAATTTAAAATTTCTCATACATTAATGCTTTTCAGACATTTACATATATAATTGAAAAAAAAAAATTTAAATTACTACCACATTAATGGTTAAAAGTATTTAAAAAAACCTTCTCCTGTAAAGTTTGGTTTTTTGTCGCTTACGCTAAAATGGCGGTAAAGGCTCGATATATTTGTGTAAATATTAAATAATTAATAGTGCCTTGGTATATACCTTCGTTTATTATAAAATTGCAAGGAGAATATTTAGCCATATAACTTAAGTAAATAACTTTAAAATTTCAGCAGTTGTGTACATGCATATATTTTCCATGTGTGGCCAACTTCATAATTAAGGCCCATATTACGAAATTAAATTATTAAATTAAATATAAGGTCAGAGACTGAAATTAAACTGCATGGACGATACATATTATACAGCTGATCAGTTCAATATATGCCTTGTCAAGACTACTCTTGAGTAGTTGTCTCATGACATTCTTATCACATAGGTACTGTTGACAGTAATTCAGATATGAGCACTTCCAACGTAGTAGGAATGATCAATTTCGGTCCACATTAAATTATAAATACTGCAAATTTTTGCTAATCATTCTAGCTGGTAAATAAAACCGAATTTAGCTAAGCAATTTTATCTTTTAATATTTTTTTTTATTTTTTGCTCATGGAATTTTTGTGACTCCATAGATGCACTTAATCTCAAAGTTTTTTGTAGACATTTCCTTGAATTCGTTGAATTCCTTGTTAGCATACAGTGGAAATACACTATATATTGACTATATAAATTACATTAGGTGCGCCCGTGCTGCAGTATAAAATGTTAACTTCGCCCAAACGATATAAAAATGTCAAGCGCAAAATAATGAACTGTATCTTACTTTTATATACCATGCCGCGGACTGTAAGAAATCCCTTAGCAATAGTGCATGCAGTATGCGGCTAAATGAGAAAATGGTAATAATCGGAGCAATTTATTGAAGCCTAGCCAGAGAAGCAGTACACCAACTATGGTAATCTCTGTTCGATGTTGTTGTTAAAGCTAAGGTGTATGTAAGTCTGTACCCAATAAGCACATTAAACAGAAACAGTTGCCACCGAAAAACAAAGTTTATTTGCATACGTATGAATTTTATAAGGCAGTGATTTCGAGGTGAATTTAATAATTTCGTTTACAAATAAATTGTGTTGGCAATGCGGGCGCAAACCCTCAACTGATTTTTAATTTATTAAAAACAAAGGTAGATTTTGGAAATAAATAGATTTTCTACAGAATTATGACCTTTTAAGAACTTTACAATTATAGTTGAACTTCCCTAACTGGAATCACCATAATCAACAAACAAACTTCGAGTTATAGATTTTATAGAATTGTCATTAAAATATTCAATTTTGCAAAAAGCTGTAAAATATCGATTTATACACAGTTTTATTTATTTTCTTCTAATTTATGTAAAACAGTAACGAATTTTTAAGTTCGGGTGTAACCCAAAGACAATTTGTTCTGCATATTTGGCATAAACAATAACAACAAATAAGGAAGGGCTAAGTTCGGGTGTTACCGAACATTTTATACTCTCGCAATTTATTTATTTAACTTTATTTTATTATATAATACACAATTTGACCCACATATTCGTCATATATATTGTATAAAGTCCATTGAAAGTTGGAAACCATAATATTAGGTTAGAAGCACCGAGGTCCTCGTGTTCGATATATGGGGTCTTAAAAACCTATGGTCCGATTTCGGCGATTTTTAGAATGGGGCTTCCACACTATTAACATAATATTTGTGCAAAGTTCTGCACCGATATCTTCACTAGTGTTTACTTTATATATTGTAAAGTACACGATTCAGATCGTCTTCAAAGTTCTGGTATATAGGAAGTAGGCGTGGTTGTGAAGCGATTTGGCCTATTTTCACAACATATCATTGGGATGTAAGGAAACTATTACAAACCAAGTTTCATTGAAATCGGTCGAGTAGTTCCTGAGATATAGTTTTTGACCCATAAGTGGGCGACGCCACGTCGTCTGTCATTTCTTATGTGAAACTTAGTGTTTGTGACGTTTTTCGTTAGTGAGTTAACCCACTTTTAGTAATTTTCAACCTAACTTTTGTATGGGAGGTGGGCGTGGTTATTATCTGATTTCTTTCATTTTTGGACTGTATTAGGAAGTGGCTAAAAAAACGACTACAGAAAGTTTGGTTTATATAGCTCTATTGGTTTGCGAGATATGTACAAAAAACTTAGTAGGGGGCGGGGCCACGCCCACTTCCCCAAAAAAATTACATCCAAATATGCCCCTTCATAGTACGATCCTTCATACCAAATTTTATTTCCATAGCTTCATTTATGGCTTAGTTATGGCACTTTATGTGTTTTCGGTTTTCGCCATTTTGTGGGCGTGGCAGTATTCCGATTTTGCTCATTTTCGAAAGCAACCTTCCTATGGTGCCAAGAAATAAGTGTGCCAAGTTTCATCAAGATATCTTAATTTTTACTCAAGTTACAGCTTGCACAGACGGACGGACGGACGGACAGACAGACATTCGGATTTGAACTCCACTCTTCACCCTGATCACTTTGGTATATATAACCCTATGTCTAACTCGTTTAGTTTTGGGTGTTACAAACAACCGTTATGTGAACAAAACTATAATACTCTCTTTAGCAACATTTGTTGCGAGAGTATAAAAATCATTATATCATATATACTCGGTTGTAACTATTTTTGCCACAAAGCTATACTTAATTTTGCTGAGATATCGTACAAATTAATCTATAAATATGGAAATTTACCTATATTTTCAATTAATATTAGCCGCATCCACTGATGTCCTCATATACGATATATGAGACATTAAAAAGTTAAATCCAATTTCGGCGATTAGTTGGGTGATGTTACACCAGAAAAGTTTTACTAAAGTTTTGCTCAGCTAAAAAAAAAAGATTGAAAAGAGAGAAAAACAGAAACTTGTTTACTTCGGTTAAATGTTAAATTACTACTAATTACATAAAATATCCATAAATTTATAACCAAATGCAATACACAATGTTCATTTACAAGAGTTTTATACTATTCGGATTATTCAAACTATGTTAAATAAAATCTTCTAGACCTTATGCTTTTACCTCCCGTCATGATTTACTTTAATTTTCCTGTTAGATTTTACGTATAATACTAGAAGAAGTACTTTTCTTCTTTCACAATGTCTATTTGACATTGAGATGTGCTGTAGTTTTAATTACGAACCATTTTCTCTCAATATTTGCTTAAATGCATTGTGCAAACTGTTGGAACGATGGTAATTAGCTGAACTCATGCGTCGCCAAGAAGACGAAGAAGGCATTGTTAGGTCTTATAAAATATTTAACGTATATTAGTGCTAGAACCATAACCATTTCCAAATATGAGCATCATGTGTGTACTTTCTTTTACAGTAGATAGCTCAGACTTCAACAAGAATATAAAGGTAGAGATCGAAATATTTGCAAACTTAGCCTAGCTTAGCCTTATAATCTCCTTATAATGGTTTATATAAATTTTACTTATCCACAATCCAATTTTAATTCGTTTATACGAATTTTCCTCTCGAAAACTCCTAGTGTCGTCTCATCTGATGTTGACATCGTCCAAGCTTCTGCACCATAAAGCAGGACGGGAATGATAAGCGACTTGTAGAGCTTGATTTTGGTTCGTCGAGAGAGGACTTTACTGTTCAATTGCCTACTCAGTCCAAAGTAGCACCTGTTGGCAAGAGTTATTCTGCGCTGAATTTCGAGGCTGACATTGTTCGTGTTGTTGATGCTGGTTCCCAGGTATACGAAATTATCTACGACCTCGAAGTTATGACTGTCAACAGTGACGTGGGAGCCAAGACGCGAATGCGCCAACTGTTTGCTTGATGACAGGAGATATTTCGTCTTGTCCTCAGTCACCTCCAGACCCATTCGCTTCGCCTCCTTATCCATGCGGGAAAAAGTAGAACAAACGGCGCGGTTGTTGCTTCCGATTATATCAATATCATCGGCGTACGCCAGGAGCTGTACACTCTTGTAGAAGATTGTACCTTCTCGGTTTAGCTCTGCAGCTCTTATAATTTTTTCCAGCATCAGGTTAAAGAAGTCGCACGATAGTGAGTTACCTTGTCTGAAACCTCGTTTGGTATCGAACGGCTCGGAGAGGTCCTTCCCAATCATGACGGAGCTTTTGGTGTTGCTCAACGTCAACTTACACAGCCGTATTAGTTTTGCGGGTAATTGGTATGTAGTGGTAATAATTATTAGTGCAATGTATATTATAATTTTTTATACTGCAATTTAAATTATTACAAAATGTGGATATTTTTACCATTATTTCTTGATTTTGAATTACATTAAATCTGTAAATGCATGCATATAAACAAAAGCCTCTTAATGCACATTTTTAAATACTTACTACACACCACGCCAAACAGTAATATATAAATGTAGAGGTAAAGTCACCAGGATATCAAAGTACATACTATACATATATTCATATGAAACCCAATACATAGCACTTAAACTTAACGCTGTCGCCAGCTTATAAATATAAATGACATTTATATACCTATATCTATTATATCCATAACTACTGGACTCAAAATATCTACTGGATTCTGTTATATTTAGAAAATTGGTAAGGGAATATACCGTCATCCACCATACATTAGATTAGTTAGGAAGTTATCACCAACTGTTTGACTAATTTTTATATAACCCAGAAGTTCAGGGTCTAAAAACAACTTTGTTCTCTTTCACAACCCAATTTTAAGTATCATATCGCAAAGAGATATATAAAGGAATTTAGATACCAATATTGAAATTTGTATTTCCTTTCGTTAAAGTTATTCCATATATCCATACAAAACTTACAAAACTTACGAATAACCGTAAATAATGAAGTTTAATGTATTTATATGTCAGTTGCACACATTTCCCTTAAAGTCAGTAAAACAATAAATTTCCATATTTCCACCACCAGAGAAGATATCGAAACAAAGCTTTACACCTAGTGTGGCATCGCCCGCCTAAAACTGTCTACAAGCAACAATAAAGCAGCCACAGTATGAGCTTTTCTCTTACACAAGTAAGTAAATATGTATGCATATAAAAATTTCTTTTAAGTGTCTCTTTGTGTTATATACATAATAATTTAAACTATTTGTGGCATCTCACATGATCAGTAATAGTTTATAAGCCACATAATCAAGACGTTTACGACTTCAAGAGATAAATAAATATGCATGTGTGTTTACATTCACTGCATACCATTAATTACTTCTCAACCACTGAATTTTCTTCAAAAAACGTTGAAACTCTTTAATCCTTTTTTGACGCTCGGAAGAATCACCGTATATCGTCAAAACACTCTTTGATTTTACTACCGATATCTCGGATGCAAAGATCAGCCTTGTAATTTAATTTAATCTAACGGGATCTGATATATTCTTAATAATTTTATAACATAAGATACTATATCACCGCAATTTGCTAGCATTTCAAGCTTACTATACGATATACTTAGAAAATTATTATATTTGCTACATGAGGTAAACAATTTGATTAATGCTTGTTTTATGGTACAAACACCCAAACAAACGTAGGAGCAATGGCTTGTTAGCCAATGTAACATTTTGGAAAAGTTTTATATAATCATGTAACTCTTTTTCCTTTCTCTAATATATTATTTATGTATTTCCACTTTGGTGATGTACTCCCACCAATCATACACTATATCAACATTGTCCTTTAGTTGCATCAGCTCATCTTTAGACTGGAACCTGTTCCTCCCGTTTTGTGCGGTAATTAGTTAAGCCTCTAAGCCGCTTGTATTAAAGCAGTTTGTTTAATTGCGCGGAAGCCAATGATTTAAATAGGGTAAGACCAATTCTGCTATGGGGTGGAGCAGATACATATGTGAATGGAAATATTTGTCGCATAATTTTTTTTTGTAACACCTAAAACTACAAGATTTAGATATGGAGTTATATATACCAAAGTAATCAGTCCCACCATCTATGCAAGTTGAGTAAAAATTAAATTATAAAATGTTCGATTACACCTGAACTTAACCTTCCTTATTTGTTGGTATTATCTTTAGAAGGTTGTCAGGTCCTATAATTTTCATTGAAAGCTCTCATTAGTTGAGTACTTAGGCTCTTAAGATAACTGCTCCTCCAAGGAAGACACGTTTTTCCAGAACAGTTAACGGTGTGGATTGATTGAACAAGGTGCAGTTCTTCTCTACCTCTACATCTTCTTCTTCTTGACTGGCGTAGACACCGCTTACGCGGTTATAGTCCACAACAGCGCGCCATGTATCCCTCCTTCTGGCAGTTTGGCGCCAATTGGTTATACCAAGCGAAGCCAGGTCCCTCTCCACCTGGTCCTTCCATCAGAGTGGAGGTCTCCCTCCTCCTCGGCTTCCACCAGCGGGTACTGCATCGAATACTTTCAGAGCTGGAGCACTTTCATCCATTCGAACAACATGACCTAGCCAGCGTAGCCGCTGTCTTTTTATTCGCTGGACTATGTCTATGTCGTCGAATAACACATACAGCTCATCGTTCCATCGTCTGCGGTATTCGCCGTTGCCAATGTTTAAGGGACTATAAATCTTCCGCAAAACCTTTCACTCGAAAACTCCTGTGCCGTCTCATCGGATGTTAACATCATCCACGCTTCTGCACCGTAAAGTAGGACAGGAATGATGAAGGCCTTGTAGATTTTGGTTTTTGTTCGTCGGGAGAGGACTTTACTTTTCAATTTCCTACTTAGTCCATAGTAGCACCTTTGGCAAGAGTGATTCTGCGTTGGATTTCCAGGCTGACATTGTTATTGCTGTTAATGCTGGTTCCCAGGTAGACGAAATTATCTACAACTTCAAAGTTATGACTGTCAACAGTGGCGTGGGAGCCAAGACGCGAATGCGCTGACTGTTTGTTTGACGGCAGGAGATATTTCGTCTTTTCCTCATTCACAACAGTACGCTCGACAGATTGGATGCAGTCAGATTGGTTTTAAAAATCGACGATTGGCGTGACATTGCCAACTTTTGAGTCCAAAACTATATCTCAGGAAATACTCAACTACTTTGAACAAAATTTGGTACTTTATTTTCAGAAAGTAATGAATCTCGTTTACAAACATTATTTTCATCTGATAGCATTTAGTTCTAAGGCTAGGCAAATTTTAAATATCATTCATTTTGTAAGGCACAAAGGGAAACTACTTTGTCTCGAAAACTCTTTCTCTCTGTAGTCTTTATATAAATAAATGTGTAGATGTTAGTTCATATTTTCATACTGTCTCAACGGATCAGGAGCATATTAAGGATTATGGGGTACACATATACACACATATTTATATCCATCTCTGGTGTTTACATGTACGTTGGAGTACAGACTCTATCCATTTTATTGGGCATACAATAGCTTGCCAGTATCATACTCTATGACGTGGGAACGGTGCCTTTATGAACATAAATACACTTAACACCAAAGCCTCAACTTGCATAAGATAAAGGCACAGATACATTGTCTATACGTGAATAATTGGCAATTCCTCATACAGATGCAGTTTACTATGAATGGACCACTTCCGTCGTCAGAGAAGTATTCAAAGTAGCAATGACTCAATAAGATGCGGCAGCTAAGCCTTTCAGCTTTAACACCTTATTGTCTTTCCTGTTAAATGTGGAGGAGTGTTTTGTTGTAAGACTATGGATATTGTAGTATTGGACCGCACCCATCCGTTTACGAAGGGGGTATCAAAAAGTCATAACATTGGTAAATTTCCATTCATTTGTCCAATGCAAGCGGTTATTCTTTAATTCAAACTAAGTGTTCTAAAATTTTAATAATCAACCTAAAGGAATTCAGCAAACTTAAAAAAATTTAGACCACCATCACGTTTGGCCCAGAGTTTATCACTGTTCTGAACAAAATCAAAATAATTATTTTTTTAATGTACGTCAAGTTTGGAAGGTAGATCTCTGCTCTCCTGTGTTTGGCACTTAGAAGTTGTCCCTCCCTGGTACTACCTACAGAACACAAAGAAGATGACCGGATACTTTTTTGTGGTTGCTAGTTATAGTTTGTAGTGTGGGTTTTCTCGGGGTTAACATTATTAAGAAAGATTTATTTCGAAGTATGTTTACATGTTGCTAATTGAGCCCGAACTATAACAGGGCAGCACTTCTACCTATGTATACATGTATGTAACTACAAAGTTGATAGCCAAAAGAAATGGAAAAAAAAATCGTTTAATATAAAACGAATAAGTAATTTCAAATATATGACGAATATTTACACTAAAATTGTATCAAAGAGAAAAGGTATTGGATGAACAAAAATTAAGTTTAAGGAAATTTTTTTGCGCTCCCTCAATTATATCAACGTATTTTACCATTTAATGAAATGTTATAAACTTTGATAGTATTCTAGATAGGGACTCAACCCTGACCCAGATGCTGTACAAACAACCAGCTAAATAAAACAATTCTTGTCGAACTGAAAACGTCTTGTAATTATCAAGCATCAAACGATGGAATGCTGGGAGGTTTTGCTGTAATGGAGAATTCACACAAGCTTCTTGACAAGTTGAAACTGTAATTATTGAAAATGATTTTAGCACTGATTTGTAGCAAAGTTCATTAATTGTACCTAAATTGCAATTCGATTGTAATAGTCAAGTTGAACTAGAATACTCCAACAGTATTCGGTTTAAGTTTTCACAGTATCCTCCATAGCTACATATGTTTGTATCTGACTATGTACGTTAATAAACGAAAACGTGTGCGCGTTTGCTTTCGAAAAACTGATACCTAGCATCTATAGTTTCTAACTGTGATGTATTCATGTTGCCAAATCATAGTATAAAACGCCTTTTGTGTTGTTGTTAAAATATTTAATCAGTGGTGCAGGCATTTGTACCTGAATAAATGTATGTATTTTGCACTGCATATGGTGAAACCGAATGTGAAACCACCAACTATCACAGCAAAATTTCTTTAATATCTTGTAATTTGGACCCTACACAAACTTTTAATAATTTATTTAGTTATTTTTGTAGAATGTCCATCTTATTAAGGATACGTATGAAATTCGCAAGCAGGACAATAACGGTCTCGGGTTAATGCAAAGTCACTGTATTTGTATTCAGTTGTGTTACTACACTTTTAATTCAATGTAGGGCTTAAATTTATTTTGTTTGTTTTTACTACTTCTCGTTTTTGGGATTGATTCACATCAGAAATTTTTGTGTTCCATTTTGTTATCTTTTGTAGCACCTTAGAATTATTGGTTCGTTTGCACTCCTACTGGAGCAGATACTTTTATGAGCATATAATGCCTATGGATGAAGCAGCATCCGATGAGGTTTGTCTTAGAAGCAGTAATTAACTTCAAAATCTGAACAAAATGGATTACGTCTCGGGTGAAAAGTCCAATTTGTTTACGTCGTGGATTCATACATTATCTGTTGTGGTGTTTAACAGAGAAATAGGGACATTGATTTTAAATCAAAAAATCAAAGGATATAAATATTCGAATTTCCATTGTTAAAATTCCACTTGAGATGTCAGAATGTGGGGAGAATACATTACAGCGATAAAACACGCATTGAAGCATAATTATTTGGGACTAAATTAACCACCAATATTGAAAGTTCTTTAATTGATCATTTTCACGCAAAAGAATTCAAGTATTCTCAATTTCTATTTCACGCAGATATGAGGGTACAATGACGTTTACCTTTTCCCGAGTCGGTATATTTTGCCAAATGACTACTAATGACTGCGACAGTATTTTTTTGCAAAATAGAAAAAGGTATGTATATTCAAGACGAAAAAGCTGTAAAACATTGCATTCTTAAAGTTTTCAATGGAAATGACAAAAAAGAATAACATAAACTTTCTGTGGTGGTGCTAAGTTAGTGTGTAATTGAATATTTAATCTCCACGCTGCAGAAATTAATATCTCTAACATTTAGTTTTTAATTATTATTTTTAACTTATTAGAATTGAATTGTTGTTAGCATATAATCATTATATACAAGGAATAATTATAATAAAAAACATATAAAAAACTCTTCTCGCAATTAATTTTTGTCATCAGAAAGTCATTCTATATAGTGTGTGAATGAACAATGGAGAAACAAGTTTTAATTACATATCATACATAATATTGTTAATAATATACGAAATAAGAGTGTAATCAATTCAAGCCTTCGGACAGACATGCATAGTATATTGATTATCGTTAGTCCAGTTGATTTTGAAAATATATATTCCAAACAAGAAGCAAGTTACAATAAAGGTGTACACTTGCTAACTACAAGAGAAGTATTTTGGTAATGAGGACAAGCAGTTTATGCTTCTTTCAAATTATTCAATCAACTCAATTCACTGGTCATTTCCATGACTTCTGTGCATCGATAATACATACATTTAGCAAATTAGCTACTCTATCTGGGATGTGTGATTGAGCAGATGTTACGTATTTACCAATTTTCCACCCGAAAGTAAACATAACACTCATATTACATATGTGTTCCATAAGCTAAGTGGATAACAACTTCCTTACACACATCAGATGTCTCAAGCTAAGAGAAAGACAAAATGCTTTATAAGCCAAACAAAATTTGATTTTGAATCACCGGGAGCCAGTGAATAAGCAATTAGACACCAAGTAATCGTTGACACTGCTTCAGTACAAATGTTTTTGAAAAGATCTGCAGTAGGGAAAGTGCATAAAGTGGTTGGTTGTTATCATAGAATTCTAAAGAAGAAAAGTGTATGTACATAACCGTGATTGGAAATCAACAAAAAATCTGACACTTCAGAGCAGTTGCAGAAATATTGTGCACCACGAAGTGTAGATGTAGCGGATATACATAGAGTGCAGTATGTATGTATGTGTTACAGATGCATATGCTTGACTTCGAAATGTGCTTGTGGCGTTTGAAAATGTGGTGGCATATTGCTACGCGCTTGGCTTTCCTATTTATCGTAATTAAATTGAGATACATTGCAAGCGACGCATATAACCTCACCGGTTTCAATTTACTGAACTGGAAACATTAATTACAAACCGAACATTGTTAATGTGTCGTCAGCATGGCATGTTAAGCGGCATGCAATAGTGTTGTAAGATAAGCGTATGTTATCAAGAGTGTGGTATCGCGGAAAATGTGTTACATTGCGGTAAAATTACAACAACAATTTTGCGTTTAACACTATACACGTCTATGGTTATTGATGTGGGCTTACATTCTAACGGATTTGGTTGATGGTAATTCTTGTTTACTCTCGAACACGAAAACTGAGAAAATAATTACAAATTTCTTTATTATAGAGTTTGCAAATCGTAACAAAGAGATTATAAAAGTTTTGTTCACATAACGGTTGTTCGTAAGGTATAAGGTTATATACATATAACAAAGTAATCAGGGTGACGATTAAAGTTTGAATCAGGATGTCTGTCTGTACGTCTGTCCGTCCGTGCAAGCTGATACTTGAGTGAAAATTGAGATATCTTTATGAAACTTGATACGCGTGTTGGCACCATAAGTAGGTTAAGTTCGAAGATGGTTGGAATCGAACCACTGCCACGTCCACAAAATGCCGATAACCGAAAGCCTAAATTTGGTGGAATTAAGTGAAATGGATTATAACGCCCACCTCCCATACAATGGCTGTGTTGAAAACTACTGAAAATGATTTAATTCAGTAAGGAGAGCCACCAGAAACCTTAAAATTCTTTATAAAGATGGTACAGAAGATCTGCACACAAAATTTTAAGTGGGCGTGGTTTCGCCCACTTATGGGTCAAAAACCATATCTCCGAAGCTACTCACCAATTTCAATGAGATTCGATTCGTAATACTTTCCTGGCATTCTAATTATTATATATGTAATGAAAATAGGACAAATCGGTTCACAACCACGCCTACTTCTTATATACCAGAACTTTGAAGTCGGTCTGAATAGTTTACTTTACAATATATAAAGTAAGCACTAATTGCGAGAGTTACACCCGAACTTAGCCATTCCTTATTTGTTTAAGGATAATTTAGTACTTTCCCCAACTGAATATGGTGAATGTAGGATTTTTCAAACATGCTCTTGAATTTATTCCGTATAAATCGGTGGTTCTGTTCTCTATGTTCTTTCCCACTTTAAATTAATCGGTTACTGAGTCCTTAGGTGGCACCCACAGAACCAAAAACGTATTGTATATTATAGTAAAATAGTGCAACAGGCCTTCTCATATTATGCTTATCATTTTAACTAAATTACATTACATTTTAATGAAAATACATGCATAACACTATTGCAACGTCCGTATCTTACAACATTCCAATTTGCGTAAAATATATTCATAATATGCAGAAATTAGTGTTGGACGGATGCCATGTCGTCTTTGATGCAAATGCCGCAGCTGGTTTATGCTTTTATTAATTTTGAGCAATTACTTAAGACGGCGTTGGCGAATTATTCACCTTGTGTTATTAGTAACAGACAATTAGTGAGAAATGTGCAATTACAAATGAAGTTTATAATATATTTATAACTGTTTAATTTTATATTTAAAACGTTTTCTTCTGGAAAGTCATATGTATATACATTCATACGTATTTTATGAAAGCTTAGCATGATTTATTGGATTCTAAGATACAGTTGAGAAGTGTAATATTTCTGTAAGCTTCTATTACACGTTTGTAGCTTGGCTAGTAACTCAGTTAAAACATATTGAGTATGGAAGACTTTCGACTTAAAACTTATATTACGAATTTAGAGTTAGCAGTAACGTTTAATAGACATAAACAAATCAAATCCACAATATCGAGACATTATAAATATACGCCATGAAAACCACTTTACTTTAGTTTAATTTCTAAAAGTTGAATGGTCGAGTTAACTCAACAGAAGTAGATTCTCCTAAATTTATTTGTTGGTATAGTAAAATAACACACTGTGCCATAAATGACTCTCAAGCTCTCTGTTTTGACATAGACAAACTATGTTTTACAATTACTGAACACATTTCGTCACTAAAAAACGAAATTACTGCCAACAATACAGCAAATTGATGAAATTTATTCAAATTTGCCCATTAGTAAATACTGAATAGATAATAAAATCACCGCCAAAAGCTAACGGAAATTTCATTAAATAATTTCACGGGCCAAATGTATGTTATGAAGTGGTATAATCTAAACTTTAACGCCGCGAGCTATATAGATAATAAACGTTTATAATGTTCATAGTACATTGTGTTGGAAAAGAATACAATTTTGTCAAATTGATGATTGTGTTTACGAAAACGCTAATTTTTAAATAAATGCATTAATTGAGTATTACATACTTACAACATTTACCAAGAGGGGTCGATTTGATTAGGAGTTATTATTAAAACAAAACGTTAATTTGAATAACGCTTCTAACTGCAAATAAGTAGCACCATTCAATTATATAATTCACGTCTGAATAGTAAGAGTCTTTAATGATATTTCTTCTTTTCTATAATATTAGGGAAATTTATATAGAGAAGGATCCCTAAAATGCAAATTAATTTCTCAAATAATATTGCCTTTCTCGCACAGGAAATTTAAATTTGTTATTTTGTTATGAACAGTTTAATACACTTCTCTGAAGCTGATTAAAGTCATAAATTTAACAGTAGATACAGTGGAACTTCCATAACTCGAACTTCTATAACTAGAAGTTCTCCATAACTCGAACTCTTGAATTGGCAATGACAGTTAAATTTCCTACAAATTTTCTTCCATAAATCGAACTTTTCGATCAGGGCATAATACAAAATTTAAAATTTTACTACTACTACCGAGGCAGAACAAAAAATATGATATTACACTCATGGATTGCATAAATCATGTAACAAAGGCATGGGATACAGATGTCAAGAGCCAAACAATATAAATAAAATAAATAACAAGTATGGGAGGGCAAAGTTCGGGTGTAACCGAACATTTTATACTCTCGCAATTTATTTAACTTTGTTAATATTATATTACACACAATTTGACCCACATATTCGTCATATATATTGTATAAAGTCCATTGAAAGTTGGAAACCATAATATTAGGTTAGAAGCACTGAGGTCCTCATGTTCGATATATGGGGCCTTGAAAATTTATGGTCCGATTTTGACGATTTTTAGAATGGGGCTGCCACACCATAAACGTAGTATTTGTGCAAAGTTCTGCACCGATATCGTCACGAGTGCTTACTTTATATGCAATTTAATTTAATGTAATGTAAACGATTCAGATCGTCTTCAAAGTTCTGGTATATAGGAAGTAGGCGTGGTTGTGAAGCGATTTGGCCTATTTTCACAAGATATCATTGGAATGTAAGGAAACTATTACAAACCAAGTTTCATTGAAAATGGTCGTGTAGTTCCTGAGTTATGGTTCTTGACCCATAAGTGGGCGACGCCACGCCCATTTTCCATTTTGTTAAAAAATCTGAGTGCAGCTTCCATCTGCCATTTCTTATGTGAAATTTAGTGTTTCTGACGTTTTTCGTTAGTGAGTTAACCCACTTTTAGTAATTTTCAACCTAACCTTTATGTGGAGATGGGCGTGGTTATTATCCGATTTCTTTAATTTTTGGACTGTATTAAGAAGTGGCTAAAAAAGACGACTGCACAAAGTTTGGCTTACATAGCTCTATTGGTTTCCGAGATATGTACAAAAAACCTATTTGGGGACGGGGCCACGCCCACCTCCCAAAAAAATTACATCCAAATATGCCCCTTCATAGTGCGATTCATACCAAATTTTATTTCCATAGCTTTATTTATGGCTTAGTTATGTGTTTTTTTGGTTTTCGCCATTTTGTGGGCGTGGCAGTGGTCCGATTTTGCTTATATATCTTAATTTGACTCAAGTTACAGCTTGCACAGACGGATGGACGGACAGACAGACATTCGGATTTGTACTCCACTCTTCACCCTGATCACTTTGGTATATAACTATAACCCTATATCTAACTCATTTAGTTTTGGGTGTTACAAACTACCGTTATGTGAACAAAACAATCTGACAATTTTGTTGCGAGAGTATAAAAATGGGTATAATCTATATTTTACAACTTTTTGGTAAATCTTTGTTTTAATGAAAATTCTATAACTCGAAGTTTCTCAAAGCTTTTTTGTGGATTATGGTGGTTCGAGTTAGAGAAGTTCCACTGTATATTATAATCAACAGAATATTTGCCAACATTGATTAGTACATAGCCTTGGGTCATTTGAAATTGAAAATTTAGCAAAGCTCATTTCACACGACAACCGTTATTGCAGTAGATCCAAAACCCCGTCCACTAAGCTTTCAACACAAATAAACATCATCGCCGTAAGGGAGTTATGGTTTTCAGCTGTACTTGTACTTTCTTAGTACATATTTTTATACCCTGAACAGGGTATATTAAGTTTGTCACGAAGTTTGTAACACACAGGCTCTATAAAGTATATATATAAAGGATCAGTATGTTGAACTGAGTCGATTTAGCCATGTCCGTCCGTCAGTCTGTCTGTCTGTATATATACGAACTAGTCCTTCAGTTTTTAAAATATCGTTTTGAAATATTGCAGATGTTATTTTCTCTTCAAGAAGCTGCTCATTTGTCGGAACTGTAGATATCGGACCACTAGATCATATAGCTGCCATACAAACTGAACGATCGCAATCAAGGGCTTGTATGGAATATTTTCGCATTTGACGTGGTATCTTTACGAAATTTGACATGGATTACTGCTTAAGGTAATAATATAATCTCCGAAGAAATTGTTCAGTTAACTATATAACCTTAATGTTTCTAGCAAACAACCCGACTAAAAGGAATTATAAAATGTTTTCTTTTTTTTTACTTACTTTTTCTTACGTCTTTAGATTTGCTTAAACACACAGTTACCTACTAAAAGAAATGCACCTGTGAAGGGTATATTAGCTTCGGTACAGCCGAAGTTAACGTTTTTTCTTGTTATAAATATATTCACTGATACTGAATTGCGTATGAATATTTGCAAATTATAAATATACAATTTCCTGCATTGAGATTATAAAAACATGAATAAGGGTCAAAACGACAATACATATGCAAGTGCTGGTGTATACTACTTCCACTATAAGCAGTATAGGTCTTCAGTTTGAAAATTTCACTTTATATTATAGAGCTTTAAAACGTGAGTGTTTATATGTATGTAATATGATATCAGACGCAGTTTTGAAATAATAAAAAAAAACATACAAATCATTTTTAAATATGCATTTCAAAATCAGTGAACTCGTTAAATTGCTGATGTCGTAAAGTACTATACTTTGCGTCTGCTTGTGATGATAATCGCTAGATCCAGTTGCACTCTGAGTGTATTCATTGCAGCATAATTTCCTTAGTTAAGACAGAAAATACTACTTCGCTAAAATATTTGTCATACGCAAGAATGCTTTGCAAATTCGGTCCGGTTGATGTTCGCTGAATGTCTGACAATGAAGTGTATTTTATTATAATTCGCTAAGAAATGTGTTGCTAGTAAGTGAGCATGTGCATGTGCATATGACATTGTACTAAAATAAGAGGCGAAGAATAAATAAGTTTGGTGGAAACGAACAATAACTAAATAGTAAATAAGTATTATTTACTAGAGATCTTAGGCATTAAAGCCGCTTATAACACAGTTATTATATCCAGTTATTTTTCATATTATTATTACGACTCACCCATTCTTTTGCGAACAGATACAGAAACATTTGGAAAGATATCCGACATAGCAATCTACATAGAAATAATTAAGGCAACCATAATTTTTTTTTTGCTTATCTCACGTAATTAGCGACAAAGTAAATACAATTATTTACCAACAGGTAAACAGACTCATAGTTGATTATAATTCAAGAAATCACCGACTATATTAAATTACGCACTTGTGCTTTAATAACTAGTGGACACAAGCAACTCATTTCCCAGAAGTGTTTGCGTTATTGAATTACCTACCGAATACTCACGAAATTCAACAAGATTTCATAATTGAATTTCGACAGCTACAATGCAAATGTAAATTCGACTGGTTGAGGTCACTTAGTACATTGCACATGTTCAGTGAAACTGTGTGCGTTGAGTGCGGAAAATTTTGGCACATCTGCATTATAACGGGTGATTTTTTTGAGGTTAGGATTTTCATGCATTAGTATTTGACAGATCACGTGGGATTTCAGACATGGTGTCAAAGAGAAAGATGCTCAGTATGCTTTGACATTTCATCATGAATAGACTTACTAACGAGCAACGCTTGCAAATCATTGAATTTTATTACCAAAATCAGTGTTCGGTTCGAAATGTGTTTATCGACAAATTTTGTTCAGCGATGAGGCTCATTTCTGGTTGAATGGCTACGTAAATAAGCAAAATTGCCGCATTTGGGGTGAAGAGCAACCAGAAGCCGTTCAAGAACTGCCCATGCATCCCGAAAAATGCACTGTTTGGTGTGGTTTGTACGCTGGTGGAATCATTGGACCGTATTTTTTCAAAGATGCTGTTGGACGCAACGTTACGGTGAATGGCGATCGCTATCGTTCGATGCTAACAAACTTTTTGTTGCCAAAAATGGAAGAACTGAACTTGGTTGACATGTGGTTTCAACAAGATGGCGCTACATGCCACACAGCTCGCGATTCTATGGCCATTTTGAGGGAAAACTTCGGAGAACAATTCATCTCAAGAAATGGACCCGTAAGTTGGCCACCAAGATCATGCGATTTAACGCCTTTAGACTATTTTTTGTGGGGCTACGTCAAGTCTAAAGTCTACAGAAATAAGCCAGCAACTATTCCAGCTTTGGAAGACAACATTTCCGAAGAAATTCGGGCTATTCCGGCCGAAATGCTCGAAAAAGTTGCCCAAAATTGGACTTTCCGAATGGACCACCTAAGACGCAGCCGCGGTCAACATTTAAATGAAATTATCTTCAAAAAGTAAATGTCATGAACCAATCTAACGTTTCAAATAAAGAACCGATGAGATTTTGCAAATTTTATGCGTTTTTTTTTTTTAAAAAGTTATCAAGCTCTTAAAAAGTCACCCTTTATAAGAGCATAAACACCATATTCCAAATGTTGTAAAAGAACAAAGAAAAAGGAATTTATACTAATCATCTACTTGTAAAGATATAAAATTAAAATGTACTTCGTGACAAAAATATAATTATATACATGTATTTATGTATGTATGTATGGGTGATTCTACGATAAGAGGTAACTTGTGCGGCAATCAACTTTAAGTATTGTTTTGTCCTTTATGTTGCTATTTTTTTTAAATGAATGAATAAATGTTTTTTCTGGATTTCCTTACAAAGTCTAAAAAAGTCTCTCCCCTGACTTGTCCCGATGCTACTTTTTATTTAACTTTCGGACAATACATATATTTTTTGTATGAAATGCTAAACCTAAACCAAGTTTAATCGAAAGTTAAGTAAAATTAAGTATTGTTAAATAAAAAAGAAAATTATTATTTTTTATTTCATATAATTTTTATACTCTCGCGACATATTGCACAGAGTATTATAGTTTTGTTCACATAACGGTTGTTTGTGTCACCAAGAAATAAAAGAGTTAGATATGGGGTTATATATATATAAATGATCAGGACGACGAGTGGATTTGAAATCCGTCTGTCCGTCTGTCCGTGCAGGCGATAACTTGATTAAAAATTAAGATATCTTAATGACACATATTCCCTGCCACCCTGAGGAGGTTGCTTTCCAAAATGGGCAGAATCGGTCCACTGCCACGCCCACAAAATGGCGAAAACCGAAAACCTATACAGTATCATAACTAAGCCATAAATAAAGTTATGAAAATAAAATTTGGAACACAGGATCGCATTGGGGAGGGGCACATTTGGATGTAATTTTTTTCTAGAAGTGGGCGTGGCCCCACCCCTAAATAGGTTTTTTGTGCATATCTCGCAAAACAATAAAGCTATATAAACCAAACTTTCTAGAAGAAATCGGATAATAACCACGTCCACCTACCATACAAAGGTTAGGTTGAAAATTACTAAAAGTGCGTTAACTCGCTAACGAAAAACGTCAGATATAGCAGAAGGAGCTGCACTCAGATCTTTTCAAAATGGAAAATGGGCGTGGCATCGGCCACTTATGGGTCAAGAACCATATCTCAGGAACTACTCGACAGATTTCAATGAAATTCGGTAAATAATATTTTCTTGACATCCTGATGACATGTGTGAAAAATGGATGAAATCGGTTCACAACCGCGACAACTTTTCATGTAACTCAATTTTGAACTCCGTCTTATTCCTTCACTTTATAATATATACATAAGGAACCAATAAGATAGCGGAATAATACTTTATACAAATAGTGCACATCATATCTGGCTTTACTTGTGAAAATATTGTCGAAAACGGACTATAACTTTTCAAGGCCCCAGATATCGAACATGTTGAACTCAGCGCCTAAGGTTAATTTTTTTTTGGTGATGAAAATGAGTGAAATCGGTTCGGGAATTACCTATCGGCTACACTATATATGATGATTTTCGTTTTTCTATTGGACTTTATGCCGAATATATGGGTCAAATTGTGTGTGATCTTAATAAAAATATAGCAATAAATTGCGAGAGTATAAAATGTTCGGTTGCACCCGAACTTAGCCTTTCCTTACTTGTTAAAATTAACTTTTGCCCCAATTTTTTTATATATCTACTCTGCCAAATTTTGTTCTGTTTGAACGACATGAATACGAAGGCGTTCGCATTGAAAAAAGTGCTCAAGAGCACATACTAGCTTGAAGTTAATATACTAATCGCGAAATCTGTTTGAGCGCTGTAGTTTTTTAGTTATTACGACCCGTTCGTGCGGTGTAATTATTTCGAAAACTGATTTTGTCTCTCCCCTGGAAATTTATATAACGTATACTATTAATTTAATTTATTTGCTTTTATTGTTCTAAATTAATAATAAAATTAAAATAATTAAAGTGAAATAAATAATTAACCCAAAAAATAATTCAATCAATTAAAACACTTAAATTTTCCATGAAAGCATCTCTCCCCTGCCGTATTTCCTCTGGCAAAATAAATGCCAGCGGAGAGAGTTGGAGAACAGGGGAGTTACTATTCATCATTACACCCGGACCGGAAGTCGTGAGCTGCTTGAGTCTTGATACTTTCTTGCGTGAACTTCTGAACATGACCCCTTCCTAATCTCCAGCCATCACCAGAACAAAACCAAAAATATTAGCCTCCCTATCCAAGGCAGAATCGCTCTGACCAACAGATGCTAGTTATAACAAAGTGGACAGTTAAGTGTTAAATTTATCTCTCGATGAACCAAAACCAAGCTCTACAAGTCCCTTATCATCCCCGTTCTGCTTTATGGCGCAGAAGCATGGACAATGTCAACATCCGATGAGACGGCACTGGTAGTTTTCGAGGAAAAGATTTGGTGGAAGATTTATGGTCCTTTGAACATTGTCAAAAGCGAATACCGCAGATGATGGAACGGCACTGACATAGTTTAGCGAATAAAAAGACAGAGGCTACGATAGCTAGGTCATGTTGTTCGAATGGACGAAAGCGCTTCAGCTTGAAAAGTGTTCGATGCAGTACCCGCTGGTGAAAGCAGAGGAACAGTAACCCCTTCATTCCGTTGGAAAAATCAGATGATTCTATTCTATTGGTATATCCAGAGCGCGTCACTCATTCCTGCTTTTTGCTTTTTGGAAACACCAAGTGAAGCCAGGTCACTTTCAACTTGGTCTCTCCAACGGAGTGGAGGTTGTCTTCTTCCGCGGCTTCCTCCAGCGGGTACCGCATTGAACACTTTCAGTGCTGGAGTGTTTTCATCTATCCGTACAAGGTGACCTACCCAGCGTAGCCGCTGTTTTTTATTCGCTCAACTATGCCAATGTCGTATACATCGTACAGCTCATCGTCTGCGGTATTCGCCGTTGCCATTGCAAAAAATTTCTCTCGGAAACCCCAAGAGTAGTCTCACCGGATGTTGTCATCGTCCACGCTTCAGCGCCATACATCAGGAAGGGAATAATGAGCGACTTGTAGAGTTTGATTTCGATTCGTCGAAAGAGGACTTGACTTTTCAATTGCCTACTCAATTCGTTGGATTTCGAGGCTGACTTTGTTGGAGTTGTTGATGTCCCAGATAAACGAAATTATCTAAAATTTTTTTAAGTTATCACTGTCAACAGAGCCGTCATATGCTTCGCTTCTTTATCTAGTCCGGAAAAAGCAGAACAAACGGCGCGGTTGATGCTTCCAATGATATCAATATCATCGGCGTACGCCGATCTTATAAAAGATTGTACCTTCTCTATTTAGCTCTGAAGCTCGTACTATTTTTCCAGCATCAGGTTAAAGAAGTCACACGATAGTGAGTCGCCCTGTCTGAAGCCTCGTTTGGTATCGAACGGCTCATAGAGGTCCTTCCCGATCCTGGCAGAGGGATCCGTCCATCCATCTGTGCAAGCTGCAACTTGAGTAAAAATTAAGATATTTTGATGAAACTTGGCACACTTATTCCCTTGCACCATAGGAAGATTGCTTTCGATTGAAATGGGCTAAATCGGACCACTGTCACGCCCACAAAATGGCGAAAACCGACAACACATAAAGTGCCATAACTAAGCCATAAATAAAGCTATGGAAAAAAATATAAAAAAATATAAAAAAAAAAAATTGGAACAAAGGATCGCAGTATGAAGTGGCATATTTGGATGTAACTTTTTTGGAGAAGTGGGCGTGGCCCCGCCCTCAAATATGTTTTTTGTATATATCTCGCAAACCAATAAAGCTATATAAACCAAACTTTCGGCAGTCGTTTTTTTAGCCACTTCTTAATACAGTCCAAAAATTAAAGAAATTAGATAATAACCACGCCCTCCTCCCATACAAAGGTTAGGTTGAAAATTACTAAAAGTGGGTTAACTCGCTAAGGAAAAACGTCAGAAACACTAAATTTCATATAAGCAATGGCAGATGGAAGCTGCACTCAGATTTTTTTACAAAATGTAAAATGGGCGTGGCGTCGCCCTCTTATGGGTCAAAAACCATATATCAGGAACTACTCGACCGATTTTAATGAAACTTGGTTTGTAATAGTTTCCTTACATTCCAATGATATGTTGTGAAAATAGTTTAAATCGGTTCATAACCACGCCTACTTCCTATATACCAGAACTTTGAAGACGATCTGAATCGTTTACTTTACAATATATAAAGTAAGCACTAGTGAAAATATCGGTGCAGAGCTTTGCACAAATACTACGTTTATTGTGTGGCAGCCCCATTCTAAAAATCGCCGAAATGGGACCATAGGTTTTCAAGGCCCCATACATCGGACATGAGGACCTCAGTGCTTCTAACCTAATATTAGGGTTTCCAACTTTCAATGGACTTTATACAATATATATGACGAATATGTGGGTCAAATTGTGTATTATATTAATAAAGTAAATAAATAAAATGCGAGAGTATAAAATGCTCGATTACACCCGAACTTAGCTCTTCCTTACTTGTTTTATAAACATTTTGTTTCTGATTTACCTACAGACTGAGCTAATTTTGAAACTTCATTTTGCGTTCGATTTTTAACATCTGTTTGCCACCGAACTTCAATTCCATTCTCACTTTATGTTACTGCATGACCAACGCTAATTATAATTTGTAGCATGCTGCTAATTGGCTAAACGACTATAATTTCATGATATTTTCCCCAAATATAAACCAACCATTGCAGCCGCTATGTGAATATTCAATAGGGCATGGAACAAAAAATAACGACAACGCCACTGCGGCGATGCACATACATACATATATGATGGAAATAACAGTTACGTTGCACGCATAAAGGTGTTGCGAAAATTTGCATAATGGCATACCAACAATAGCCTCTTCATTGACGGACAAAATTGCAATCAGCATTAAATACGCGCCTATACTGCAGTGATTGGACCTTGTAACGTAAAGTACAGTTGCCAAAGTTTGAAATCTGACATAATTTTCAGAAATTTTAATAGATGATTGGATCGATTCTACTTTAACCAAATTTAGCTGGTTACATTCGGATTAGGTTATAAAGATGGCACACACCTATTACATTTAAAACAATGTGATATGGTAACTAATAGATAAACTGGTTTATTCTTTTCGAAGAACTCAATCGTCAATAAAGTGATTTCTTATTTTTTTGACATTTTAATTATTAGAGGAATCATTTGATATTCAAAAATTAAAACGAATTCAGTGATTATATTTAATACCCGGACGACGGGAATACATACATCTTTTTCTGAGTAAAATTAATAGTTTCTAGTTAATACGGCTGTGTAAGCTGACGTTGAGCAACACCAAAAGCTCCGTCAGGATCGGGAAGGACCTCTCCGAGCCGTTCGATACCAGACGAGGTTTCAGACAAGGTGACTCACTCTCGTGTGATTTCTTTAACCTGATGCTGGAGAAAATAATACGAGCTGCAGAGCTAAACAGAGAAGGTACAATCTTCTATAAGAGTGTACAGCTACTGGCGTACGCCGATGATATCGATATCATTGGAAACAACACCCGCGCCGTTAGTTCTGCTTTCTCCAGACTGGATAAGGAAGCGAAACGTATGGGTCTGGTGGTGAACGAGGACAAGACGAAATATCTCCTGTCGTCAAACAAACAGTCAGCGCATTCGCGTCTTGGCTCCCACGCCACTGTTGACAGTCATAACTTTGAAGTTGTAGATAATTTCGTATACCTGGGAACCAGCATTAACAGCAATAACAATGTCAGCCTGGAAATCCAACGCAGAATCACTCTTGCCAACAGGTGCTACTATGGACTAAGTAGGCAATTGAAAAGTAAAGTCCTCTCTCGACGAACAAAACCCAAACTCTACAAGTCTCTCATCATTCCCGTCCTACTTTACGGTGCAGAAGCGTGGACGATGTCAACATCCGATGAGACGGCACTAGGAGTTTTCGAGAGAAAGGTTTTGCGGAAGATTTATGGTCCCTTAAGAATTGGCAACGGCGAATACCGCAGACGATGGAACGATGAGCTGTATGTGTTATTCGACGACATAGACATAGTCCAGCGAATAAAAAAACAGCGGCTACGCTGGCTAGGACATGTTGTTCGAATGGATGAAGGTGCTCCAGCTCTGAAAGTATTCGATGCAGTACCCGCTGGTGGAAGCAGAGGAAGAGGGAGACCTCCACTCCGATGGAAGGACCAGGTGGAGAGGGACCTGGCTTCGCTTGGAATAACCAATTGGCGCCAAACTGCTAGAAGGAGAGATGCGTGGCGCGCTGTTTTGGACTCGGCTATAACCGCGTAAGCGGTGTCTACGCCAGTCAAGAAGAAGAAGTTAATGGGACGAAGGGCATGCGTGTATTTGATATACTATATCTCATAGATGGTTACACAATGAAGTTAAATTGTTTATATGGATGGAGGAGAACATGTCAACTCCTTTCCCGTCTTTATTTCATCTTCTACTAACTCATATTGATACAAAATGATAAACATTATGAGAATGGTTTGCAACCTTATAAGAAATGGTTTATAATATTGTATCTACAATAACATTATATCACTGTTGGAAGCGCTTGATATAACTGCTTGGCATTCCTTCCTTATAATTTTTAACACTCTTTGCATTTATTCTAAAATTTTACTTAATCTATCTCTCGCTACAAGTCATGATTTCCAGTGTTCGGTTCTCCATTACTTCTTCTATAGCCTGTCCCAAAAAATTTTCTTGTAATATACATATATTTATATT
Organism: Zeugodacus cucurbitae; assembly: GCF_028554725.1. Taxonomy (NCBI): domain Eukaryota; kingdom Metazoa; phylum Arthropoda; class Insecta; order Diptera; family Tephritidae; genus Zeugodacus; species Zeugodacus cucurbitae. Next base: position 42,138,995 of record NC_071669.1, read on the forward strand.
ATTCTTTTTTTTAATGATTCTTTTTATAATTGTTGTGTTTACATGAGTCCTTAAATGCGTGTTTCGCAAGTGATAAACAATTGATTTCCTGGAGAAATAAACTTTCCACATTTATTTATTAGTAAATGTCAAGCTTTCAGAAGATCATTTTTAAACAACTGCTGACTTTCATGATTTATATTCAAGCTGTTAACAATGTTGCCAAGTTGGTATACCTCGGAAAACCTTAGACTGTACTGAATACTTGAATATATTTTAGACCTTTGCATTTGCATGGTACATACATATACATACATTGAATTATTAGTACTGCAGTTAGTTTATGTATTAATTTTCTTGGTCCTTTTCATGTAAGTTGTTTTACTTCCCAACACTTTTCCGATGGTCAACACCTTTGAGAGAACTTAAAATTTCATTAATATGTTAGATATGTATTGCATAGATAATATAAGCAGCATCTACAACAACAATCATGACAACACCAACAATATATATGAAGACAGAGGAGACGATTCATCCTCGAAAAATATGCATTTCGAATATTTATAGGTCTTCACTACAATCTCATATGAAATGCCAGCAAAGCCCCATTGCCATATACAAAGGTGACGCTATTTTCCCGTTGCAGTGACTCCGCAAAGCAGTAAATAAGTGTGCATGTCGGCTCCGAAGAATAATAAGACGCTGACGTATTTGTTGCCACCAACGCCCACAACATCTCACCGGCTCACCTAGTCACTGCCACTGAATGTTGCGGTATGCTTTATGAGCCTGGGCTGACGAATGACAATATGCAAATTGCGTTCTCCGTGCCTTGCCGTGAAAGGAAAAAAAGCCATTACGACCGTGACAGGAAAGCGCGAAGTACATACTATACTTGAGCGATGGCTTATTTGGCTGAAGAATGATATGCTTTATTAACCATATTTCTGAATGGTATCCATGAGAGTATGGGAGTAGTGACAGCAAAACTTTAACTCTTTGTTGGAGTTTTTATTAAAGCATTCGATCATTTCAAATACTTTATTTTAGCAGCGTTTTGAGAATGAAGGTTCATGCCGCATTTTAAAATTCAGTAAAGTTTGGTAATTTGAATTATTTTATTTTCGTATTGGAATATTTTACATAATCTGGTGTTAGTGCTCTCAATACTTTGTGATCATGTAGGAGTATATAAAACTGAGTCAAATTAGGTGCATTACAACAAACAGAAAAGAAAACTATATTTGGTCTAAAAATTGTAACTGTCTACTTCGTTATTTCGTTCTACTCTGAGATAACTTTGCATCGCCAGTCATTGTAATGGCGTAATATTTAATTTGCCAAGTTGTAACCGCCAACTACATAATTTGGAATGACTTCCGCTATTTTTGTTCATTGGCCTCTGCTGTCGCCATGATTACAGGCAGCTGTCGTTGTTACGAAAACTTAGTTTCTTAATGTCTCCACAGACAGACTGCGGAACCACCATCATATAACGCATACATACTACACATAGTCGAGAATATCTTTATTACGGCTAATAGTTGCCTTCGCCATTCAGTCCAAGCTTTTAGATATCCAATTAGCTATGCACATCCATCCACCGCCTTCCCTTCGCATTGCCAAAAATCCAATGCACAGGAACGCGGTTATAATAGAAACTTGCTTACGGTCTTTTGTTACTTACTTTTCTCAGCGGAACTTACTCAAATAACCATATGTATGCATATTTACTATATATGCTTTAAGGCCAACTAGTTATTATACATAAGAGTACGTTTACAGAAGGGCCACAAAGTTGGTGTTCAACGACTAATAAATTTTATTCACTAGCAAAATGAGTTATAATTTAAAATTTTGGCATTCGTATTTGCAGAGGTATTTCATCAATAGATATAAATCCAACCTGAATAAAAACTTTTTAACTTTCGTTGGATTTGCAAAGATTTCTGCTGCTATATATTGGATATAAGCTCGTTTTGCAATCGCCTAAGCGTACAAAAGTGCAAATAAAATAAATATATGCAGTAGTTTTAGATATTTCAGATTAAATGTATAAGATAAACTACACATATTTTTTATTTGATTGTGGCTGGAATATTTTAACTGCCTTGCGGAAATGGAAAATTGATTTGCAAGTAAAGTGAACTTTTAAGCAATTATTTAAGCAATTATATGATCATATTTAGAGCCCTTATACAGTTATACTTAGAGGTGCTTAATTAAATCGACTTTAGAGTCGAGATCCACTATAAGAGTAAAATATGTACATATTGGTAAAATTCTTAAAATATGGTGTATTTTTAACAGATATCGTTATTTGAAGATTTCATCGTTTACTCTCAATGGCGATGAAGTCAATATCTCTCCGAAAAATTCGGAAACCCCAAAACTCAACCCCCCTAGGAAACTGAACTGGAGCCTCGTTACCGTATTGCTTTAGCCAAGAATTTACGATTAAGCAACCAAGTGATGTACCCTTTGGAAGTTTCGCCCAAAATTAAATCTTTCAAGTCGGTGGACACGATATCTCAAAAAATTATGAAGCGATTTTGTTCAAACTCTTCACACATCTTTGGAATAACATTATCTAGTTAATGTACGAAAGATTTTTTTTATATTTTTAATATAACTATTTTTTTCGAGCCAATATATGCCGAAAATTTAACCAAAAAAGTGAGGTTTTTGGTTAAAAATCTGTCAAAAATTCAAATTTCGATGTTTTCTGTTTTCCTTCGTACATTAACTAGAATTATCCATGTACTATCGAAATAGTTTCAGATTATTGTTTTTATCATGATTTATGATGTCCACGGAAATACCTATTTTTTTTTTTTTTTTGGAAACGTCATGGTGTTCATGGTGTCAACGGCTGAGTTGTCGGAATTTTTAAATACAAATTTCACAAAATACTGTTTAAATATGTTTCATTGATAAGCTTAGTTGTTTAAATTAAATATATGATTGTATATATTAGAAAATTTGTAAAGCTACCCTTGTTTTCAGCCTCTGAAACCCACCCAACCCATTAAGGCAGTTGTCTGCTTTACAGGCTTCAAAAAATAGATTGTTTTGTTTTGTTTTAAATTTTAAATTTACAAGTGCAGACTCCAGGCGCTTCAGAAAAATACTTACAACTTTGAAAAAATTTCAATATTTTTTAATAATAAATATTGTTTTTTAAGACTTAAATATAGTACTCTATCGTCTTAAAATTCCGTTTACCGCAATCATTTCCTTCAATTTCAAAAAAATTGCTAGAAAACCGCTTTTTTCGGCTTCTAAATCAGACTACTGCCTTAATCTAACTTAAAGTTGTCTAAAAAATATCGCGTAAAATGGATTTGGAAATAATTTGCAGGTAATTCAATTCCTTACATAGTTTAAATTTGTAAAATTAATTTTAGATTAAATTGTACAAATTTATGGTAGATATAGATTTTATGACTCATGCGCAAAGTAAATTTGATGGCAGAATATAAGTCGACCAAATCGAAGGGCTTCCTTTGTAGTTAGTTATACGTAGAAGATTTGGGAAAGGTGTTCTCAAGTTTTTCATACTTTTTACACTTCCCATAATTGTTAGACTAGAAATTCAAAATGTTCCATATACAAATATTTATTTCCTTTGAAATTCTTTATTCCTTCTGTCTTCTAACGAAGTGTGTTGTAGTACTAGTATGAAATGAAAATCATAGTACTCGTGTCACTATACACTATATACATATACTTGTATATAGATGCATACTCATATGAATGTACATCTAAAGCTTATTTTCAAAAAGCAATCCCTTTGCCACAAAGAACTTTGATGTACTTGTGTGTTTGAGTGGTAAAAATAAGCATTCAAACGAATATGTAGTGAGTTTGGATCCACACGCATATAAATATTTATATGGATACATATATAAGTGACAGTGCTCCGCAAACCCCTTTGATTAAAATAAATTCTGTGTGCATCGCTCTCTATTACATAAAGGAGTTATTAGCAAGGATTAGTAATTGCGAAGCAGTTTTGAGTAATTATAGTCCGATTCATTGCACTTTTCGACATGTGCTTATACACAAATAATTTCACACAAAAATACGTACTTAAATCACATCAACTTATAAAAGCTTACTAAGAAAAACTTCAGCAAAAAATATTAAACTTATCGTAAAATTGCTGATAAATTGAAAAGGTTACAAGTTATTATTATATCAAACAGGGCACAAGAGCATTATTTGTTAAAAGCAACCTATGGTTTGACGAACTCTGCCCATAAATTACTTTGTCTCTAGCCTTTGCTTCATTTTAGGCACTAAAACTGTCGCCGAAATTTAATAATACCCTATTACGTTCTTACAAACTAAATTTATTGAATGTTCAAAAGTTGTTCCACATGTGCCAAATAATTTTCAATAGAGCAGCCACAATAGACGCTTCTCGTTTGCATGTTTATGTACAGTTTTCTAGTACCATCTAAGTGGGAGAGCATTTTATGCTATTTATGGCTATTTCGTTTGAGATTTTGTGAAAAGGAAATTTACATAGACAAATTTCTAATTATGTAATTATAAATCTCGTAGGTATAGTTTAGTGCACACGAACCCAAAATGACAAATATTCCCATAAAATTGTATCTGAAGAAGGAATAAATTAGTTAGTTAGTAAGTGTCATAAAGTTTGTCATGTTTTGTCATATGTGATGGTATAAAGAAAAGCTATCTAGGAGATATTTGCATTCAAACGCAAAAAGTACCTATTTTATAGTAATATAAAGATTTTAGAACACACCATTCTCCAAGTTCACATTCAATGCTCGAAAAGTCATGTTTAAGAAATTTCTGCATATAATTGGTACTAATAAAATATACCACGTTTGAAAACCATGAAGCTTAATATGATAAAGTTCAGGTATCTTCACCTTAATCTTTCAGAATGCCACAACTATTTAATTAATAAAAGTTTTATGTACCATTGAATTACGAAGACGATTTAGATTTTATCTATATTTTGGATTTTTAGTAGCTATATCCAGTTGACGTTGAGCGACACCAAAAGCTTCGTCATGATTGGGAAGGACCTCTCCGAGCCGTTCGATACCAAACGAGGTTTCAAACAAGGTGACTCACTATCGTGCGACTTCTTTAACCTGATGTTGGAAAAAATTATAAGAGCTGCAGAGCTAAACAGATAAGGTACAATCTTCTACAAGAGTGTACAGCTTCTGGCGTACGCCGATGATATTGATATCATCGGAAGCAACAGTACCCGCCGGAGGAAGCCGAGGAAGAGGAAGGCCTCCACTCCGTTGGAGGGACCAGGTGGAGAGCGACCTGGTTACACTTGGAATCTCCAACTGGCGCCGAACTGCGAAGGAAAGAGAGGAGTGGCGCGCTCTCATCGATTCGGCTGTAACCGGCTAAACGGTTGAACGCCAATCACATACATACATATCCAGTAATTTAATGTAAAAATGTAACAAATTGAAGTGTGGAAGTTGATGTACTATTCTGCTATCATAAAGAAAAGTTAAAATAATTCCTTCCATAGTTTACATATTTTTCAAACTTTGGAACATTTCTCAATTAATTCTTTGGTACCCAAAGGGAAATGTTCAACTTCAATGTGTTTCGTCCTGAATTTACCGCTTCTATTTAATAACGGGTGATTTTTTTGAGGTTAGGATTTTCATGCATTAGTATTTGACAGATCACGTGGGATTTCAGACATGGTGTCAAAGAGAAAGATGCTCAGTATGCTTTGACATTTCATCATGAATAGACTTACTAACGAGCAACGCTTGCAAATCATTGAATTTTATTACCAAAATCAGTGTTCGGTTCGAAATGTGTTTCGCGCTTTACGTCCGATTTATGGTCTACATAATCGACCAAGTGAGCAAACAATTAATGCGATTGTGACCAAGTTTCGCACTCAGTTTACTTTATTGGACATTAAACCAACCACACGAATGCGTACAGTGCGTACAGAAGAGAATATTGCGTCTGTTTCTGAGAGTGTGGCTGAAGACCGTGAAATGTCGATTCGTCGCCGTTCGCAGCAATTGGGTTTGTGTTATTCGACCACATGGAAGATTTTACGCAAAGATCTTGGTGTAAAACCGTATAAAATACAGCTCGTGCAAGAACTGAAGCCGAACGATCTGCCACAACGTCGAATTTTCAGTGAATGGGCCCTAGAAAAGTTGGCAGAAAATCCGCTTTTTTATCGACAAATTTTGTTCAGCGATGAGGCTCATTTCTGGTTGAATGGCTACGTAAATAAGCAAAATTGCCGCATTTGGGGTGAAGAGCAACCAGAAGCCGTTCAAGAACTGCCCATGCATCCCGAAAAATGCACTGTTTGGTGTGGTTTGTACGCTGGTGGAATCATTGGACCGTATTTTTTCAAAGATGCTGTTGGACGCAACGTTACGGTGAATGGCGATCGCTATCGTTCGATGCTAACAAACTTTTTGTTGCCAAAAATGGAAGAATTTTTTGTGGGGCTACGTCAAGTCTAAAGTCTACAGAAATAAGCCAGCAACTATTCCAGCTTTGGAAGACAACATTTCCGAAGAAATTCGGGCTATTCCGGCCGAAATGCTCGAAAAAGTTGCCCAAAATTGGACTTTCCGAATGGACCACCTAAGACGCAGCCGCGGTCAACATTTAAATGAAATTATCTTCAAAAAGTAAATGTCATGAACCAATCTAACGTTTCAAATAAAGAACCGATGAGATTTTAAATTAAAAATTTTATGCGTTTTTTTTTTAAAAAAAGTTATCAAGCTCTTAAAAAATCACCCTTTAGAAATACTGTAGAGCGAAACTTTCGCCGCAAAGCAGTGACGACGCCTTCTCCGATTGTATGAGTAGAATCCAATCCAATCACGCTTCATACTCATGTCGTATATTTACATTGCATAGAGAACTCTTAAAACTCTTTTTTCATTACTCCCGTCTGGGTTGGCACAATAAATAGCTACACCATTAGTGAATGGTACATCGAACGTTTTAAGAAGTTTATCATCGTAACTGTAAACACTTTGACTATTTTTGGTCGAATACTAATACAAAAGTTCCATAAAAAAAATAATAGTTTTGTGTGTTGAACTTCCTTAATTTAAAGCATTTGTCGAATCCATTTTATATAATATTATGTTTAATATCCTCTATCATTATAAAGAATGTAAATCGTAAAGTAAATAATAGCAAACTGTACTGAACAATATATATTTTTTAATTAAAAAAAATCTAATTAGAATATGTACGGCTCGGTCGAAGTTGTCTTGTTAACTGGAATCAATTATTAAAATTGCAATCTCTTAACCACAAATGAAAATTCATAAATGCCATGAAAAATAATTTCTTGTGGAAATATTAATTGCATAATTTATTTTTAACATATTTATTTTATTAACTTACGATTATCGAAAAATATATACTATTTACTTATATACATATGTATTTATTTAGCTTTTATTTAGCCAACGACATCAATTGAGTAAAGCTCTCAAATGCTTTTGTATTAACCCAAAATTTATACAACATGTATGCGGTCGCATTAAACTCATTTACACATTTTTTTTAATTCGAATGAAAAACATGTTTTTTCGAATGTAAATAAAGTTAAAATATTAAGGCAGCGTCTGCAACCGTTTAATGAAACACTAGAATGCATTATGCAAAGCAACATCACACATCACAATACACAATACAAACATCCTAAAACTAAACGAGTTAGATATAGGGTTATATATATCAAAATGATCAGGATGACGAGAAAAGTTCAAATCCGGATGTCTGTCTGTCCGTCTGTCCGTCCGTCTGTCCGCCCGTCCGTGCAAGCTGTAACTTGAGTAAAAATTGAGATATCTTAAAGAAACTTGGAACATCAGCAAAATCGGACCACTGCCACGTCCACAACACGGCGAAAACCGAAAACACTTAAAGTGCCATAACTAAGCCATAAATAAAGCTATGGAAATAAAATTTAGTATAAAAGATTGTACTATGAAGAGGCATATTTGGATGTAATTTTTTTGGGGAAGAGGGCGTGGCCCCGCCCCCAAATAGGTTTTTCTATATATATCTCGCAAACCAATAGAGCTATATAAACCAAACGTTCTGCAGTCGTTTTTTTTTAGCCATCTCCTTATACAGTCCAAAAATTACAGAAATCGGATAATAACCACGCCCCCCTCCCGTACAAAGGTTAGGTTGAAAATTACTAAAAGTGGGATAGCTCACTTACCAAAAACGTCAGAAACACTAAATTTCACATAGAAAATGACAGATAGAAGCTACACTCAGATTTTTTTACAAAATGGAAAATGGGCGTGGCGTCGCCCACTTATGGGTCAAAAACTATATCTCAGGAACTACTCGACTGATTTCAATGAAACTTGGTTTGTAATAGTTTCCTTACATCCCAATGATATGTTGTGAAAACAGGCCAAATCGCTTCACAACCACGCCTACTTCCTATATACCAGAACTTTGAAGACGATCTGAATCGTTAACTTTGCAATATATAAAGTTAGCACTAGTAAAGATATCGATGCAGAACTTTGCACAAATACTACGTTTATAGTGTGGCAGCCCCATTCTAAAAATCACCGAAATCGGTTGTCGAAGCCCCATATATCGAACATGAGGACCTCGGTACTTCTAACCTAATATTAAGGTTTCCAACTTTCAATGGACTTTATACAATAAATATGACGAATATGTGGGTCAAATTGTGTATTTTTTAATATTAATAAAGTTAAATAAATAAATTGCGGGAGTATAAAATGTTCGGTTACACCCAACTTAGCCCTTCCTTACTTGTTATGTATGACGTTTTCCTTTTCGTCGCGAGGTTTCGGTTTAAATGTTAGTATAATATTGGGAATGTTTCGTCACTTCCGTTGGGTCAACATGTAAATCCACTCTATTATAGAACCACCCCTAAACTAAAGAGTTCCGGATTCTCTCAATTTTGTGGGCAACACCCTCAAGATACTAGAATGATATAATAATGGCAGTTGATGCCTTCAGACATAGATTGATAATATAGATTTTGATCTATCTACCTGCTCAAGTGTAATATTTTCGCTTTATTTATTTTCAATAGAGAATCTGATTTTTATAATCACTTATTTTGTTGACATAACGGTTTTTTGCCGAAACCATTGGTTTTCGGAAAAGTCAAAAAAACAGCTGGTATGATGAGGATTGTCGTCTCGCAGTGGAGAGAAAACAGACTGCCTACCTCGCAATGTTGCGATCGACCGCAACACGAGCGGCATGGGAATGATACCGAGAGCTGAAGAGGGAAGCGAGACGCATTTGCAGACAAAAAAAGAAAGAGGCCGAAATGCGTGAGTATGAAGAGCTTGACAAGCTGGCCGACAGGGGTAATGCTCGAAAATTTTACGAAAAGATCCGGCGACTAACTGAAGGTTTCAAGACCGGAGCACACTCCTGTAGGACCCCCAGAGGTGATCTAGTTATTGATGACCAGAGTATACTGAGTTTGTGGAGGGAACACTTCTCCAGCCTGCTGAATGGCAGTGAAAGTACAACACTAGGAGATGGCGAACCCGATTCCCCAATGGACGACGATGGAGCAGATGTTCCATTGCCCGACCGTGAAGAAATTCGAATAGCAATTACCCGTTTGAAGAACAATAAGGCGGCGGATGCCGATGGATTACCGGCCGAGCTATTCAAATACGGCGGCGAAGAACTGATAAGGTGCATGCATCAGCTTCTTTGCAGAATATGGTCGGAAGAAAGCATGCCTGACGATTGGAATCTCAGTGTGCTCTGCCCAATACACAAAAAGGGAGACCCCACAATTTGCGCCAATTACCGTGGGATAAACCTCCTCAACATCGCGTATAAGGTTCTGTCGAACGTATTGTGTGAAAGACTAAAGCCCACCGTCAACAAACTGATTGGACCTTATCTTTACTTTAGACCTGGAAAATCAACAACAGACCAGATATTCACCATGCGTCAAATTTTGGAGAAGACCCGTGAAAATAGGATCGACACACACCATCTCTTTGTCGACTTTAAAGCTGCTTTCGACAGCACGAAAAGGAGCTGCCTTTATGCCGCGATGTCTGAATTTGGTATCCCCGCAAAACTAATACGGCTGTGTAAGCTGACGTTGAGCAACACCAAAAGCTCCGTCAGGATCGGGAAGGACCTCTCCGAGCCGTTAGATACCAGACGAGGTTTCAGACAAGGTGACTCACTCTCGAGTGATTTCTTTAACCTGATGCTGGAGAAAATAATACGAGCTGCAGAGCTAAACAGAGAAGGTACAATCTTCTATAAGAGTGTACAGTTACTGGCGTACGCCGATGATATCGATATCATTGGAAACAACACCCGCGCCGTTAGTTCTGCTTTCTCCAGACTGGATAAAGAAGCGAAGCGTATGGGTCTGGTGGTGAACGAGGACAAGACGAAATATCTCCTGTCGTCAAACAGTCAGCGCATTCGCGTCTTGGCTCCCACGTCACTGTTGACAGTCATAACTTTGAACTTGTAGATAATTTCGTCTACCTGGGAACCAGCATTAACAGCAATAACAATGACAGCCTGGAAATCCAACGCAGAATCACTCTTGCCAACAGGTGCTACTATGGACTAAGTAGGCAATTGAAAAGTAAAGTCCTCTTTCGACGAACAAAAACCAAACTCTACAAGTCTCTCATCATTCCCGTCCTACTTTACGGTGCAGAAGCTTGGACGATGTCAACATCCGATGAGACGGCACTAGGAGTTTTCGAGAGAAAGGTTTTGCGGAAGATTTATGATTTATATCGACGAACAAAAACCAAACTCTACAAGTCTCTCATCATTCCCGTCCTACTTTACGGTGCAGAAGCTTGGACGATGTCAACATCCGATGAGACGGCACTAGGAGTTTTCGAGAGAAAGGTTTTGCGGAAGATTTATGGTCCCTTAAGAATTGGCAACGGCGAATACCGCAGACGATGGAACGATGAGCTGTATGTGTTATTCGACGACATACACATAGTCCAGCGAATAAAAAAACAGCGGCTACGCTGGCTAGGACATGTTGTTCGAATCGCTGAAGGTGCTCCAGCTCTGAAAGTATTCGATGCAGTACCCGCTGGTGGAAGCAGAGGAAGAGGGAGACCTCCACTCCGATGGAAGGACCAGGTGGAGAGGGACCTGGCTTCGCTTGGAATAACCAATTGGCGCCAAACTGCCAGAAGGAGGGATACGTGGCGCGCGGTTTTGGACTCGGCTATAACCGCGTAAGCGGTGTCTACGCCAGTCAAGAAGAAGAAGATATGAATGTTACCGCCGATAGTGAGCCCTACTTTTTGGTTTCTCATGGATACATAACTATCATACCAAGAAATGTGAATGGTGTTTGGTCAACTACGTCAAGATGTATCTTAGATAATTTATAGTGTAGTGTGTCCCATGTGATTAAGTCCAAGTCTTTTTCAATAAGAAGTGTGTAACAAATTTTGGTTTTGTTATTTTTTTGTTTGCCGATTTAGCCTCCCATTTTAAATAAAAATGATTTATCTTTGAAAAAACACTATGCATACAATTTACGATATATCTACGAGTTTATGTAAAACAGAAGACAAAATAGTTGTGGTTTCTTTATTATTATTAATCATTACCATATTGTTTTGCAATACCAAAGACATTCATATATATTTTGCACTTGCTGCTTTTGCCATTGTTATTATTGACAACATGGTGGCATAATGGAAACCGAATATTTACAACAATTAAATAATCATTTATGCATATAAGTATATGCATACATTAAACATTAAATACACAGTGTTTAACGAGCTATTTTCCGCAAATGAGTTCAATATTTTTTTGTTATGAGTTGAAGTGTACTGAAAAAGGTGAATAAATAGTGTATTTATTTCTTGAAATTTAATGATGAGGACATAACAACATTATTTCGACAGATTATCTCTTATAAAATATATTATCCGCTGAAGGAGCATAAATTTAAAAACCCCTTCTAAAATCACCACTATCAATTGCAAGGATTAATCAATTGTATTGCAATGCATTATAATATAGATTATTGAAATTATTGATTTTTGAAGCGCTAAAGTTTATAAAATTGTGTTTTCTTATAAGGTAGGTTCAGAAGATTTATATTTTAAATTTAGCTAACGATTGTTAAGTAAAATCTTTGAAAACTATGGAGAAGAATCAACATTTTGCATAATAGGGAGAAGTTATCGCTCAGAAATCCAAGTTGGAAGCTGAGATCGACGAATTATTTGAGAAACGTAAAGAACTTCTTTATCTAATAAGTTATATATGTATATATGCATCAAGCTGATAAAGCTTTGTCGACTAATATTCGTAGGAACATTGCAACATGTTGTGAGAGTATAAAGAAAAGTATACAATCAAGTTTATGTGTATAAAAAATAACAGAGTTTCATTAATATTTTTTAAAATAATTCTTCCAGGCGCTTGTTTACGTTTCATTAATTTGGGACCAAATAGCCCTTGGGTTAAAGCAACATGTTGCATAAATGGCAACTACAGCGACGTTAAGGACAATTAGAATGAACCAACACGTTGAAGCAAAGGCATTAAGGATGTGCAATGGATATAATTTTGAAATAATTAGATTTTCAGTTGTGTGGAACAATCAGTGTCTTTACTTGAATTTGCAAGAGCGTATGCTTTGTTATGGTTAGGACAATCAACAGTGTGTTGAAGCAATGCTTATTTGCATTTCTTTGCAAACCGTTGTTACTGTACGAGTAACTCCAAATTGCAAAGAATAGGGTAACGGGTAATACTTTTTAACTCTCAACAACCTTTAATTCTTTCATTACATTCACATACATTGTATTCCACTGGCACAAATTCCCAAATGAAACCAAAAACTCTTGATGAAAACAAATTATTTATCAGACAGGCAAAGCAACAATCCACCCACAGCGCCGAATACATAATTTAAAAGCTTTCCACAATACGTTTCTCATTTCATGACTAAATTGACACTCCAATATAAATATTTTGGCGTGCTGAAATGTCAGATAATTTTTCCTTTCAGGCACATATTAAATTTTCAGTACAGGTGTTGACGTTAAATTTTCGGAAGTATATATTCGTATATCGTAATATGAGGGTACTTTAATAAAAAATAGCCTTAATATGGTCACCATTGCTTATATTGACTAATCTAAACTCCTAGGGGAAATCATAGGGTGTTTTTTCTATTTTTGGTACTGAATGACAATATGCAATATGGAACATAAGGGACGAAAATCTTTTATTATATCAGAATACTACAACTTACACACGTGGTAGAAAATATATTTGTTTTCTTTCCAATGATCGACTGTAATCTCTGACACTTTTTTATTAATAACTAGCAGACCACTTCGGCTTCGCACGGGCTTAAGCAAACATTTCAAAAGTTATAAGTTTTTACACACTTATACACACTCTCCCATACATATGTATGTACTTTGCCGTTCCTTGCGTAGGTTCATTTTAAAAAAGTAAAATGGTGAAAATTCGAACTTGAAATTATACTTTATTTGCAATGAGCTAAAACTTGATTACGACCTCTAGTCTTTTGTGTCCGTTGTTCTTCAAGCCACTGCACACGCTCCGTACTTGACTCTCAAGAGGATACTTGGCAGGTTTTGAAACTTTGTTCAGAAAGCAGCTGCGAGCACTCGGTACTCGACTCTCTGGCACGCAATTGCGATGCGAAGAGAATGACTTGCAGGACGAAATTCAGTTTTAGTTTAAGATTCTCCAACACGGAGTTTTTTTGAAAGCCTCACCCTGGAACTATTTCCAAAAAGTTGAGATTCTAGTAATATATACATATAACCTATGTTACTCGGGGTGAATGTAGATTTCCAATGGTGAAAGAATTTTTGAAATCGGTACAGTATTTTTGAGTTTATTCATTACAAACATCTTTCATCTTTATAATAGTAAGTATAGATTATTAATTTTACAAAATAGATGTGATGCAGAGTATACTGCACTTTGACTCCACGTAATACCTGAGACAGACATGTAGTACATATTGTAGTATACTTCAGAAACGATATGTGTATCACCGGTGTTCCGAATACAATAGAGTTCTAGAAACCATTGAAATTTTGTGTACAATGGATTGCATTGAACACACCGAAAGCTTTAAGCTCTTCTGCCACAATCATATGTTTACTGACATTTAAACATACAGAAAATAAATTAAATTCAAAATTAATTGAAATCAAAAAACAAAATTTGAAAAAAATTATGTGAAAAATATGAAATATGTATGAAATATTTATAATTGACAATAATATTTTAAGATTGCTTGAAGTTATAACTAAGTCAGGACCAATTTTCATGCCTGTTATTCATAATTATATTTTGCTGAATTTATTTGTATCAGCTAATGGATGTAAACGTAGTACAATACTACATGTGAGTCACTATGCTGGTACATGGTTTCTTGATCTTTTATTGTCGTACACATTGTAGTATGGAAACCACATGTGTGTCTTAGGCATAAGGTAACAGTTGCGACACCGTTGTGTTCCACCCAAAGTTTTAATTGGATTATATTGTGGAATATACTTACTATGTACATATATATATTTATGTGTACTTATGTAAAAATTAGACACAATATTTTATATTCACAGACAACGGGGAACCACACACAAACAAAAACAAATGAACAGGTCTAAATGTAAAAAAGATTTGCCAAGTGTGTTTTATATTTTTTTCCATTTGGCACTTGCTATTACAGGGCGCACTGTTACGGCCAGTTACTAGTTAGTGCGACGGCACGTACCTGGTTTGAGTGCTCTTTCAGAATGATTATGCTGTATTTATAACAGCTTTTTTGAAGAAACTGAACATTCAAAGTTGATTTGGGACATACTACATGTAACAACTGACTGCAAGCAGATGCACAGCTGGGAACCAGAAAGTTTGGAAGTAAGTGGACAACGACCGGTAAAATGTTTGTTCAGTAGAGGACAAGGGGATTAAATAGAATCAGTAGTTATTTGCTTTGTCTCCGTTTATTTATGGCAATTACAATTCTTGTTTTAGAACGTAATATCGACACCAATGCTCCACAATTAAATAAGAATAAAAATGGGATTTGCAAATACATACATATTTACCTGCTTTTTTACTGCTATAACAGTTTGAAATACACATTTTAAAGAATCGAAAGAGAAGGTTATTGAAAAGAATACGCACAAAGTAAAGGTCTGCGTCTACGTCTATTTTAATGAAATAATACTTCGATCAATAAAATATAAAGCTCTTCCTACACTAGTTATCACATATAGAGGTTCCGTGTATCAGTGCCAAAATTCTGTATTTCAGTTTAAAAGTAAGAAAACCAAATAAACACATTCTCTTAAATATTTTAATTTCACTCATCCTCCTCCTTACTTAGCTCATCTAACATAGACATATTGACAACTCTGAATTTAAGTCGTTAATGTCGCTTCAATGTTGCTAAGACTAAAATGTATTTTCGCTTAAATGTTTATTAAATATTTAACAAACAAAAACTTTTGGTTAGTTTAAGTTGAGAGTGTTCAATGTAGGAGATTACTTACACGCCTAGACGATTAAGTTTGCAAATTAACTTAGGGCTGATTGACAGTTACGAAGTTTTTGTTGCGTGGAAAGTTCCGTATTAATGATGGAAGGCATATTAGCAGGTGTGAACATGTTATTTTAAGCAGATGGTTTCTTCAAGTATATTGAATAGTAATTACCAAAAAGTGTTAGTGTGAACCCGTTTAGATATATTATCATTTTGCAATTTCATCATACTAGATATAATAACTGAATTAAACTTATTGTATTAATGTAATTTAAGTAGAGAAAGAAAGAGAATGATTTTCAATCAGAATTTTCAGTGTCCTTCCAAAGTATTCACTAAAGTATTTATTTATACCGGCGGAGTACCATTGATTGGTGTACATTGGAGTGGAATCCTTCCACTCTTCCTTGTTTCCTATGGTATTAGTAGTGAAATTACTACATTTAGACCTGAAAATTTTCGAGACGATAGAACGTATAGAAATACATATGTGCATACAGTGGCGGACAAAAAAGAGGACACTCTAGAAATAAGGGATTTTTCGATTTTATTTAAGAACAACAAATTTTAGTATAAGGACATAAAATAAAAAAAGTTTTATTATAACTGAATAATGACTTAGTATAATTAATATCCAGTTGTATAATTGAGTTTGATTTGTTAATGCAACATCAATGTAAAGTTAACTCTCAAAAAGTAAGTGCCCCGTTTTTTTTGTCCGCTACTGTATATTGTGGAATTTTGTTTCCCTGAACTTAAAAGTTTTTAAGATGTAATATAAATGAAATAATACTCATTTGCATGATTTACTCATTATCATGAAGCTTCATTCACAATCAAATGCTCAAATCAGAATTCGTATATAAAATCAAAACTAAATTGTGCCTCAAAGGAAACTGAAAATGTAATTCTACAGAAGACAAATAAAAAGCAAATAGCAATAGCAGTAGACAAATCACAGACAGGTAACCGCTATTACAGAAAGAAGGTGGAAAATATAAAGAATTAGAAGCAGCATGGGTGGGAGAATTGTGCATAATAAATATAAGCTTCTTATAATTCCGTCAAGCTTTATATTCAAACTTTTACCATCTTTTGCTATTTTGGTTGTTAGTTTTCTCCCTTTACATATGTATGTCTGTATGCATATACTTTTATTACGCCATTTTAGTTGAGCACCGGAGTATTAAATATATATCTTCTACCGCTATACAGATATACGTATGTATGTACATATAGGTAACGCCAGTCGGTGTATTTGACTTCTTTGCGTTGTATATTTGTGAGTTTGTTTGATCTTGGAGCTTAGTATATACTAAGGCAACAGAGTTAAGCTACAACAAAAACTATATTACAAAAATAACACAGGTGTATGTAGATGAATATGCAATAAAAATATGCTCATTGCCATAAACAAGAAGGGCGGAAAGCTATGGTTTCCTTTTTTGGTAGAAAGGTAGCATAGAAAGGATTGTGGTTGACAGATAGTGTTGACATCTAATGTTGATGAGACATATAAGGTCTTAAAATAGGATTATAAATTATGGAAAGAGCAAATGTCAGCACTATAATAAGTGGATTAGTATAAACAAATGTGAATGAGGAAAATAATATGTATGTACACAAATTGGTACACATATATCGAGGATTAGCTAACATTCAAACTTTAAGTTGCCACATGTTGGTGCTATTGTTGGGCGTAGCTATTTTTATACTCTCGCAACAAAAGTTGCTAAGAGTGTATTATAGTTTTGTTCACATAACGGTTGTTTGTAAGTCATAAAACAAAACGAGTTAGATATAGGGTTATATATATCAAAATGATCAGGGTGACGAGACGAGTCAAAATTTTGATATCTTAACGAAACTTGAAACACTTATTCCTTGGCACCTTGAGGAGGTTGCTTTCGAAAATGGGCAAAATCGAACAATTGCCACGCCCACAAAATGGTGCCCAAAAACCTACAAAGTGTCATAACTAAGCCATAAATAAAGTTATAAAAGTAAAATGTGGAACAAAGGATCGCACTAGGAAGGGGTATATTTTGATGTAATTTTTTTGGGGATGTGGGCGTGGCCCCGCCCTCAAATCGGTTATTTGTATGAATGTCGCAAACCAATTAAGCTATATAAACCAAACTTTCTGCAGTCGGTTCTCTTAAGTACCCCACCACACACCATGAAAATAGTTGAAATCGGATAATAACCACGCCCACCTCCCATACAAAGGTTAGGTTGAAAATTACTAAAAGTGGGTTAACTCACTAACGAAAAACGTCAGAAACACTAAATTTCACAGAAATAATAGCAGAAGGAAGCTGCACTACTCGATAGATTTCAATAAAATTCGGTATATAATATTTTTTTGACACCCTGATGACACGTGTGTAAAATGGACGAAATCGGTTTACAACTACGACAACTTCCCATATAACTCAATTTTGAATTCCATCTGATTCCTTCACTTTATAATATATACATAAGGAACCAATGAAGATAGCAAAATAAAACTTTACACATATTCTGTATATTATCTGTGACATCACTTGTGAGAAATTTGTCGAAATCGGACTATAACTTTTAAATGCCCCGGATATCGAATATAAAGAACTCAGTGCCCCATGATAATTTTTCACCGAAAATTTCGGTAAATCTCTCAGGTATCTTAATTTAATTCAGAGGAAATATTTTTCTTCTAATAGTGTGTCTCTGTACCAGAAAAGGTTATAATCGGGTCATAACTTCCCTTATATATGAATATATGAGAATACCTAATTATAGGACTTTCAAAAATACGATGAGCTTATAGCTTATAAATCGGTTAATATGTGAAAGATATTTATGCCGAATATATGGGTCAAAATGTGTGTTTTCTTAATAAAAATATAGCTATAAATTGCGAGAGTATAAAATGTTCGGTTGCGCCCGAACTTAGCCTTTCCTTACTTGTTGAGTTTGTGTATTTGCATTAAATTGATTTTATATATTATATTCGATTTCAAGGGACGGATTGATTAGAATTGAGCAATTCTGTAGTCCTCTCATATAAAGAAATCATTAAAATAAATGCATTACTAAATAAAAGTAACTTTAAATTATTGAATTAAATGACACGTATATTAGACTTTCAATTGCCCTTCGCACTAAATGTCACTTTACTTATAAAGTTAATTGAAAATGATATCACTTAGTAGTTTTGACCAGAATGTTAAAATGAGAAAGTTAGTTGTTTTTTACGGATTATACATTTCTTTATATTTTTGTGTAAAATGGAGTGTCTTAGAATTTGTTTACTATATAGGAATGTATGTGATTGGCGTTGCAACCGTTTAGCCGGTTATAGCCGAATCGACGATAGTGCGCCACCTGTCTCTCTCCTTCGCAGTTCGGCGCCAGTTGGAGATCCCAAGTGTAACCAGGTCGCTCTCCACCTGGTCCCTCCAACGGAGTGGAGGCCTTCCCCTTCCTCGGCTTCCTCCGGCGGGTACTGCATCGAACACTTTCAGGGCTGGAGTGTTTTCGTCCATTCGGACAACATGACCTAGCCAGCGTAGCCGCTGTCTTTTTATTCGCTGAACTATGTCAATGTCGTCGTATAACTCGTACAGCTCATCGTTCCATCGTCTGCGGTATTCGCCGTTGCCAATGTTCTGAGGACCATAAATCTTGCGCAAAATTTTCCTCTCGAAAACTCCTAGTGTCGTCTCATCTGATGTTGACATCGTCCAAGCTTCTGCACCGTAAAGCAGGACGGGAATGATAAGCGACTTGTAGAGCTTGATTTTGGTTCGTCGAGAGAGGACTTTACTGTTCAATTGCCTACTCAGTCCAAAGTAGCACCTGTTGGCAAGAGTTATTCTGCGCTGGATTTCGAGGCTGACATTGTTCGTGTTGTTGATGCTGGTTCCCAGGTATACGAAATTATCTACGACCTCGAAGTTATGACTGTCAACAGTGACGTGGGAGCCAAGACGCGAATGCGCCGACTGTTTGTTTGATGACAGGAGATATTTCGTCTTGTCCTCATTCACCTCCAGACCCATTCGCTTCGCCTCCTTATCCATGCGGGAAAAAGCAGAACAAACGGCGCGGTTGTTGCTTCCGATGATATCAATATCATCGGCGTACGCCAGGAGCTGTACACTCTTGTAGAAGATTGTACCTTCTCGGTTTAGCTCTGCAGCTCTTATAATTTTTTCCAGCATCAGGTTAAAGAAGTCGCACGATAGTGAGTCACCTTGTCTGAAACCTCGTTTGGTATCGAACGGCTCGGAGAGGTCCTTCCCAATCATGACGGAGCTTTTGGTGTTGCTCAACGTCAATTTACACAGCCGTATTAGTTTTGCGGGGATACCAAATTCAGACATCGCGGCGTAAAGGCAGCTCCTTTTCGTGCTGTCGAAAGCAGCTTTAAAATCGACAAAAAGGTGGTGTGTGTCGATCCTCTTTTCTCGGGTCTTTTCCAAGATTTGGCGCATGGTGAATATCTGGTCAGTTGTCGATTTTCCAGGTCTAAAGCCACACTGATAAGGTCCAATCAGTTTGTTGACGGTGGGCTTTAGTCTTTCACACAATACGCTCGATAGAACCTTGTATGCGATATTTAGGAGGCTGATCCCACGGTAATTGGCGCAGATTGTGGGATCTCCCTTTTTATGGATTGGGCAGAGCACACTGAGATTCCAATCGTCAGGCATGCTTTCTTCCGACCATATTCTGCAAAGAAGCTGATGCATGCACCTTATCAGTTCTTCGCCGCCGTATTTGAATAGTTCTGCCGGTAATCTATCGGCCCCCGCTGCTTTGTTGTTCTTCAATCGGGTAATTGCTATTCGAATTTCTTCATGGTCGGGTAATGGAACATCTGTTCCATCGTCATCGATTGGGGGATCGGGTTCGCCATCTCCTGGTGTTGTACTCTCACTGCCATTCAGCAGGTCGGAGAAGTGTTCCCTCCATAATCCCAGTATGCCCTGGACATCGGTTACCAGATTACCACCTTGGTCTCTACATGAGGATGCTCCGGTCTTGAAACCTTCGTTAAGTCGCTTCATTTTTTCATAAAATTTTCGAGCATTCCCTCTGTCTGCCAGCTTCTCAAGCTCTTCGTACTCACGCATTTCGGCCTCTTTCTTTTTTTGTCTGCAAATGCGTCTCGCTTCCCTCTTCAGCTCTCGGTATCTATCCCATCCCGCACGTGTTGTGGTCGTTTGCAATGTTGCGAGGTAGGCAGTCTGTTTTCTCTCCGCTGCGAGACGGCACTCCTCATCGTACCAGCTTGTTTTTTGTCGTTGCCGAAAACCAATTGTTTCGGCTGCAGCGGTACGCAGTGAGTTTGAGATGCCGTTCCACAGTTCCCTTATACCGAGATGCTGATGAGTGCTCTCAGAGAGCAGGAGTGCAAGTCGAGTAGAGTATTTCGTGGCTGTCTGTTGCGATTGCAGCTTTTCGACGTCGAACCTTCCGTGTGTTTGTTGACGGGCATTCTTTGCTGCACAGAGGCGGGTGCGTATCTTCGCTGCGACCAGATAATGGTCCGAGTCTATATTTGGTCCTCGGAGCGTACGCACGTCTAAAACACAGGAGACATGTCTTCCGTCTATCACAACGTGATCGATTTGGTTCCGCGTGTTTCGATCAGGAGACAGCCAAGTAGCTTGATGTATTTTCTTATGCTGGAATCTGGTACTACAGACGACCATATTTCGGGCCCCAGCGAAGTCGATCAGCCTCAGGCCGTTTGGCGATGTTTCGTCATGGAGGCTGAATTTTCCGACTGTTGTGCCAAAGACACCTTCTTTACCCACCCTGGCGTTAAAATCACCAAGCACGACTTTTACATCGTGGCGGGGGCAGCGCTCATAGGTGCGTTCTAGGCGCTCATAGAAAGCATCTTTGGTCACATCGTCCTTCTCTTCCGTTGGGGCGTGGGCGCAAATCAGCGATATGTTGAAGAACCTCGCTTTGATGCGGATTGTGGCTAGACGTTCATCCACCGGGGTGAATGCCAGGACTCTGCGACGGAGTCTCTCTCCCACCACAAATCCAACACCAAATTTGCGCTCCTTTATATGGCCGCTGTAGTAGATGTCACAAGGACCCACCTTCTTCCGTCCTTGTCCCGTCCATCGCACTTCTTGGATGGCGGTGATGTCAGCCTTAAGTCGTATGAGGACATCAACCAGCTGGGCAGAGGCACCTTCCCAATTAAGGGTCCGGACATTCCAGGTGCATGCCCTTATATCATTATCCTTAAAACGTTTGCAGGGGTCGTCATCAAAAGGGGGGTGTCTCATCCGAGGCTTTCGTAGATTTTTCATTGGGGGGTGTTTTTATGTGGTGGGTCCCAAACCCTACGCACAACCGCATAAGCGGGCTTCGCCTTCTCACTTTAGCTCGCCTTCAAACGGATGTCTGTTGGCTACCCAGAGGATACTTGGTCTAAAACCGGAAGTCGTGAGCTGCTTGAACCATGTGGAAAAGAATCGTTTCTGGCCACTCCCAAGTGAGTGACAATCAAAAACTTTCCTCACTTGCGTGAACTTCTACACATGATCCCATCCTCCGAATAGGAATGTCCTCCTTAAAATCGGTATACAAACATTACTATCACACTTATTATCGGATAATGTCGGAGATCTCAATCAATAACACATTCGCTGTTTGCCATTATATTTATTTGTCCCCAATTCTATTTAAAGAGCAAGGTATTTCTGACATATACGAACACACAAACAATTAATTTCTGTATATAACGGCAACGCGAAGACTGCTTAGATTTGCAATAATTGAACACATACACGTACTGCTTACCTTTCTAATAGTGGCATAAAATTTCCATGCTAATTTCCTTCGGCTTCGCTTTTGTAAAGATATATGTACCTAGTTCCTTTCCATACACTTGAGTACAAAAAATTGCCATCATAAAAACTTTCCCGTCGCCCAATTAGTCTTGATTAGGCTGAAGTGTGCCTATTGCTTTTTCCGACAGTTTTCCAAATTGCTGCCTGTTTTTCACATATATTCAAGCCAAAATACATGCTTTGCCAATTTATCAATTTCTTTTCTTTGGGGACTCGCCACATTTTTTTTAATTCCTAAACACCAAATCATTCTCAAAGCAATCAAAAGTTGTTTTGGTGTTAATGGAAAAGTTTTACATAAACAATTTACTGAATCATAAGCCACAAATTAACTTAGAGTGCTTTCAATTTAGTAAGTAGTTCATAAGGACGTAAGTGCCAACAACTTACATACGTTTTTTAGTAGCTTTTTTCGACATTCCAAGCTGATGGATATGCATGTCCAAGCTTTTGATTTTTTCGCTATAATAAAGAAGTAAATGAATATAATATTGTAGCATAATAGAGTATTTTAATGCTAAGCTGATAATTAGAGTGCAATAGATAATTCTTTTTTGAATGTAAACGTCAAGCCGTTACTGTCGCCTCCAAAAAAACTGCTTCAGTATTCTCAAATATGTGGCATCTATTTTCAGTTGTTGCTGTTAGTATGCAAACATATGTACCCTCGTTAAACTCATTATAATTGAAATGATATTTAACAAAACGTTTTAAAAAATCACCTTCCATTAATTTTTTTCCATTTTTACCCTTTAATGTGGTTTAATACAAATTCTTATACTCATGTACTTAATTTATATTTATTATTTATTTGAGAGGTATATAATTTAATAGAGGGGCAGCTACTATAGCAAACATTTTAGTCTGTAATTTATATATAGTACACATCAGCAAATTTATAAGAAGATTTGTAGTCTAATTAAATAGAACAATGAATTCAATAAAGAATCCACACAAAATATAATACAAGCCGTATTAAATAATATGCTAATTCCCTAATTGCTATTAGATATTTATTTTTAATTCATTGCACTACAATTTCAGTGAAACGCTAATTATTTTAATTAGGATGAAATTTTATACACACACATTTTTATATCATTTGAATAGGCAGTTGATTGAAAACTAATGAATGATACTTAAGTATCATTGACATAAAATATTAATTCGTAAATAAAATGATATTCATATGATGCTTCGAAAAGCATTAAATTCCATAGTAACTAATATAATTGCGTTCAAAATTACAAAAGGTATTTTATTTTTGCATTTCTATAGTGATGATGTGCAAATGATGTGCACAATATTCCAAATATTTAGTAAACTTAACTTATGTTACAGTTTAGGTTGAATTCAGCATATTTTATTAGCATTAAAACTTTTTTATATTTGTCCACTGTGGAGGTCAACAGCGAAAACATTTATGAGTGATGGTAATTGAAATGCACGCAGACATCGAGATAGACACTGAAAGTATAAAAGCGAGTTCGTATATTCGCGTAAATATTTCCATAATGCAAATTTAATCAATAAATAAACTTGATTGTGTCTTAATATTATCACTCACTAAACGAGGTAAGATGTGATGAAGATGTGATTCGAAAACCTACTTTTACCATATCTGAACCTTTCTAAAATGAAATAATATGACATCAAACAACGATTAACTTACGGAATCCACGTGAATTTAAATAGCTCCTTTTGAATCTCGTCTCACTAATCTTAAATCTTAACATAAGAAGCCAACGGAGACCAAAGTGTTTTCTCATCCAAAAAATATTTATTTAACAATTTAATTATGTTCTTTACGTCTGCAAGTGGGTAAATTAAATTGATCAAATACTCATCATTCTAGTTTTCCTTACTCTTGACAAAAATCTGAAAGTACTTATAATCTTTGTTGGAGAAACCAAGTACCCAAAAAAACAAACTCCATTACTCTCTAGCTTTTCAAGGATATTTTTGTGTCAGAGATAATAAATTGCAAGACAGCTGGAAATTAGGACAGATTTGCGCCAACACTAACACAACCAAGCATTAATTCGTGCGTTCATATGTTGGCGCTGCATTTGCCATTATAGCTATATACGTGACACACTCACACCATGGGGAAGTGTTGCAATTCGCTACCCTTTTTTTTGACGATTGCTGCAGGCAAAACTGTGAAAGAAATCTTAGTTCTCTTAAACATTTTTTGTGGATCTTCATACACTGGGGTGAATTACAGATACTATTCTGTAGCACATGAATACTCAAGAGCGTTGCATAAAATCGATCGGAATGAGGTAATAACCACGCCAATCTCAAATATATATATTTTTTAAATATAGGCAAAAATATTAAATTTCACCAGGATGATATGCTAAATGTTAAATACGTTCGTCTAAAACTCACTTTCTTAATATCGTATCACCGGTTTTCTGGATAGCAGAATGCACTCTTCCTCAGAGAGATATGCAATTGATTATAAGAAAATCCTGCTAGTACTTTTCACTGTGCCACTTAAATCTTAACGAAAATAACGTATACGTCGCACCATACCGCATTAGACGAATGCAACACTGATGACGATGAGCAGCCATAGGCATAGTGTTAGCATGTGCTAAAAGAGCGTAAGTGATCGTATACGTACACACACCGATCGTCACTAACACGTACAAGCGAAGAGCGTAAAACGAGCAACTACGATGAGACAATACGATAAATAAACGACGGTAAAATCAGTCTGCAATCAGCAGTTGACTGAGGAGGTCGATGCGGACGAAGTTATATATATTACGTATGAAATGAAAACAAATTTTTCATTATAAAATAGCACAAAATTACTTTGCATAAGCGCCCCGCGCGAAATGCCTTAGTGTGGTGAATGTTGTTTTTTGTGTTATATATAACATTTAAGGTTTTAAGCTGTTTAAAGACAGTAAAGTTAAGGTTTTTACGATCAAATATATATATGTTGTAATAATAAGGGGGATGGGGTCATATGTAGAAGTTCACGCAAGTGAGGAAAGTTTCTGATTGCCATTCACTTGGGAGTGGCCAGGAACGATTCTTTTGCATATGACTCAAGCAGCTCACGACTTCCGGTTTTAGACCAAGTATCCCCTGGGTAGCTAACAGACATCCGTTTGGAGGCGAGCTAAAGTGAGAAGGCGAAGCCCGCTTGTGCGGTTGTGCATAGGGCTTGGGACCCACCACATAAAAAAATCTCCCCAATGAAAACAAACACCGAGCCTCGGATGAGAAACCCCCCTTTTGATGACGACCCCTGCAAACGTACTAAGGATCATGATTTGAGGGCATGCACCTGGAATGTCCGGACTCTTAATTGGGAAGGTGCCTCTGCCCAGCTGGTTGATGTCCTCATACAACTAAAGGCTGACATCACCGCCGTCCAAGAAGTGCGATGGACGGGACAAGGACGGAAGAAGGTAGGTCCTTGTGACATCTACTACAGCGGCCATATAAAGGAGCGCAAATTCGGTGTTGGATTTGTGGTGGGAGAGAGACTACGTCGCCGAGTCCTGGCATTCACCCCGGTGGATGAACGTCTTGCCACAATCCGCATCAAAGCGAGGTTCTTCAACATATCGCTGATTTGCGCCCACACCCCAACGGAGGAGAAGGACGATGTGACCAAAGATGCTTTCTATGAGCGCCTAGAACGCACCTATGAGCGCTGCCCCCGCCACGATGTCAAAATCGTGCTTGGCGATTTTAACGCCAGGGTGGGTAAAGAAGGTGTCTTTGGCACAACAGTCGGAAAATTCAGCCTCCATGACGAAACATCGCCAAACGGCCTGAGGCTGATCGACTTCGCTGGGGCCCGAAATATGGTTGTCTGTAGTACCAGATTCCAGCATAAAAAAATTCATCAAGCAACGTGGCTGTCCCCTGATCGAAACACGCGCAATCAAATCGATCACGTTGTGATAGACGGAAGACATGTCTCCAGTGTTTTAGACGTGCGTACGCTCCGAGGACCAAACATTGACTCGGACCATTATCTAGTAGCAGCAAAGATACGCACTCGCCTCTGTGCAGCAAAGAACGCCCGTCAACAAACACAAGGAAGGTTCGACGTCGAAAAGCTGCAATCACAACCGACAGCCGAACGATTTTCTACTCGACTTGCGTGAGTATGAAAAGCTTGAAAAGCTGGCCGCCATGGGTAATGCTCGAAAATATTATGAAAAGATGAGGCGTTTAACAGAAGGTTTCAAGACCGGAGCATTATCATGTAGGGACCGAGAAGGTAATCTGGTAACGGATGTCCAGAGCACACTGGGATTATGGAGGGAACACTTCTCCGACCTGCTCAATGGCAGTGAAAGTACAACACCAGGAGATGGCGAACCCGATTCCCCAATCGATGACGATGGAATAGATGTTCCATTACCCGACCATGAAGAAATTCGAATAGCAATTACCCGCTTGAAGAACAACAATGCGGCGGGGGCCGATGGATTACCGGCCGAGCTATTCAAATACGGCGGCGAAGAACTGATAAGGTGCATGCATCACCTTCTTTGTAGAATATGGTCGGAAGAAAGCATGCCTGACGATTGGAATCTTAGTGTGCTCTGCCCAATCCATAAGAAGGGAGACCCCACAATCTGATCCAACTACCGTGGTATAAGTCTCCTCAATATCGCATATAAGGTTTTGTCGAGCGTATTGTGTGAAAGACTAAAGCCCACCGTCAACGAACTGATTGGACCTTATCAGTGTGGCTTGGAAAATCCACAATGGACCAGATATTCACCATGCGCCAAATCTTGGAAAAGACCCGAGAGAGAAGAATCGATACTCACCATCTTTTTATCGATTTTAAAGCTGCCTTCGATAGCACGAAAAGGAGCTGCCTTTATGCCGCGATGTCTGAATTTGGTATCCCTGCAAAACTAATACGGCTATGTAAGCTGACGTTGAGCAACACCAAAAGCTCCGTCAGGATCGGGAAGGACCTCTCCGAGCCGTTCGATACCAAACGAGGCTTCAGACAGGGTGACTCACTATCGTGCGACTTCTTCAATCTATTGCTGGAAAAAATAATACGAGCTGCAGAACTAAATAGAGAGGGTACAATCTTCTACAAGAGTGTACAGCTCCTGGCGTATGCCGATGATATTGATATCATCAGAAGCAACAACCGCGCCGTTTGTTCTGCGTTTTCCAGACTAGATAAAGAAGCGAAGCGTATGGGTCTGGTGGTGAATGAGGACAAGACGAAATATCTCCTGTCATGAAACAAACAGTCAGCGCACTCGCGTCTTGGCTCCCACGTCACTGTTGACAGTCATAACTTCGAGGTTGTAGATAATTTCGTATACCTGGGAACCAGCACCAACAACACGAACAATGTCAGCCTCGAAATCCAGCGCAGAATAACTCTTGCCAACAGGTGCTACTTTGGACTGAGTAGGCAATTGAACAGTAAAGTCCTCTCTCGACGAACCAAAATCAAGCTCTACAAGTCGCTTATCATTCACGTCCTGCTTTACGGTGCAGAAGCTTGGACGATGTCAACATCAGATGAGACGACACTAGGAGTTTTCGAGAGGAAAATTTTGCGTAAGATTTATGGTCCTCAGAACATTGGCAACGGCGAATACCGCAGACGATGGAACGATGAGCTGTACGATTTATACGACGACATTGACATAGTTCAGTGAATAAAAAGACAGCGGCTACACTGGCTAGGTCATGTTGTACGGATGGAAGAAAACACTCCAGCTCTGAAAGTATTCGATGCAGTACCCGCTGGAGGAAGCCGCGGAAGAGGACGACCTCCACTCCGGTGGAAAGACCAAGTGCAAAGTGACCTGGCTTCACTTGGTGTTTCCAGTTGGCGCCAAAAAGCAAAAAGGAGGAATGAGTGGCGCGCTCTGGTGGATTCGGCTATAATCGCTTAAAGCGGTTCCTACGCCAAATATATATATAATAATAAAATAACTAAAATTAAGAAAGGATCACAAAAATGCATGTTTTATGGCAAAATGGAAAAAAATTCACAAAATGTAAGGTTCCAGAGTTCTCACTGGGTATCTTTTCTTTCGTGCTCACCTAGACAGTCACAGTCCCTCTGGTACCGACCACTGGTGTAGATTGAAACGTTGATACTGCATATAGTTGCAGTAAGAGTACGTTCGTATACCAGTATAGAATATGATATATAATAATAGAAGCAATAATTTTGTAATTGCTACTATTTGATTACTATTATAGAAATACTATGTTATATATGCGAGCATTTAACCCTCTCTTGCCCGAATTAAAATGGTCGGAGCTAAGATTTTTTTTAAAGGACAGATATACATTAGTCTTAACTCAAATATAAAGTGATAAAAATTTCCTATGTATCCTGGTTTATTAGTTACAGGGTGTTGCTTATACGCACAAATTAAATTATTATAAAAAAACTAAACATTTTTCTCATGAATTTTTTTTTTTTTAAATAACTCTCCTATCTTTACTTATTTATATAGTTCACTTTGTTTTAAAGTAAAACAATTATTTTTATGTTTTTGAACACTTTTTGTATAACCACTTTCGTATAACTTTTTTCGCGAAAAAGAACTGTAAGCTTGCACAACACATAAGACTACATAATTGAAAAAACCGCTGGTCAAAAATATTTAAATAACGAGAATTAGAAGCCGGTTGCCTATAGGCAACATTGGGCATGAAAGGGTTAAATAAGATGCTGCATTTATTTTGAGTTTCATAATGTTATTCATATTCAAACTATAATTTAATAATTTGTGAGGATAATCCACTTCGCTATATGCTTATTTCATCTGATTTAGTATAAGAATAAAATACTGTACAGTCTGAAATATATAAATCTATGATAATTATGTATTATGTTTTTGTGTAAAAGTTTTATTTAATACTTACTCAATCAAATTTAAAAAAAAATAATTCCTTTTTTCGATTTTGATTTGTCAAGTATATATACATGTAAGTACTTTCTCCCTTAGTGTTCAGCTTTTCCTAGACGGTAGCACTTACTGCGATAGGTGTATTGGTTCGAATATATGTATGTATATTAACCGCTTCAACAGATCTATAGCAGATAAAAATCGCTTTGGCTTCAGAAAAGATTGGCGTTGGGAGAGGACCTTTAGTTATAAATATATGGATTATATAAGTATGTTACTAGTTTTGATGCCATTCATGTGAACTACATAGTGATTAAGGATATAGTAAAAAGGGAAGACAGCCATTGTCAGGGCGTATGAGTGACATTTGCTTCAGACGTTTTAAGAGTCTGATTTGCCCAATTGTACAATATTGTCCGGTAGTAATATGTTTTAAAGACATTGCGGAAATTGATAAGATATCCAAACTTAAAAGAAGAAAACAAAGTTATTTAATATAAATGAACATATGTATGTCTACCGATAATGCTATTCCTGATTTACTTTGAAGTGTTGCATATAACATTTGTGTAAATATGTGTATATATGTTCCCCCTGTAAGGGTCTTTGTCATCGGAAATCAGGAAATACTTAATTTGGTCTAATATATGGATTACATGTTTAACACAATTCCTCGATAAAAGTAATTGCTGCTCACATAATTCAATCACGAGTAACTGTATTGCTACACAAACGGTATGTAAACCAGTGCCTACATAACCGTAAACAAAATACTCGTAAATCAAAGCTTTTATTAAATGTTAATCGCAGGTTGCTTTCGCTGGTGTTAAACCACAATTCTTCCAAAATGCAACATATTGTGGTGACAGAACAACACAAACCCTACAAATCTCGCGAGTTTAGGAGAAAAGAAAACAATTTGGGAAATACTTAGTAAAGTTATAAAAGTCAGTAGTATACTTGTATATGTACATTAGGGTGGCCCTTATTTTCCAAAGTATTCCGAGGAAGTAAGGAAGGGCTAAGTTCGGGTGTAACCGAACATTTTATACTCTCGCAATTTATTTATTTAACTTTATTTATATTATATAATACACAATTTGACCCACATATTCGTCATATATATTGTATAAAGTCCATTGAAAGTTGGAAACCATAATATTAGGTTAGAAGCACCGAGGTCCTCGTGTTCGATATATGGGGCCTTAAAAACCTATGTTCCGATTTCGGCGATTTTTAGAATGGGGCTGCCACACTATTAACATAATATTTGTGCAAAGTTCACCGATATCTTCACTAGTGTTTACTTTATATATTGTAAAGTAAACGATTCAGATCGTCTTCAAAGTTCTGGTATATAGGAAGTAGGCGTGGTTGTGAAGCGATTAGGCCTATTTTCACAACATATCATTGGGATGTAAGGAAACTATTACAAACAAACTATTACAAGTTTCATTGAAATCGTTCGAGTAGTTCCTGAGATGTGGTTTTTGACCCATAAGTGGGCGACGCCACGCCCATTTTCCATTTTATAAAAAAATCTGAGTGCAGCTTTCGTCTGCCATTTCTTATGTGAAATTTAGTGTTTCTGACTTTTTTTGTTAGTGAGTTAACCCACTTTTTGTAATTTTCAATCTAACTTTTGTATGGGAGGTGGGCGTGGTTATGATCCGATTTCTTTCATTTTTGGACTGTATTAGGAAGAGACTATAAAACGACTGCAGAAAGTTTGGTTTATATAGCTCTATTGGTTTGCGAGATATGTACAAAAAACTTAGTAGGGGGCGGGGCCACGCCTACTTCCCCAAAAAAATTACATCCACATATGCTCCTTCATAGTGCGATCCTTCATACCTAATTTTATTTCACTTTATGTGTTTTCGGGTTTCGTCATTTTGTGGGCGTGGCAGTGGTCCGATTCATTTTTGGAAGCAACCTTCCTATGGTGCCAAGAAATAAGAGTGCCAAGTTTCATCAAGATATCTTAATTTTTACTCAAGTTACAGCTTGCACAGGCGGACGGACGGACGGACGGACAGACAGACATTCGGATTTGAACTCCACTCTTCACCCTGATCACTTTGGTATATATAACCCTATATCTAACTCGTTTAGTTTTATATGTTTAAGTATGTATATGTGTGAATATATTTGAAAGGCATTGAAATAAAACGGATGTAATTTTTGTAGCATCAGTAAATCAAATACTTATAAATAAGTAAATACTTAGAACTACTGAATATACATATAGTGCCTCGACAACGAAAATCCTAGACACATTGTAACATCCGTTATACTGAATATTCTTATCTGCTACCATATTCTTAAGTGAAACTAATAACTTTTAGCAAAAGGACAATGGAAATAATCTAAGAACATACCAAATTAGCTGTTATACGTACATAAGTGCCCTATAACCTCATGTATATTGTCTGCCAGCAACTTTATCGCTATTACCGCAGACGGAGTATTTATAGCATTTCCTTAGCGCGCACGCCGTAATCTGTTGAATATGATGATCGGTGGTCAACAGTAATGACAAGACAGTGGCGGTAATTCGTACATAAAGAGAGGTATGAACATTTAATACACTCAGACAGGGTATTAAGATACTAATTTCAGTATTGTAGCGTTATTTAGCATTACGCAGTAGCGAGTATAAGAACAATAGTGTCGTAAAAATGATCTACCATTAGGGATGGCCATTAAAAAAACATCGATGTTTTATTATATACTAGCAGACCCGGCCACACGGTTTTGTGGCTAAGGTATACATAAAATTAGTAAATCTTTCAATGCAGAGAAAAAATTCTTACGCATAAAGATGAAAATGTTATAGCCGATAAATTTTAAAATGATTGATAGACATTATTGCAGATCTGTGTTAAGCGTAAATCATCATAAATAGTAAAACTTTGATTTTTTTAATCGTATATTGGAGAAAGTAACAAATGACCAAATTTCATAGTTGGCTTTATCTTATCTTTGGTGACGATATTGATTGCCTTCTTCACAGCCAGTCTTGTTCTTTTGCAAAGTTTGATGTTGATTTATGTTACGCAGCATGATGACAACTCACACTACCTTTAATTGCAAGTGAGTGAGGATAGTCCAGCAATTTAAAATAGTCTGTGATTGAATACGTCATCCTGGTTTGTAGCAGTGTCAACTCTCCTTTAATAAAATTCTAAATTGTCGCATTAAGATCAAATCCTTGTTTTTTTACCACCAATATAGGTCATTCAATCAGCCATTTATGTTTATTATATTATGGTTTCATGTCAGGGAAACACGATAAATAGCTCCTCTTTCGAGGCCATGAAGTGACAGAAACCCGTTAAAAATGGTATTAATCCATCGAGGTGTCAACTACGTCGCTACCATTTTCAACTATTTCTACAATCGCAGTATGATATTGTTGGAAAAACACTCGTATGTTATTTGTTAATTGGCGATTCTTTATGTGTCGCCACAAATTAGATGATTTTAGGAATGTGATTAGTTCGTCAGCAACAGTTGATCCAGGAATAGTCTGGCGAAAATCACCTGCCAACAGAATTATGGCTTCACCTTAAATATTTTCGTTGTCGCGTAAATATTTTAAAGTCCTGTGCAGTACCTCCAACGACTTGAATGTATGGAAAATCTTCTTTATAGCTCTTTGTTTAGGTGATTTTTCAGACTGGTATTTCGTTGATTTGCAATTTATGAGTAATTTCAAGGCCGAATTGCCGTTTGTCTGACTACTAACAGGTGCCAAGTTGCCCGTATTCCCATTATAACTGGGCGTTGAAAATGAGTAAAATCGGTTCAGGAATTACCTCAACCCTCATTTACTATGTATGCTGATTTTCGTTATTCTATTGGACTTTATTTCAAATTGTGTGTAATAAAATTATATCAATAAATTGCGAGAGTATAAAATGTTCGGTGGCCTTTCCCTACTTGTTATAAATTGTTTTGGGCTATCGACACAGCCTTATACAATTGAACAATAATGAAAATATTTTAACAAAGCAACTATGACAACTTTCAAAATATTATTATTTTTTATTTTTATACTCTCGCAACAAAAGTTGATATGAGAGTATTATAGTTTTGTCCACATAACGGTTGTTTGTAAGTCCTAAAACTAAACGAGTTAGATATAGGGTTATATATACAAAAGTGATCAGGGTGACGAGTGAAGTTCAAATCCGGATGTCTGTCTGTCCGTCCGTCCGTCTGTCCGTCTGTCCGTCTGTCCGTCCGTGCAAGCTGTAACTTGAGTAAAAATTGAGATATCTTAATGAAACTTGGAACACTTGTTCCTTGGCACCATAAGAAGGTTAAGTTCGAAAATGGGCGTAATCGGACCACTGCCACGCCCACAAAATGGCGAAAACCGAAAACACATAAACATAAACAAAACACACCCTCGCATTAGGGAGGGGCACATTTGAATGCAATTTTTTTGGAAAAATGGGCGTGACCCCGCCCCCAAATAGGTGGCGTCGCCCACTTATGGGTCAAAAACCATATCTCAAGAACTACTCGACAGATTTCAATGAAATACGGTATATAATATTTTCTTGACAAACTGATGACACTGGTAGAATATGGGCGAAATCGGAACCAATGAAGATAGCGGAATTAAACTTTACACAAATAATGCATATCATCTCTGGCTTCACTTAAGAAAAAATTGTCGAAAACGAACTATAACTTTTCAAGGCCCCAGATATCGAATATGTTGAACTCAGCGCCTAAGGGTAAATTTTAACCGAAAATATTGTAAATCTCTCAGATAATTTAATGTAATTCAGAGGAAAGTGTTTTCTTCTAAAAGTGTGTCTCTGTTTGTTAAAATCGGGTAATAACTTCCCCTAGCTCCCATATATCACTTAAAGTGCCATAACTAAGCTATAAATAAAGCTATGGAAGTAAACTTTGGTATGAAGGATCGCACTATGAATTGGCATATGTGGATGTAATTTTTTTGTGGAAGTGGGCGTGCCCCTCCCCCTACCAAGTTTTTTGTACATATCTCGCAAACTACTAAAGGTATATCAAGGAAACTTTCTAGAGTCGGTTCTTTTAGGCACCACCTTATACAGTCCGAAAATGGCGGAAATCGGATTGTAACCACGCCCACCTCCTAAAACTACTAAAAGTGGGTTAACTCACTAACGAAAAACGCCAGAAACACTAAATTTCACATAAGAAATGGCAGATGGAAGCTGCACTCAGATTTTTTTACAAAATGGAAAATAGGCGTGGCGTCGCCCACTTATGGGTAAAAAACCATATCTCAAGAACTACTAAACCGATTTCAATGAAACTTGGTTTGTAATAGTTTCCTTACCTCCCAATGATATGTTGTGAAAATATGCCAAATCGCTTCACAACCACGCCTACTTCCTATATACCAGAATTTTAAGACGATCTGAATCATTTACTTTACAATATATAAAGTAAGCACTAGTAAAGATATCGATGCAGAACTTTGCACAAATACTACGTTTATAGTGTGGCAGTCTCATTCTAAAAATCACCAAAATCGGACCATAGGTTGTCAAGCTTCCATATATCGAACATGAGGACCTCGGTACTTCTAACCTAATATTAGGGTTTCCAACTTTCAATGGACTTTATACAATATATATGACGAATATGTGGGTCAAATTGTGTATTATATAATATTATTAATAAAGTTAAATAAATAAATTGCGAGAGTATAAAATGTTCGGTTACACCCGAACTTAGCCCTTCCTTACTTGTTATTATAGGATTTGAAAATTATATTATTCAATAGTTTTGGTATATAAATATAATTTGATGCAATGATGTAGCAACAATTGTTAAGTCCATATAGATCCCTTCGGCTTCTACACTAGCATTAACCTTAATATTAATGGAGGTACAAAGCAATACCATCGAAAACGGCTTTATGTATTGATAAAACGGTTTCTAATTCTTTGGATCATAATCAAATTATGTGCAAAACACATAATGTGGCATATTTCCAAAGGCTATGGTTACTGAGGTTTTATCATATTGGTAGCATTATCATCAACAAATGCTGATATTTTAGTTTCATTAATGTGGGTTCTTTGTATAAAGAAGCATTTATTTGTTTATAAAAGCGTAAATTTATTTGTAGAAAACATTAGTTTTGATTAACATTTAGTTTTATATGTAATGGTTTTGATTAACTTTTAGTTTTATAAAATTTAACTTGTAGTAACGTTTCTTAATTCGGTGGATTATCAACCTCGACTGTCTTGCCCGTCAGTTTGGCAGTGGTGGGTTGGCTATCTTGTTTTGGGCAGAGTTGAATTATTTAGTAGATAGTACGGTTGCATTTTCTTCGTACTGGACCTGGTTGACCGTACGGTCGAGTGTACCGATCCCACATTAATACCGCAATCTTTGTATCTCTTCAAAATTTGCGAGCTTATATATTCAGATTTACGCCATTGAACTAGTTCACATACATCAATAGTTAAAGATGAAGATATACGAAAAAGAGAGGATAGTGGCGCTTATTAAATATTTATTCGCTTTGGACATGGAATAAGTAATTAAAAATAATAATTTCTGTTACTGACACTTGTTTTATATAAATACATTGGTCACGAACAACAAACTTGTAGTATTTTCAATTGCCAATTAAGTGTGTTTCTAGGAACAATAATTAAGGTTATGTCAAAAGCATAAACACTAACTTTTAGAGCACTAAAGACAGGTTATGTGCACATACCTACTAATTAGTACTCACGTATAAACAATGTACACTCTTAAATTTGTTTTCACACAAAAAGTTTGGAACTGAACAAAAAAAATCTATAAAAAAATCACAAATTGGACAAAATGGTCTGTACCAACATAATATAGTAGTACAAAATATCCATGTATTCACTCCTTAATTTAGAATATTTTTATATTTTTTATGAAGTTGGACAAAACTTGTCCAAATTTTTAAACAGAAAGCATTAAAATCTTTTTCTATCCTGGACAATACATTTAAAATGTATCCATATTTGTATACTATTTACATATATTACACACAAATGTATTTTTAGTATTTTTTACAAAATTTTCAATTGAATAACAATTTTATTGTAATATGAATTGTAATTGTACGCTCCTTGTATTCCACGCATGATTATACGGGCGTACGCACCACAAAAGCATTCCTGTTTCTACGCTGGACGTGGCGTAACTGTAACTCGGTAATATGATAATTTTATAATAGGTGTTGTAAAAAACACTACCCAAATACAAGGTTATAATTCTCATCAGTAAATTCTCATTTGCAAAGTAAAAGCTTTCTCCGGCAATCTATACATGTATATTGGGCTGAGGCGTAGTTTTAAATTCTACATTTTATTCCACATGTAGCAATTTTACAAATCTTTTAAAAATTTAATAAATCGCCATTATTTACGAAAATGATTTATAGGAGTCTCTAGTGACTAGACTTTAAATTAATTGTTAGGTGTATGCGTGTACATATATTGGATAATTGAAATCAAGGATTTAATATAAAATTAAACATAAATGCTTTTTCTAAAATCATTACTTAATTTCTTTGCATTCCGTGGAAGCTCTTTACTCCGGGCCTATTCAAACTACCTAAATGTTGGCGCATTGCAACAATATAGCGACTCGCAATTAATAGCAAAATTCAGTTGGCAGCAATATGTACTTAATAGTTTGAACGGTTGAACAAAAAATGTAAAATCACAATCATAATTTAGAACAATAATAAATAAATGATTATGCGCTCCCACACATGCGGCTATGAATATGTATGCATAAAAAGCTTCCGAATTTGTTTGTGGGAACGATGTAATTTGGAACCACGCGTTTATGCCAAATTTATGCAGGATGTGGTCAGATAGTGCCATATTTCATGTTATTTTGCCAAATGCATTGCATGTCCTTGTTGTATTGTATTTCATAGTAAACCGTTATAGTATTTGCCTTGCTGCTAAAGCTAGTTCATCATATTTACATAACTATTTCATTTCATATGATAAAGCTTTTTTGGAAAGGATGATACGCTTACGGCTTGCAATTATACATACACGTATATTTACAACCGATAGTATTGTACTTAATGTGGATAATACTAAAATGTATGTTTTAACCCTTCTGCTATGTTTGGGTCAATTTGACCCAATTTTCAGTAAAACTCGTCGAAATTCGCGTGTTAGTCTAGTCGTGTTATATTGATTCTTCTTCATTTGTTAACTGCAGTAAAAGGAATAGATAAATATGAAAATTAAAATAATATCTGTTTTTTATGTTGCTGGAGGATGCCAAATGTAATTTCATTACACATATTACGTTGTTGGGCCAATTTGACCCACCTAGTATTTTGAAACATTTTGCCGTTTATTATTACATCACTCGATCAAAAACGCCGACAAAGAAAGCTAGTTATCGGAATCGAGTATATTTTGCACAGCTCTATGCTCTGCCAGAAATGAATCCACCAAAAAAAGACAGCGATGTTTCTTCTGTCATCATACAAAAAATTCGAACAAATATTCAGCTGTTTGTAGTACGTGGCAAAAATTTGTATGCGAGCAACACAGCAGCTTAGTTTGTGAAAATTGCCGTTAAAACATACATATCTCAACTACTTTCTACAATTAACATACATTTAACTTGATTCAAATAAAAAAATATGAACTCTTTCAATAAAATAGTGTTATAAGTGGAGTTTTTATAAGTGGGTCAAATTGACCCAAAACACTATATGTGTAATTTTTTCCTAACATAGCAGAAGGGTTAAAACTATTCCGGAAGTAAATTATATTAACACTACTCAGATATTTTAGAGAAAAAGTTAAGTATTTAAGATCCAAAATTAATACACATTTGGAAATTCTAGATCGGTAACAAAAGCGGTTAGTCTACCAAAACCTATTGCCCATCTAGAAATTAATGAAAATATTGGTCGCATATCTTATCCCGGTGATATCACGACATAAAGGTAATTAAGTAAATATTTTATGTGAATGTATTTGTTTTATGTTACATTGGCAGCGATGTTAGAAACTTCTCTCTTAATTCAGGTAAAAGTTTAATAATATTTCACTATAGATCACATGTGGCACTTATGCAAAATTTTTATAAGGTTTCTTGATAGATCTGTGAGTATCGGTAGGTTTGTGAATTATTAACATGTCAAACCACAAGAGCTCCTTGATTTAACACTATTATAAATTTAAATACACCAGAGATATAGTAAAAGTTGTTGTTTGAGTTTTGAAATTCTTAATTTTGAATTTCACTTGATGAGAAAATCGAGAAAACTCCACACATTATTTTTGAGCGTTTCTCTCTTGCCAACACATTTATATGTATGTCAAACTAACAACAAAGATTTTGGAGAATCTAGACAGTAATCTTATATTTCTTTAGTTAGTCTTTAAAGCACCTTGCCTATTTTCGTCGTCAGGCAATCTCATTCGCAAATGCATATTAACCTTATTTAAAGTGGGAAATGTTTAAAATAAAAATTTATTTCAGAAAATTTTCAATCGCCCTCTACAAGAAAAATTGAATAAGACGTGAAAATTTTTTACAAACGTCGTTAAACTAAAAACCAATCGCTTGTTTGAACCTTAGAAATTAATTTCTTTGATAAAACATAACTCTAATCAAATGAATGGTTTCAATTCGCCACATAAACAAGTAAACTAGTCTGGAGATACTCGTATTGTATAGTCACGCAATGCAGTCTACATTTATGGCGTTGAATAGCTGTGATAATTGTGAGGTAAGCATTAAATTTGCCATTCGGACAAATTATTTGGGGAGGAGTGGTTGGATATGGCTTTGCAGTTTGCGGCTTCATTCGTGAAAGGCTAAATAGCATGTCAATAGTGACAAGTGAACGTAAGCAAAGCATTCAATTATATCAGAATCAGAATCAGCGCTGTATTTGAGAGTATATCATTATAGCGTACCTCGGCACACACAAACATATACATGTTAATTTACGCTCACCGCGACTTTATGTATACATTCGCATGTCCGACTGGTTAAACAATAAACACATCCTGCGTTACGGTTGACCACATTCGAGACTCAAAAGACGATTTGCGTTATACTAGAGCTCTTAGTATTCGACTAACCGAATTCAAGAATTAACCGGATAGGGAATTATTCGAATAATAATATTCGGTTTGCAGTATCCGGATAGTGGACTATTCGATTAACCGTTCATTGCCGACTATTCGAATAGTGCAAGTTCATTAAATTTCTATTTTTATTGAAAGAAGTGAAACTCACGAAAAATGAGCACAATTGACATTTTCACAAATAAATACAAACATAAATCAAAGGCTGCTTGGATTTCGAACAATATTCATTTATTCAAATATTCGCAGCAGAGCAACTATTCGAATAGTCGCAGCAGTTGTTCTGTAATCGTAGTCGAATATTCGAATATTCGCAATGTTACGATTATTCGAATACTATTAATCGGTTATTATTCTTACGAACGGTTACTAACTGAATATTCGAATAATCGGGTTTTAGGTTATTCGAACAATTTTAAGAAACCTACGTTATACATATTTATTACTGTTTACACTTTGAACAGAATATCAACGGATGCTGTTCGTAAACATTATTGCGTCTTTGAATATCGCTAAAGAAATTTGGTGTATTGAATCCATTCCATTATTGAAATATAAATGATGAAGTTATTGCGAAAATAAACAGGAACAAAGTAACTTGAAAATTTTAATTAAAAAAATAATTTCAACCCAAGTTTATTTAAAAGTCATTATGTTATTCAGGCCAGTTAGTAACCCATTATTTAAACATTGAGACCATATACAATATATATACAACCCAAGAGGCTAGCATATTGTTAATTCTAACCATGCTTTATTTATCAAATATATAACAACGTTTTCAGGAATAATATTTTGTTTACGAGCATGATAAAATTTTGTAGAAATAACAAGTATAATCTTATTAAGATCTCTGCAAAAGCGACTACGTAATAATAATAGCTTCTAATTTATTTGTCATGTCTGCCTACTATTATTATTTATAATTTATAACATTAGTATTCCTCCCTTGCAATTTATTATAGCTTACCACCACAATTTGCGGCAAGCGCAATTGATTTCCCAATAGCTTTTGCATAAATCTTTGCTGTACACATTCATATATGTCAAATAAATTAAACATAATTTTGTAATTGAATATTATGGACCATAATTAATTTAATGCATTTAGTTTAGTAAGCCAGTAAAACTGAAGAAATAACTATAGGGCGAAGAAATGACAATTTCAATATTCTCAATTCTCAATCTGAAGTTTAATAGCAAAGAATTTGATTCCAACAGAACAGTACATTTTTCGTTACAAATGTATTTTTATAACAACGGTCAAAATGTTATTTAAAAAGGGTCACACATTTTTATAACAATTCTAAAACTCGCTGGCGTTATTCCAATGACCACAATGGTACACATCAGTCTATAATCTTTTGTCTTTGAGATTTCAATGGTCTTTTCTAAAAGGAGTGTTCAAATACTAATATGATAAATCATGGCATGAATGTCCAAGGCTGAGGAACTCTTATAGATACATATGTATGTATACCTAATATTAATACGTTTGGTTAAGGTAATCTGCTTAAGTTTCGATATTGCAATCAAATTGATTGAGGTATACATTAAAACCTTTTCGAAACATATCAAAGTAAGCTGCACTCAGCCAAAGTTGGCATAAGTGTCTACACTTGAATATATGTATATACAAATTATTTATACGTAGCTAAATGACCATAACAAAACATCAATTATAACCGTATATCAATACAAATAAATGGAGGCATACACTTAGAAATATAAACAAGTAATATGCGTATTAATGAGGAGAATAAGGTATCCTTACAGTACCTAGTTTCAAAAGTCGAATGATTTTTGTTGATATTATACTTATATGTATATCATACATAAAAATAACATCATATTGCTACTTCTATCTTTCCACCTAAACACACTCACCTATGTGGAAAAACACACAATAAGTAGTATGGGACTGGCAAGGCTTTCGAAGTTGGCAGATATATCCATTTCACACATGATGGAAGTAATCTGTACACATGCAAGCAAAAAGAAAACGGAAATTGCGAAGTAAACACGTATTATTAGTTCAGCATATTAAAAGGTTTCAGATTAAACTCGGAAAAATTGAATTATGAATGTACGCGCGTTAGTGTATAACTATGGAATGGATTCTTAAAGGCAATTTCTGCTATATTATTGTCGTACACTTCCGCACATTCACCATATTTGTATTCGCACGTATAAAAGGAATGTTAATACGCTGAAATGGCGAAAGTTATAAAAAAAATTAAGGCTTACCTGCTCGGGTTGACGCCGATAGGATTAAGAATGGTACGTTGTAATGAAGTAATACTAAAGTGCATGGAAAATATATAAAGGTTAACAAACCAAAATGATACGCAAAATCTGCACACCGGAAAATGAGGGACACAAAAAATTAAATTTATTTTTTGTAAGTGAACGGCGTTGCTCTTAGACGACTAAAAAGGTTTGTATGTTATCCAGCAAATTACAAATACAAAGCAAATCATAAATAACATTATTCTATGAAACCGCGAAATTCCTTTTTGCCCAGTTTTTATTTTTTATTTTAAATACAAAAGCTAACTAAAAATCGTATATAACCAATGTCTTACAACTCCATATTTTTTATGGGAGTCTTTTGAACTAGTATCTAACTAGATAATAAATCGTTAATTTTTTTCAAAAGTATTTGTAACAACTTTTCAAAGATTAATATGTTAACAATATCAATAATATGTAGTTATTGAGGTAACGTGAAGGCCAAATATAATAGAACTCTTTAATCAGGAACTAGTCAATTTGTGTGGAGCCAACATACGTTTTATTGCCATTCGCGACGAGAAATTAAATGATAGTTTCTTCCTTTTCAGTATTGCCAATAGATGAAAACTAAAAGGACAGATATGGAGATACATAATAAAGCTTTTAAAAAGGCGACCGGAAAGACGGAAGTAGCAGAGG
The DNA here is from genome assembly GCF_028554725.1 of Zeugodacus cucurbitae. Lineage (NCBI taxonomy): Eukaryota > Metazoa > Arthropoda > Insecta > Diptera > Tephritidae > Zeugodacus > Zeugodacus cucurbitae. The sequence continues at coordinate 42,181,398 of NC_071669.1, forward strand.
CATTTGCTATTTTATTGCCAATAAATTGGATGCACGTAGTTCTACTGAACTTTGTAAGGCGGCGTTCAGTTGCAACTAAGTTTTACTGCCTTGCTATGCACATTCGGTGGCATTAGTCAGGAGAAGATAAGTGAGTTTCATCTGTACTGAAGAGTTAACTCTATAAATATATTCTAAATACTTTTAAAAAATTCACAAAATTTGTAAGTCACTGATAATGGTGTGCAGCGAGAAAGTCTATAACTTAAATATAATTAACAATTTATATGTTAGCAAAAAATATTTGCTTTTAGCTCGAGCACTCTTATTACAGTATATGCGTATGTTGTTGTTTCATATTCAATAAACATTTTCCTAACCACAGCAACATAACATCAACCCTCCAAAAATAAAAGAAACCAAGCGCACAGCCTACACGCCGATGTGAGATGTGGCACAATACGTTTTAAGTTGGTAAACCATGAGTGGTAGAATATGTTTTTCAACGAATTTTGCACAAGAAGTATTGGAGAACACTTAAAGGAAAATCACTGTGAAGACCTTTATTGGTGCGAAAGTGTATTTTAATATTCGTACATTGAACAATGATGAAATTGTGTATGAACAATGGATTTATACACACAGCAACGTATACCCGCAGTACATATTAGCTTCTACTAAAAATGTTGAGCGTATGTAATTTTTTTTAATATTTTATATATTTTCGTCGACATAGAAAATCACTTAAGAAAATTGTATTAAAAATGAACATTGACTCACTTGTCTACACACTCTCTTGAGTGCAAAAACTTTTACATATCGTTCAAAAAAGTGTTTTAACTTTTTATTATTTATATATATGCGCTGTATGAAGTAGATATACTCAAGGGTATTGTGCAGCTATCAGAACCGAAAAGATTGATGTATGTCTTCAATGTACATATAAGCTGGCATTCAAACAAGGCAAGAGAAAAGTGAACCAGGTGTTTTTAACTTGGAAAACGTATTAGCAATTTTTTGTACTGCGTATTGCGTGAGGTAGAACCTGTTAATACGAGCCGAATATACGAATATGGATTATTATAAATACATATCACACTGTTGTTATCAAAACTAAAAATGTAAAGAAAATACAAATTATTTGGAGTTATTGGAATCAATATACATAAGTTGTATATAGGTTAATTATATAAATATAAATTTATGGAAGTAGCTCGTTGGTCAGCATTGATTGAATGCATAATTCTTATGCATACCTCCGTAAGAAACAGTGGGACATACGGTAGTAGTTTCAGTATATTTAATATAGGGAATATGTATGTATGAATTTAGAGAGGAGAGATGAAGAAAAATATTTAAAGTGAACAAAGGGACTGCATGGGTCTCGTCCTCTTATACGTATTGTCAGATATCAAGTATTTGGTTCAAATATATTTAGTGTAGTCATGGCATACACCATCGGATGTATACCATGGCGTATACGTAACCAATGCCAACAAGACCTTCCACTCATACAATGTGTCACTTTAGTTTTACAATATTGATACTAAATAAATAAACCGATTCGATCGATAATAAAACCTACTATATTATAATTAATTAAAAAAATTGATTTCTGCTGCGGAAATAGAGTAATCAGAAAGAAACTTAATCTTATTTGAGTTAAACGAAAATTAATTATTTTAAAAATTTAAATTAATTCTTGTTTTATTTAACGTCCTATTGGAGAAATATAATAGTTTTAGTATAATTTTCTTAAATATCAAATTGCTATTATAGTCAGAGTATCTAATGGAATAGTAAACATTTTGACATTCGATTCCCAATTATATAAAAATTAAGTCGTTGTAAAACTCCAGAGAATTCCAACGACCTTATCACACATGCAAGCAGTTCACATATATTATGGATCTAATATCATTGTAACTGCAGAAACACTCCCATACCTGAAGACGACTTTTGTATTAGCTTTCAAAAAACCCATTATTTTTAATGGCATATCTTAATATTACATGTGACTTAAAAGCTTGGCAACATAAGTAGACCATACGCGCATGGTTCTGCAAGTGTATTTGGCTACAAATTAACTAGCCACTTTGAGAAACGGCTTATATGTGCGCTAGGAACATAAATTTGATATTCTATCACCTGAAATGACATTATATACTTAGCTTATTGCCATGCACGAATGACATACAGTAAATGTGAGCACTCATCACAAAATATTACTTTTATAAGTGGAAAATGTACATTATGTTTATGAGGAAGGTAATTTGTGTAGAATATATGGTTACAAAAAAATTTTGCTTTCATTTTAAATATTTTCTGTGACTTCGTTGCTCCGTGCACTGCTACCTGATATATTTTTCTTAAGACAGTCGGGCCTACGTAACTTGAAAGGACTGTGAACTCTGCATCATTCCTTAAATTCCTTGGAAAATGTATTTGTATTGTCTTCTTCATTCGAGTGGATCTATCTCATATAGGTGGTATTTAAATCTTCAATAATTTGAATAAATAAGCTGTAGCATTCAAACTCTCTACTTTACAGCGCTTTACAAATTGGTATACATTTTCGTACATAAAGTGATACAATTCCGCCGAAGAGATAATCATACCAAGGATTTCTATTAAATTTACATTCCAGGTGTGAAAACAAACACTAAGGAAAAACATCATACATTTTAAAGTTTTTTACTCCTTAGCAGGATCACCCTTATGGAAACATATGCAATATTATCTAAACTTATGATTCACTTAAGTCAGGAAGTCATCATTTACAAGCTTTATTTTCTTAAGCACGCTTCAAGGATATTTCTGCGAATCGCATTACTGATATTTTATTAAGTTAAGTAGATTTACACAGGTAAAGGTGAGGAATTGTATTTTGTAATAGTTCATAATCAAAAAGTACACATATACATACAACGAACAAGAAAAATAATAAAATTTTGATATTACTTCAGCGAAAGGCATCAAAGAGTCCTTGAACAAACAATTTAGCATACAATATCATGATGACTTCTACAGACTTGAACTTGATTTTATAAGCAAAAAGCAATAATTTTTGATCATCCAAATAACTGTTAAGCTGTTGCAGGTGTTACTGCTGAATTGTATTTGAGTGAATTATGGTGTGTGGTGTGTGAATATGTGCTTGTGAAATAAATGTGAAGAAGTTAGTTGGCATAAACGTAAAAGCAGGCACTAAGGCACTGTGATTGCAGTGGATGTTATGTACGTCTGCTTCGGTTTAACGTACCTGACGGTTGTGTAGCCTGTAACCATGTCGAAAGCATATCAGGTTTCAACAAAATATATACAAATGTACATATGTACATATTTATAAGCCATAATAGCCAGTGTTTGCATGCAATGAGGAATACGGATTTTATTTATTTTATTGCCTCGCTTTTATTATGATATTGTATGTTTCCAGTGGGGAGCAATTCAACACAACGAATTGTCATTTTAAGCAATGTAAAAAAAAAACGGAAGTCTCTACTTTCAGCAGTGTGAGTATAACAGCTTTTCCTATTCTCGCAATATGATGCATAGAGAATAGTTTTGTCCAAAATCTAACCGAGTTATTGTATATGTACATACCATCCCTCAGATACTATATAAGTTAATTTTTTTTAAACTTCACATAACGGTTGTTTGTAAGTCATAAAACTAAACGAGTTAGATATAAGGTTATATATCAAAATAATCAGGGTGACGAGTAAAGTTCAAGTTCAAATGTCTGTCTGTATGTCCGTGCAAGCTGTAATTTGAGTAAAAATTGAGATATATAAATGAAATTTGGTACACGTGTTTCTTGGTACCATAAGAAGGTTAAGTTCGAAGATGGGCGAAATTGGACCACTGCAACGCTCACAAAAAGGCGATAACCGAAAACCTATAAAGAGCAATAACTAAGCTGTAAATTGAAATTTGGTGCAAAGGATCGTTATAGGAAAGGGCATATTTGATTGTATTTTTTTTGGGAAAGTGGGCGTGCCCCCTCCCCTACTAAAATTTTGTATAGTGTTGAATAGTGTGGCATCGCCTTTCTAAAAATCGCCGAAATCGGACTAAAACTATTCAAGGCCCCATGTATGGGTACAATGAGACAATACTTTTTTCGGAATAGGTTTTGTTTACAGCTGTTTCTTAATTTTTACTCAGTTTAGCTTCTCATTTCATCATGAACAGACTTACTCCGGAACATGTTTATTGTATACATTCGGTATCAATTGCATTGTTCCACACTTTAATTATTTCATGCAATTAGTTTCTGTCAGACCTTACAATGAAAACCAACAACAACTCTTAGAAACGGTAACAATATTAAGCTTCCTTCCTATTCGAATTTTGAAATTAAAAAAAAATCATTAATTTACATTGATGTTGTTGCCTTTAAAACAGTATCCATTCGATATGAAGAAGTTCCAATCGTCGAAATAGTAGTTCTCAAGCTCGATTTTTAGTTCTTTCAGCGATTTCTCGTATGCTTGTGTAATGACGGGGTTCTCTTTATTTATGGAAATAGGAAAAAGTCACATACTTCATTATCTGACAAATATGGAAGCTAGGGCATCGAAGCGAAGAAATAATGAGGTTATCTCACATTTGTGGCCACTCGAGTCAACAACACTTCATCAGCATGTCGCTGTCACGGAATGAATGGGTAAATGCAAACGGCTTGTACGAGTATCTATCTTGCCGTAAAAGCAAAAACCTAGTAAGCGTGATGGCGTGATAGCACATCCGCGATACGAAAGGCGCGAAGTATTTTAAAACAACAGTTCAATAGCTTAGTACATCAATGAAGAATGATGTGTTTATCAACCATATTTCTGAAAATTATCTAACGCACGTGATTGAAGAGGACAGAAAGTCAATAATATTTGAGAATTTTACACTTGCGCTTTTTTCTCCTTGAAGGCTATTATGCAGTTGGTCGTAAAAGAAAAAAATGTTAATTTCAAGTTTGAGAGTTACAATTTGATAGTAAAAAGTGTATACAAATGTAGTTGTCAATTTAAGTTGATATAATTTTGAAATTTTGCTTAGGGACTCTAGGTGAACAACATTGGTTTCGTCGACAAAAAAATTTACAATTCCCGTTATTTTTTGAACACACTACGCATATTGGTGCAGAAGCTTGCTTACTACTTTCTGCACTAGATGCACTAGAAAAAGTTTAATAATAATAAAAAATACAACAACAAACACGATCTGCAACATTTGCCATCAGCGCATAGGTAGAAAACTCAATTTCACACGGCAGCGCAAATATTTATAAAGAGAGGATACAAGGAGAACGGCAGTAAATAGAAATACTGGAAACAAAATTACATACACCATAGGAACAATGGCAGCGCCAATGTTAGTTTTCCGCAAGAAATAGAAATTTTTCAACGGTTGCCAGCTGCTTGGGTAAAGTTCAACGTAAAAATGCCATAAAAAGATCAGTAATGCAATTACATTCAATTTCCTAAATGCATGGGACAGGAATTTAAATGCTGCGAAGGTAAATTGTAAAGGTACATGCAAAAAAGCCATAGGACAAAGGCTCTTGAAGTATGCTCCTGCATGGCCGTCCATGCACAGCGTGTAGCCAATATCTGCAGCTTCAATGCACAATGATGCTTGAGTAAAGAGACCGAAAACTGTTTTATAAACAATTTCTAAGCATGAATGAGTTCTTTAATTATAAGGCACAGCAGCGATGTGATTGCATTTAACATTCATAAAATGAAATAAACTTTTTTAATGTATTCTTATATATGTTAGCCGTATTTGTTCTTATATATTGTCGTTACATAGATTATAAATGTATGTGTAGTTTTTGTGTCTTCATCTTTTTCATCACAAGCTTTAGTTGAAGTTTACAGTTTCTGTATTTTATTTGATCCGACATTATCCAATGGACAATATGTAAAAACATTGTGTGGTGTCAAATTGCTCAATTATAAGACTTTTGGATACAATTTACTTGTAAACCATTATTATCTGAAAATACTAAGTTTATAAGAACTCGCTCTCACTGATTACTTAAAGTTCGAAATGTACCCAGTCGATCACGTTCTTTGGTAGATAGACAATATATTTAGCTTTCTTTTTGTTATTTTTCCAACCCAAACTTAACCAACTTAACCTTGCCATTAAAATTCATTCTTCTGTAGGTTTGTGTTTTACATCTTAGTCACGCAACAAGTGTTTGCGTTTTAACTCAAAAAAGTTGAATATTGTTTACAAACACGCACAAATCGAGCTATGAATATCAGGGTGGAAATGTTGTATAATATCCACATTAAACAGTTACTTTCATGTTAAGATTTGTAGAGCCATATTTGGCCAATTCTTAGCCGATTCTTTCTACTTTGTTTGAATTACACTTACATTAATTTTTCTTTTACTTTCTTGATTTCTTAAAAGCCTGAAGTATTAATCCTTCTATTTACCTTATGGAACACAGTTTGATTCCTCACGATGTTAAAGACGGACTATAACTTTTCAAGGCCCCAGATATCGAACATGTTGAACTCAGCGCCTAAGAGTAAATTTTAACCGAAAATATGGGTAAATCTCTCAGATAATTTAAGGTAATTCAGAGAAAAATTTAATAGTGTGTCTCTTTTCCAAAAATTATTAAATTCGGGTCATAACATCTCTTAGCTCCCATACACCTAATTACAGGTTTTTCAAAAATATCATCTCCTAGCTCCCGTATAGGCTATAGTTTTTTTTTAAATACGATGGACTTTATTCCGCATATATGTGTTGGTTAATATGTGAGATATTTTAGCAAAATTAAGTGAGTAAAGTCTTGGATATAGTGCCCATTGCTGGTGAAAATGAATGAATCGGAAAAATAGGAATTACCTCAGCCCTCATATACTATATATGACGATTTTCGTTATTCTATTAAACTTTGTGCCGAATTTATGGGTAAATTTGTGTGTTATGTAAATAAAATTTCTTCAATAAATTGTGAGAGAATAAAATGTTCGGTTACATCCGAACTTAGCCCTTCCTTACTTGTTTTTTTTTTAATTTATTAAGTTATAAAATATACACAGTTTTGTTCAATAACTTTGTGAGATTTTGAAGATAATTTCATAATGTCACTCTTATAGAAATCCTTGTTGCTATTGGCAAAAAACTGGGAGAGCCTTCAGGCTACCGTAGCCCGAAAAATATATTAAGAGAGGCTACTGGAGAATATGACAGGCTACTGCTAGCCAGTCGCCATTTTTTTCCATATTATCTATTACTATCAACCCTCATTATAGTATCCAAATATGTCAAAAGCAGGCTACTGATCAAGACCAGTTTCTTCATTATAGATTGTAGTTTTGTACTGCTTTATATAATATATTCAGATGGTGAAGAAATTGTAAATACAAATAAAAATGTATTTACATTAATATATGATTTTATGAGTTGCTTTTTAAATATTATTTACAAAATGCAAAACTATGGAATGGCTTTGAAGCCGAAATAAACAGATTCTGGTCACCACATAGGACTGGAAAAGAATAACAGAAGCTAATATTTTAATAATACTATATTTTTGAGCAATTTCTAAAATTTGTTTTACTTCAGAGGTATAGATAGATATTAATATACAGATGTTGCAGTTCTTTTTTAGGTGCTGAAATGTGCACATGTGTTCCATTCATACATAGGATCACATCAGGAAATTCTGTTTGATTGCTTATTATTTATTATTATAGTTGTATTTTGCTCTTATACACTTATGCTAAATTTTATATGTTTTCGGCATATTTTCTGTTGCATAAATGTGGTCACTTCTTTAAGAATCGCTGACATTGTATTTGAGTTGTGAAATTCCGAAGTCATTCCCTTGACCTTTCTGATAGCTACCTTCAGCAAAGAATCGTAGCTCTGCTCAAATCTTCAGAACTGGAGAGACAGCAGTTGAACGGTTGATGGATTTAAAATGTGACCAACAAGTATGAAAATGCTTTGTTTGATCTATTTGAAAATATACAAAATATAGTAAATATAGCAAATAACAAGATTTGAATCCTTAGCGTACTTCATAAGTGAAATATCCAAAGGACTGGAACGATCTCCAATTAGCCGTCGAATTAATGCGACATTCAAGCTTTCTTCCCGACTCTTGAAAAATAATTAATAATTACTCATTATAGTTCTTTTTTTGTATTTTGTTTCAAATAAAATATTTCTGTTCGCGTATTTGTATTGTTAACTGCACAAATTGTTACTCACATTTTAACAGTGCTGCCAAATAATTGTCAAAAATGTAAACTCAGGGCTGTTATTTGCATATTCTTGGCAACTGAGATAAATAGCTTATCATAATAAAAAATCTAGACTCAGTAGCCAAGGCTACTATAATGGCGATTATTCGCCAGTAGCTTTACACAATTGAGGTGTTAGATTTTCTATCTATGTTTTTTAAAAATAAGTTATTTAGTTTTGAATATTAATTGAATTGATTTGAACTCATTTTTTACTTATTTTGTGATGCTGGTTTTGGTTGTTTGGTTTTGTTTTTCTTTTGTTAATAAAATAAATTTGTTCATGAAAGAATCTACCGATACTTTGCCAACTGGCCGATTAATCGGCATCGACATCGGCTTCGGCCAAAAATTGGGTATCGGTCGGACACTAACATAGAGTTAAATATCTGTTCATAAAAATGTATCATATGTGTAAATGGTTATTTATAAAGTAGGAATAAGTTGTGCACCATTTTATAAATTGTATTTGAGTACCTTTTAACCCTTTAACCGTAAATTTACTATCTACACGTTTATTTGTGATTAAATGTAAAAGACTGCGAGTTAGTTTAATATAAGTAAATATATCCATAAACAATAATACAACCACTTGCGTATTATTCACTCGAATATTTGCACATTCATCAATGAAAAGAGTGTTAGACATTTCCCACAAAAATGATGACTCTCAACATTACAAGTATTTAATTATTATACCTTTAGTAGCTCATGCGTTGCATCATTTAGTGTGATAATAACCCGAGGAGCAAACCTTTATTAAATTGTCCCATTTGATGTCTATTTTATACCTGCAAACATGATGCAGCAATATTCGATTCGATATTCGATATTCACTGAAAATAGTAACGTACTTATAGTGTTTCGGATTTCCTAAACTAACACTAATTGATTAAGTCAAGTTATCTTTGCAGGATCACTTTTAGAACTTCCACATCATAATATGGTCGGATGAATATTTTGCGTATTTAATATAATTGGGTAAATTATTCTCAATGTCGTCAAATGAACGACAGAATCAATGAAAACTGCTTCAAAATTAAAGCAGAGTCCACTAAGTACAAAACCCAAAGTATCACCATATAAAGAACACCAATAAATACATCTTCGCAAGCTTTTAGCGTTGTAGTACACTCACAAGAATACACTTCTCCTTAAGGGTACAGAGTGGGATTGGTTTTGGTCTGAGACCTCTCAGAAATTTCTTTTTAACCTCGAAGAATAATTTCTCATAAATCTAAACTAATTAATAAATCCAGCAAATTTGGTCGATTTAATATAAAAAAATGCATTTAACTATTTCATTTTGGATTGAAATCAGCATACAATTGGGGTCAGTATTCATAGTTGGAGTATAGGGAGTTTAGTGACAAATTGAAGTGTAAGTTATTTAGATAACTCCTTGTAGATAATAGTCTTAGTAGGGTTATTGTTTTCAAATCTCGATACAGTGTAAAATCAATACTGAACAAATAGTTTCTGTTAACGTACGTACGTCTTAACAGTCTAGTTTAAAACAATTACCATGAAATCCATAAGCCAATTATAAAATGTTTAAATCCTTAAGGCAGGATAAAATTAAGATCCCACATACCACAGTAAAGTAAGTATTAAAAAGTTCGGTGTAGTAAAATTATATGTTTAATGGAAATGTTTAAATGCTTATAATCTCTTAAATTTTTTTACTTTATTTATCATTTTATTTACTCAATTTATCCCCAAAAGTCAACAGTATCGAAAATTTCTCATAATTGCGGTAGGATAAAAACTCAGGCAAGACTACCCCTAACATATTGCATGCAAAGATGCTAGCAAACATTGCAGCCTTACATGGGACCCGCAGATGTTTTAAAATTGAAAGAGACAGAAGAGTAGTTGCGACACATAATGCAGGGAGTGACGGAATAGGCGTGGAAACCATATGTGCATTGACTGTTGCAAACACAAAATCACGAATTTTATATGTACGGTGATATTTTTCTGCAACTAATTTGCCTTATGAACTTACTTTGAAGTGAAGTGACTTTAGAAAGCTTGGTTATAATCAGGAAGCCTAACAAAACTTGTGAGCTTCAATATATGCATTCATGGAAAATACTGATATAGTTAATCGAACAGTTTGTGGAGGATTCGGAAACGCTGCGCTCTATAAACAATAAATATATTTTTTTTATCAAAATTCGATTCTATTATTCAACATAGTCCCCACCGCGAGCAAAACAACCAGTATTGATTTTTAATACTTTTATTTATTGTCTCTAAATTTGTTTCAAGTCAGTAAACCTTTTGACTTCTATTGACAGAAAAACTCGCTGAAGTTCGTTTATTATAATACATTGTATAATCAATAAAAAATAATTCTAACTTATTTATAAATTAACAGTATTATAAAAATTTAGAAATTTTCGGTACCAGCTTATATTTATGTATGTGTTACAAAAGCCAAAGATGAACAAAGAATGAATAACTATTGGTAAGAAGACAGGCGAAGCAATTGAAACATAACTTTCCCTTATTGCAATGACTCATCCAAAAACATCAAACCACAAGCCAACTAAAGCAATAAGTCAAAGAGACAGCATAGAATTATGAAGATACTCTTAATGGTAAAAGCCATGCGTCGCAAGAATGTAATGTACAACATATCCGAAAATATAAAACCAAATAATGCAATCTGAAGTAAATAAAAGCAACCGTAATGGCAAAAGCACTCTGCTTCATGGCAGCGAACTGTCAGCAAATTGCTTAAGGCATATTTCATTCTAAAGCACGAAAATAAATTCATAGTTTTAAATTATTTACGTATTGTATTTACGAGGTTTATAAGAGTTTAATTCCAAAAATACATTTTCTGGAGCTAGCCAAGTCTCTATTGCAGCGATCACTTTATAATTTAATTCAAATGACTGCCCGGCGAGTTACTTTTACATCATTGGCAACCCGAAGAAACCGCCTGGGGTCAAACCTGTAGAATACTGTAGATGGGGTAGCATTTCGTTGTCGAAGTCGAATATATTAGAAATAGGTGTGAGCCGATGCATTGTAATAGTGGAATGGGAAAAAATAAACTTCCAATCAGAGAATATGCTACATAATATTAGTATGATAATGGCTACATCGGGTGTTTTCAATTCAAATGAGTGAGAGTATCTTTTGAGCCACTTACATATACCTCTGACGATGGAAGGGTTTAATACTTATCATATTCTTTATACAATTTGTCGTATATATAAAATGTCTGTGCATATGAGAGTCCGTATCCTCCAACCTCATATATTGAAATGTTTTCCCTTGGTTTGTTTGTTTGTGCACTTCTCAGTCGCCAATCTGCCGAATGTCGGTCTATGACAGCACTGCGACCGCTAAGTGTACTTCATTACTGTGAAAACTTTGAAATATTGTTGATGCCACCAGGCTGTGGCTACCAGAACGGCGTTACGAGGACGAAAAGGATATAAAATTATATATTTTAGCACATTATGTACATGTATATGTGTTCAAAAAAATAACGGGAATTGTAAAATATAAAATTACATGGATATAGAGAGTCCAATTGTATTATTTTTATTATGTTCATATACGTATGTACATATATCCTTCAGAAGTACAATAGAATTGTCAGCTGCATTCATTGCTTCGTTTGCTAAAAGCTGAAACTTCGTTTCTTTTTCGTGAATTCTTAGCGAAAAACAATACTGTAACGATGTCCATCTTCTATATACACCAAAAATGTGCGTGTGACATTTTCCAATTTCCAAAATAAAGAGAACCATAACGAGCCGCGTTTTACAAATATAGGTGAAATCGCTGAAAGAGCTGGAAGCTATCCCAAAAAGTGAGTTTGAGAAGTATTTCGACGACTGGAAGAAACATTAGCATAAGTGCATAATATGAATTTGGAACTATTTTAAAGGTGACAACTTAGGCAAATGATTTTTTCTTTTTTCAAAAAATGTAAGCTACCGTTATTTTTTGAATATTGCCGAAGACAAATGCAGTGCAAAAGTAAATAAACTTATTAGCTGCTATATAGCCTGGCAAGTGTGCAACCACGTTTGTTGATGTGCACAAGCACAAGCTATTAGCTGTATATATTGTATCGATTTGAATGGTTCTCAGATTTTTAGCTGAGAAATTTTATACCAAGCTAAACTCACAGCACTTTCCCATCTTTGTGGAATATTTCTTATGATTTTTATACTCTATCTTTACAAATTGCCTACTTTGCTGCGCAATAATATCCACCATCATTCCTTTTATACGACGCACGAAGAGGACGAAGTTAAATGAGGATTATTAAAATAGATGTTGGCTTTGGTGCATCGGTAGAATAACTTTTAAATGGCACGGAATTTCTTATACATTTCTCTAGTCATTAAAATACATTTGTAATTTGTTATTATTGTATTTATTGAGATTTTAGGTAGAGCGTTCATTTCAAATTTTACAGTTGCAAATATCACTCTAAGCTATGTGTAAATTACAACAATAATTGAGTGAGTTACGAAAATACTTAGTTGAACTAAATACTTTGCGCATTTATACACCTTGTCTGTGTTGACCTCAATTTTCTGGCTTACTCACGATTTTTCTTTGAATGACTTTTAGAGTGAATCAATTCTAGATATCTAGAATCTACCGTATCACTCAATTTCACTTATTTCTTACATCAGGTGTTAAGAAACTGGATATTTTAATTCATAGTTTGTTACTCGTAGTCTTGTTGACAATCAATTTCTTGAATTGACAGGTTAAACTAATAAGGTTGGTGGATGGCCCAATTTTGTTAATATTAGTAAAGTAGTTTCTGAGATAAAGTTGGTCATTTTTATCTGAGAGCTGCTTTTATCTACCATATTTTTTATAAAATGTTGTGTTTCTGATTTGACACACTTTTAGTAGTTTTCAATAAAATATATATGATTTATATTAGGGTAGGTGTGGTTATTATCCAACATCACCCATCATAATATGTAGTACACTCTGCGTATACGTAACAATTCTTATCTGAACTATGCAGCGAAACAATTGCTGTATACAAATATATAGTATTACTAATAGATTTACGAAAATGTAAATACGATTATTCTATTACACGTACTTGCATACTCAGCAAATAAACGATTTCCATAAACTCAACACTTGAGTAGTAGCTTTCAAATGGTATTCGAGTGTAAGAGTGAAGCCAGTGGCTGCTAAAAACTATATAGAAAATTTTCTGCATGAGTTCATGCTGGAATTTAGATTTATACCAAAGCCCACAACTGGTAGTTATATGTCGTCAAGTATTAAATAGATTTACTATTTTAAGCTTAAGGAGGCTTCGGTTATTCATGGGCATATACATGAAAGCTTAGTATGATTTTTAAGAGTTCCAGTAAAAATTGTGTTTGGTCAGATTCGTAGGTATATAAATGAGCTGATAATTGCCAAGTTTAATTTTATTATAAGCTTAATACTGAACTTCTACTTAACAAAAATTAAAAAACATCAATTTGTAAAAAAAAACTAATAACATACATTTCAACAAATCTTAAAATTGTTATAATTCCTAACATATTACGTCAATTTACCAACGAATAAGGACGTACTTATTTGAGTCTCTATACAAAAACAACCCTATTGGTAGTTATACATAAGTGGACTCAATCTGAATGTTATTTATACTATGTTTTGACCGACATTAAAAACATGTTTTCATAGCAAAAATTGGTTTTCTTTCTAAATTTTTTGTTTTAATCAATGCAAAATCTGTCAAACGAAATCACAGTTTTCGCTGAAAACTACTTGAAAACTTACATTCCACTCATTATAATCGATGCCTCCTCTAGTTTAGTCGATATAATTGGAAGACATATTTTGCCATCCCCAAATTTTCAGTTAATATTTGTTTACATTTTAACAAAGAATGGAGAAAAAAAACAAAAGTATAAAAAAAGAAATGCGTGAGGTGAGAGGGAGGAAGCCACATTTTAGAGGATATTGCAGTAGAGTTGTAGCAACAAAGTGTGTCAATCACAGCGAACGAAATTAATTAATTTGTAGATGTCGAAAACTTTCTTTAAAAATCACAGATCCATTTCGTAGGCAATCTTGTTCCCAAAAATTATTCTTAAGTTGCTGGAATTAATGATATTTAATTGAAAACTTTTGGATCAGTAGAAACCTATACAAACTTTTGTCCAACATTATTTAATCGGCGTCCCAAGTCCTTTATTATACTTAATAGGATTAAACGTTGTTTGTTCAACTCTTCTCTCATTTTTCCAAAGCCACGGTGTTGGGTAGTAAGAGTTTCGATCAATTCTCTTGAAGAATCATCGTTTCGCAAGATATTTATCTGGCTTTTCAAAGCCAATACCTTCATTATTAAAATTTTCTTGCCCTCTAAATTAATAATTATAAACAAATATTAAAGAATCTAAAACATACTATTCTCGTTGTTCAAAATTTAAACAAACAAATACATTTGTGAACTGTGAACTGGTTCCACAATCCACAAATTGTGTTTTCAAGATGTTTTCAATGTCGGTCCGAACTTAGTATTACAAGTTTTTATAACCATTCGGTTAGCTGAACAATACAATTAAATACACCGAAATACTAAATTTGATCACAAATGATTGTTAGAAATTAAGGTAATGGTCACTTATGTATAGTGAGGATTTTCCAAATTCATTTTACTGAGGTATTTAGTTCCAAGACCGAACTTTTCTTGTGATCGACAATTAGCATTTAACAAATGATATACCTCAAGCGAACTACACTTAAGTTTTGCAGATATATGTATCAATATCATACTTGTCGTGAATCAACCAACTGCGTGAGATAAACACTTTGCAGAAGCCACATTAGGTTAAGATAGAAACATTTTTTATTTAGAGTACTCGTATGATATGGTTCAGAATATTAAGGAATAATTTTAGGAATTCACTCCATTGCCCAATTCCGATATCTGTTTATGCATATGTTATTTAATATTTTCAGTTAAACAATCGTGGACTGAATATGACTAACAAAGTTTTGTTAAAATATTCCACAAGTCCCAATAAATTGGCAGCAGGCAAGCATAAACTAATGCCGTTGCAGCAATACGATACTATTTTCGTTTTCTTCTAAATACATAAACGCTCAAAGATTCACATGAATAAATTCATATTTATTATATGTGCTTCATGGGTACGCTTCTTCTACTAAGTTCACAGCGGGATGCTCTAAACTCAAGCCTTGAATGGCATTTACGGAAGACAACATGTTTCTAATGTGCACTTCAAATTCACAACACATGCGTTGTATGATTTCTTCATCTTATGCATCAAAATATATTCATATCTATTATAAATTTTTATTTTTTTTTCTTATTTTTATTTTTTTGTGATTTAGATTAGGCGCTAGTGCGGGCCACTTCAAAACCTCATTCTTGTTATCAACAAACCATTGTTTTTATAATCTCGCAACAAAGTTGCAAGAGAGTATTATAGTTTTGTTCACATAACGGTTGTTTGTAACATCCAAAACTAAACGAGTTAGATATAGGGTTATATATACCAAAGTTATCAGGGTGAAGAGTGGACTTCAAATCCGAATGTCTGTCTATCCGTCCGTCCGTCCGTCTGTGCTAGCTGTAACTTGAGTAAAAATTAAGATATCTTGATGAAACTTGGCACATTTATTTCTTGGCACCATAGGAAGGTTTCGAAAATTAGCAAAATCGGACCACTGCCACGCCCACAAAATGGCGAAAACCGAAAACACATAAAGTGCCATAACTAAGCCATAAATAAAGCTATGGAAATAAAATTTGGTGTGAAGGATCGCACTATGAAGGAGCATATTTGGATGTAATTTTTTTGGGGATGTGGGCGTGGCCCCGACCACTAGAGTTATATAAACCAAACTTTCTGCAGTCGTTTTTTCAGCCACTTCTTAATACAGTCCAAAAATGAAAGAAATCGGATAATAAGCACGCCCACCTCCCATACAAAGGTTAGGTTGAAAATTACTAAAAGTGGGTTAACTCACTAACGAAAATAGTCAGAAACACTAAATTTCACATAAGAAATGGCAGATGGAAGCTGCACTCAGATTTTTTTACAAAATGGAAAAGGGGCGTGGCGTCGCCCACTTATGGGTCAAAAACCATATCTCAGGAACTACTTGACCGATTAGTGAAGATATCGGTGCAGAACTTTGCAAAAATACTATGTTTGTAGTGTGGCAGCCCCATTCTAAAAATCACCGAAATCGGCATAGGTTGTCAAGACCCCATATATCGAACATGAGGACCTCGGTGCTTCTAAACTAATATTATGGTTTCCAACTTTCAATGGACTTTATACAATATATATGACGAATATGTGGGTCAAATTGTGTATTATATAATATAAATAAAATTAAATAAATAAATTGCGAGAGTATAAAATGTTCGGTTACACCCGAACTTAGCCCTTCCTTACTTGTTTTAATAAATCTGCGTTCACTAATACTAACGAGATTAACAAAGGAATTTAGTTAAACAAGAGTTCTGTTAATGGAATTTATATTCTCACCAGATATACGCAGTATCGTTCATGGTTATTTGAACTAAGATATTCTCTTGTAAGAGATAACGGTACATTATCTCTAAACATATTCATCGTTCACAGGACACTCACTAACAACATTAGGAGTATTGTGGAAACTGAATACTAATTTGTGATATAGTCTTCATTATTTTAATTTTTCGTGCCTCGGAGACCCAGAATTAGTTAACAATAGTATTGACTTTAGTTATGCCAATATGATTATAATATTTTTCGAATTTCTTATTTTGATTGGAGTATTTAGTATTGTCTTGAATATTATATAAAGGCTTTTTCATACCAAGCGGAGATGAAGATAAAAATATATATATATATCACATGTCCTTAGGGACATTGAAAAAATTTTATCCAAAACCTATATTATATGAAAGATGTAAATGTTGAATGATTTTGAAAAGTAATTCAAAAAAATTAAAAGTAAAGTTTAGTCTCAAATAATTGAAAATGGTTTTACTTTTAAGAACATAAAGTGCGCTTTCGTATTCTAAACGCTTCCTCTCAACAATTTATTGGTGATATTCGTCTTTTTGTTTCTTGTTTCTGTTTGACGTATCATATTTGGAAATTAAAGCACGCAGTCTCTATTAGCGTTATTTGTGGAATTTGAAATTAGTTGCAATTTATATGTCACATTATATTAAGGTGAACACATGAAATTGCTGGGACAAAAATCACACTCATGGCCCATAAGTTCTGAGCAAACGAATTCGTACACGCAAATCTGATTTCGCGTAACTGAAATAAATACAATAAAATTGAAACAGCAATATAACGAAAATTAAAGAGTAATTGTATTGTATTTCATTCGTTTTATTATTTTTTGCTTTAGGGTTGAGTAAATTGTCTTCAGCAAACCAATACTGGTACAAGAAATCCAAAGCAATTGCACAGTATGGTTTTTAACAAAATCTTCAGAAAATACATTTTATTACTTTTATATAACTGATAAAACAGACATAGAATTAGATAAATTATCCTCTATATATAAAGCAAAAACAACATATAGGAATAATCTAAATTATATTACCTCGTACTATTTTACTTATTTGTCGTTTAATAATTATCTTAATACGCACAATGTCCCACTGTTCATCCAGCATTTCTGTCACATTTCTCTTTCATGTATATACCTTTCACATCCATAATATTAAATTTGCCATGCTCTTATAATTATATTTCTATTGTTGCGTATGATTTGTTAAAACAAAACGTGCAATCGGAACTAAAACGGCTGAAATTAAATTATTGTGGTCGAAAATCGCCTTGAACAAAATAGGGAAACTCAAAAGGAAAAAAAATATGGATTTTTATTATAATCTATACATAAGTATGTATATATAAAAATGAATAGCTGTTCCTTAGTCTCACTAAAACTCGAGAACGGCTGAACGGATTTTTCTTATCTTGGTCTTGAAATGTTCGTCGAAATGTATCTCATAGTGTTAGTAAGCTGCATATATTAGAATTATGACCGCATTTGGTCAAGCACATTCATTCTTTCATTTATGTATCCATATATCTATGTAAATATGTACATTTGTAGAAAATGCTACATAACTCTTAAGAATCAGAGAAATTCTACGTCGAAGACAGCGGCAACGTGTTGGTCGACTGAAGTCCATTCGCTCTGATAAACACCTAACCAATTCCACTACTGTATGCCTACATATACTATATATTTATAGCTTCGTTTTAAATTGTCTGACAAATTTTGGATTCAGATAGTTGTATGGTTTGTACATACATATACAGTCAAATATTCGAATGCAGCAGGCAGCCACAAATGATAGTCCACATATCATTAGCAGTATTATAGTATTAGCAGCTTGTTCAATTCTATCTATACTCACATGACTGCATGTATCTGAATATTATAAAGGAAAATTACATAATTTGCACATAATTGAGTTAGATAGGAGATCTGTATGTGCAAGGGGTGCAAAGGCAGGGGCAATAATGAGCTCTGAATCATGTATTGCGAAAACGCAATGATGCAACAAAGAATTATTTTCTGTTATGAAGAATATTATGCTAACACTAATATATGGTACCCGTTGTTTCTTGTGAGTATTTGAACGTTCTTTATACATACATTTGTGCAGTGTAATGGTATACTAAAACGAATCTCAACTGACTGAATTCCATTTTCCCCTACATCTTCTGTTAACAGCTATTAGAATTATATTTGGTGACCTAAGATTGATTATAAAAGATACTTGAACATATTGAAATTTTCTAATATTTCTATATCTAATAAATATACAATATCGCAGTTCTTCTATTTATTGTGCTATACAAGCGTTTGTTTAAGCAGATTCCAAAATATGTTTAGTTTACTTAATAAATAATCTGAGTGTGTATAAAAATTTCAAGTTATTAAATATTTATGCAAATTAGTTTTTAGCACTTTTAACAATTGAATACTCATATTTTCTTAATGAAGTCATAAAATGATTCTTAAAATTTCCTATTTTCGAAAATAAAATATACAAAGGAATTATATTTGGAATCTCAAAAACAAAAAAAAAATATAGATAACTCAATTCACGTATAATCATAAAATGTTCACCAAAATTCCTATTGATTAAGATATATTTTGCAAATTAGCAGTGAAGTTTTAAATAACTCAGACAGTTAGTTTCAAAGTTGTAAATTTTTATTAGTTTCATTTAAAACTTCTTTTTTTAAATTTTGAAAAGAACAAACTAACTCAGAGTTAGTAAGTGTGGTTCTTCCACCTAACTTGATTTATAGGTAGCAACTCACTGCGATTGTTATCTCTACAGATCAGGAGCATAATAAAGCTTCTGGGATACACATGCATACATAAACCTATCTCTGGTGCTATTCTATGCTCAATAATCTCTCTTTCTATCACGTGGGAAAACGCCATTGTGTAGATACCTACACATAAGAATGTATACGAGTATATGTGAATAAAAGCATAGGCAATTGTTCGTAGAGATGAAGTTTGCTACGTGTGTACGACTTCCGAAGACGTAGAAGTAGCCTAAGTAGCAATGACAGAATAAGATGTAGCAGCTGTGGTCTTTCAGCTTTAACACCTTATCCTTGTATATTCTACCACATACGACAGACTGCTTTTGTTCTAAGACAAAGGATTTTGTAGTAGCCGACGACAACCATTGGGACATAATATACTTCATAAAGTTGTATATATACGTAATTAATTAATATTGTAAACTCAACAGAAGGTACAAGTGATCCATGGAGAGGCAGACTAACGATTTTGAAATTCAAAAATTGAGTACGAAGATTGATTTGTGTAAACTCTGATTGAAATTAGTTGAAACAGGTTTTCATTTTCAATAGCCCTTGTATACGGAATAAGTGGATATCAGTTTTTGTGGATAGTCTTACTCTGTATACAGTAGAGGCTCGAAAAAGTTAAATAGTTTGTTATTGGGGTGACAAACTTTTTGGAATTCTTAGCTTTTCATAATTAACATTTGATTATAAAGCGTATTATTCTTTGGTATGGCACACTTGACTCCAATGAAACTCCATATTACTATTCGCGTAATGTAAATGATCGGCTTCTTCACAATAGTTACCCCCGTATAAGACCATTGGCATTAATGCTTTTTGGTGCTCACATCATTAAGATCTCTTGCGGTTATGCACTTAGGAATTGGTTTGCCATATTTTCGCATTTGATTTAAATAATAGTCTATTTTTTGGAGAGTTACTTTTACATTTTTTCAATTTCGACACTCGAAAGAAAAATTGTAGATCCTTAAAATTCTTCGAGTTGTGAACAGTGATATATGTATATTCCCACATCAAATTTACTCAACGCATTAGTCATAAAATCAATATCAGTCATATATTTGTACAATTCAACCAATAATAAATTTTGCTAATTTGAACCGTGCAATGAATTTAATTATCTGGTGCGGGTGGATTAATTAATTGAGCAAATGAATTGATACCCCCACTCCAGTTAATTTATTGTGCATAATTAGACGCTTACTATTCTGCGCGTGTCACGTGCTGTTATTCAGCATTACCTCTTAAGTGTTCTAATTGAGTTCTAAGGATAAGGGTAGTAAATATTTAATGCCTATTTACCTCGAAAATATAAATAAAACACCCGCCCTCGTAATCGATATCACAATTACATAGAATTTTTTGCCGGTAAGAAAGAGAGAAATAAAATTCAGAATTGTGTGTTTATTTGCATATTAAAAAGACAACGTTTTGTGTGGAATTTACCAGACTTATGTTAACAAAAGGGACCAAATAATGGACGTATTATATGGTACCTCGTTCAGTAGATCAGTTAGACAATATACTGTGCTGATATGTCAGTTACGATTGACTACGTGGAAATACTTTCAATACTTTACTTCCTATATAAGACCAGCTATCCTAGAGAAAGTGATCCGAATGGTTTTTAAAATCAAAAATATACAATTTCTCTCATTTTCGTCCTTTCTTTGACATTAAAATTATCTAACTCTAAAAAAAAGTCTGCACATATTCTTATATATCTGCGTACATCTGTGAAACAGTGGTCTCTGTCTTTTTCGTTTTTTTATTTCTTTTAATTATCACCATTACGATTTGCAATAGCAAACATATTTATATAAAATTTTCTGTAGCTGCTTTAGTTCTTGCTGTTATTCAATTATTATATGTATAAGTATGCATACATTCAATATGTGGTTTCAATTATGCAATAGAGCCACAGTAAATTATGTTAAGAGTTGTTTGTTATGAATAGAAATCCACAGGAAAAACTTAAATGTGTTAAATTAATGAATTTATTTTATGATATTAAATGATTAGCATTATATATATCGATAGAATATCTCTACTAAAATAGATTTACCGTTGAATGAGTATTATGTTAAAAATCCCTTCCAAAATCAGCACAATTCAGTAGGAAAAATCGACCAATTGTATAGCAAAACATAATACTAACATGTAAGGAAAGGCTAATTTCGGATGCACCCGAACATTTTATACTCTCGTAATTTATTGAAGAAATTTTATTAAGATAACACCCAAATTTACCTATAAATTCGGCACAAAGTATAATAGAATAACGAAAATCGTCCTATATAGTGTATGAGGGCTGAGGAAATTCCTGAACCGATTTCATTCATTTTCACCAGCAAGGTACACTATATCCAAGACTATACACTCACTTAATTTCTCTAAGATGTCTCACATATTAATCAATACATATATGCAGATTAAAGCCCACCATATTTTTGAAAAGCCTATAATTAGGTATATGGGAGCTAGGAGATGTTATTATCCGATTTTAATAATTTTTGGAACTGAGACACACTATTAGAATAAACAATTTCCTCTGAATTACATTAAATTAACAGAGAGATTTATACCTATTTTCGGTTAAAATTTACCCTTAGGCGCGGAGTTCAACATGTTCGATAACAGGGGCCTTGAAAAGTTATAGTCCGAAGTCAAGTGAAGCCAGACATGATATGTACTATTTGTGTAAAGTTTTATTCCGCTATCTTCATTGGTTCCTTATGTATATATTACCGATCCGATCCGATTCATCCATTTTTCACATGTGTCATCAGGGTGTCAAGAAAGTATTATATACCGAATTTCATTGAAATCGGTCGAGTAGTTCCTGAGATATGGTTTTTGGCCCATAAGTGAGAGATGCCACGCCCGTTTTTCATTTTGTAAAATCTGAGTGCAGCTTCCTTCTGCTATTTCTTCTGTAAAATTTAGTGTTTCTGACGTTTCTCGTTAGTGAGTTAACCCACTTTTAGTCATTTTCAACCTAATCTTTGCATGGGAGGTGGGCGTGATTATTATCCGATTTCTTTCATTTTTGGACTGTATAAGGAAACGGCTAAAAGAAACGACTGCAGAAAGTTTGGTTTATATAGCTTTATTGGTTTGCGAGTTATATACAAAAACCTATTTGAGGGCGGGGTCACGCCCACTTTTCCAAAAAAGATACATCCAAATGTGCCCCTCCCTAATACGATCCTATGTTCCAAATTTTATTTTCATAACTTTTTTTATGGCTTAGTTATGACACCTAATAAGTTTTTGGGTTTCGCCATTTTGTGGGCGTGGCAGTGGTCCGATTTTGCCCATTTTCGAAAGTAATCCTCTCACGGTCCCAAGGAGCAGGTGTACCAAGTTTAGTTATCCGTTGTACGGACGGACAGACAGACATTCGGATTTCAAATCTACTCGTCACCCTGATCATTTTGATATATATAACCTTATATCTAACTCGTTTAGTTTTATGACTTACAAACAACCGTTAGGTGAACAAAACTATAATACTCTCTTTAGCAGCTTTTGTTGCGAGAGTATAAAAATTTACTGATGCTATTGATTGAAGTATTTTATTTGACACCAAAACGAGTTCCTCATACGCCCTGATGATCTAAACATTTAAACACAATCCTTATCTTTCTGAATAGATCATTTATACACAAAAATACTTTAGTAAGTAGTTCAATAGAATAAATGATACATGTGTTAATTGTTTGTGCATAATAACCTTACCTGTCGGAGAGAAGAACTTAAAAAGAAGTAACGATTTTTTGAATCATTTTGGTGTTTATCAAAATTTATCGCATATACTCTCATATCCAATATTTCTTATTTAAATTAAAATTCTTCAGAGTTTTTCAAAATAATTTTTTAATGTGCTTGTTTGCATTTCATTAATTTGGCACAAATAACCTAAAGGTTGGAACAACTTGTTGCAGAAATGACAACAACAGTGACATTAAGAACAATTATAATAAACCAACGTAGTGAAGCGAAAACAAATAATATTTAACGAGTACGCAGCTTGTGCAAACAATTTTAATTTTGAAATAATTAGATTTTCTGTTGGCAGTTGTTGGAACAATCAGAGGGTTGCTGAAATCACTCCCAACTCATTTGCATATTTTTGCAAGCCGTTGCTACTGTTAGAGCCACTTAAGTTATGCGAAGAAAATAGTTACGAAATTTTGTGTTTCTTTTTGAATTATATATTTGCCTTAATTCTAAAAATGCGAAATCCAATACTTTTCACCTTTCCTAGCATTTCTATATACCTCTTTTATGTTTATTTCTTACATTGTCTTCCGCTGTCAAAAACTCTCAATTTAAAAGGAAAATAAAGAAAAATTCTTGATGAAAAACATTATTTGTTAGAGTGGTAAAGTGACAATCAGCCCATTCTTTCATTAAAAGAATTCTACAAAACATTTGAGGAGAAACAAATTAAATTTTTAGAAAAGATACTAAAGTTAAATATGCGAGTGAATATATCGATGTAATTTAGTAGTATTTTAATACAACATAAACTTTTGTAACTTAACATAAAATTTATCTGTTGACATATCTGAATTAGCTTACAATGGCGATGTAAATAGAAATCCAATCTTACTATATATTAAAGGTTTAAAGTTGTCAAAAGTCATAATTACTGTTTCGTATTTCAGCGGACGTAATTTGATTAATTTGAGCGAACTTTGAGTGCTTTGTGAGATTTAAAATTTCATCTTCATGTCGGCTTTTTTAAGCCATAATAGAATAACGAAAATCCTCATATGCAGTATATAGGCTGAGGTAATTCCTGAACCGATTTCACTAATTTTCACCACCAACATACATTATATCTATAATCTTAGATACTTAATGTGGCTAAGATATTTCACATATTAAACGATTTATAAGGTATTAAGCCCATCGTATAATTAGGTATGTATATGGGAGCTAGAAAATGATATGACCCGATTTTAATAATTTTTGGAACAGAGACACACTATTAAAAGAAAATAATTTCCTCTGAAATACATTAATTTATCTGAGAGATTTACCCATATTTCCGTTAAAGTTTACCCTTAGGGGATGAGTTCAACATATTCGATATCTGAGGCCTTGAAAAGTTATAGTCCGTTTGCGACAATTTTTGTACAAGTGATGCCAGAGATGATATGCACTATTTGTGTAAAGTTTTACTCCGCTATCTTCATATATAATGTATATATTAAAGTGAAGGAATCAGATGGAATTCAAAATTGAGTTAAAAGAAAAGTAGTCGTGCTTGTGAACCAATTTCATCCATTTCCCACACATATCATCAGGGTGTTAAGAAAATATTATATACCAAATTCATTGAAATCGGTGAAGTAGTTCCTGAGGTATGGTTTTTGACCCATAAGTGGGCGTTGCCCTGCCCATTTTCCATTTTGTAAAAAAATCTGATTGCGGCTTCCTTCTGCTATTTCTTCTGTAAAATTTAATGTTTCTGACGTTTTTCGTTAGTGAGTTAAATCACTTTTAGTAATTTCAACCTAACCTTTGTATGGGAGGTGGGCGTAGTTATTATCCTATTTCGACTATTTTCATGGTGTATGGTGGGGTACGACTGGAAACCGATTTACGGTGGGAAACCGACTGCAGAAAGTTTGGTTTATATAGCTTTATTGGTTTGCGAGATAGATACAAATAGCCGATTTTGTGGCGGGGACACGCCCACTTCCCCAAATAACTTACATCTAAATATGCCCCTTATTAGGGCGATCCTTTGTACCACATTTTACTTTTATAACTTTATTTATGGTTTCTTCTTCTTGACTGGTGTAGACACCGCTTACGCGGTTATAGCCGAGTCCAAAACAGCAAGCCACGTATCCCTCCTTTCGGCAGTTTGGCGCCAATTGGTTATACCAAGCGAAGCCAGGTCCCTCTCCACCTGGTCCTTCCAACGGAGTGGAGGTCTCCCTCTTCCTCGGCTGCCAACAGCGGGTACTGCATCGAATTTATTTATGGTTTAGTTATGACATTTAAAGTGTTTTCGGTTTTCGCCATTTTGTGGGCGTGGCAGTGGTCCAATTTTGCCCATTTTCGAAAGCAATCCTCTCACGGTTTCAAGAGACAGGTGTACCAAGTTTAGATATCCTAAGTGATCCGTTGCACGGGCGGACAGACAGACATTCGGATTTCAAATCTACTCGTCACCCTGATTATTTTGATATATATAACCCCGTATCTAACTCTTTTAGTTTTACGACTTACAAACAACCGTTATGTGAAAAAAAAACTATAATACTTGTTAGCGAGCGAGTTTTCGTAAAATAAAACAAATTTTGTGTGTTGTAAATAACTGAATTTTAATTATTAATATTTATATTAGTTGTTGAGCCAGACCACTTGCTTATGGTTTATTCAAGTTATTGCTGGCCCATCCCCATAAAATCACCCTATCCCTAATCCCTATACAATATATATATAATGATTTTCGTTTTTCTAGTGCACTAGGGATATTATGGAGAATATTCACATAATTAAATTAATATTAATTTCCTGTACATACGTTTGCTTTTAGTGAAATAATGCTTTGATCAATAAAATATTAGACTATATTACAAATATCTCATATGGTCTCAATCATGAGGTTCTGTATATAAGGAACATATTAATACATTAATTGATTGAAAAAAAAAACTATACATATTGTATGCTCCCTCCATATATGCTATCACTCATAGGAAAGAAATATCTCCCTAGTTTGGATCACATATCATTGACATCTGTGAAACTAAGTCGTTAATTTCTCTTCTATTGCTAACACGGAAATATACTTCCGCTTAAATGTTCATTAAGTATTTAACAAACAAATAAATTTGGTTATTTTACTTTCAGAGAGTTCACTGCAACAAGTTACTCACAAACACAAGCCTAAATGATTAAGTTTGCAAATTAACTTAGCGATGATTGGTTACGAAGTTTTTGTTTAATATGTTATTTAAAGTTCTATGTGAGCTTTAAGCAGTAATTGGCAAAAAGTAGTGTACCTTAAATATAGTGATTGAATGAGCGTATTACGAATCACATGAAGCATAATGAAAATAACATTATAACCTTTGAGAGTAATATAAAATATAAAGAGGCGTTAATGCTCAATATCATACTAGTATTGTTTTCTAATTGCTTCCTTTCAACTATTGCACTTATTTCTAAAAAAGCAACTGCAAAATTAAAACTGACATCTTAATCTGAATAACATTTGCTACAGTTTCGAGAAAATCCCGTTTACAATTTAAAATAAAACTCATCTTAACTAACAATTGTAAGAAGAATTTTAAACATAATTATGTTAAATATATGATGGATTTTTTGAGAATCATTGTTTCTCTACATATCGTGCTTGAAGATAGATTATCTTTCTTTATTATTGTATTTTAGTATCATGGCACGCTATAATTACAAAAAAAAAAAAAAAAAAAAAAAAAAACAAGTAAGGAAGGGCTAAGTTCATGTGTAACCAAACATGTTATAATCTCGCAATTTATTTATTAAATTTGATTAATATAACAAACAATTTGACCCACATATTCGGCATATATATGGAATGGTTCATTGAAAGTTGGAAACCGTAATATTAGTTATATGGGGGATAGGGAAGTTATGACTCTACTTTACTCATTTATGGCACGGAGACATATTATTAGAAGAAAAATAATCCCTTAGAATTTCTTCAAAATATCTGAGAGACTAACCTATATTTTCGGCAAAAATTTTGTTAGAAAATGAGGTCGTCATTTTCGATATATGGGGCCTTGAAAACTTATGGTCCGATTTCGACGATTTTTAGAGGAGCGATGCCACACTATAAACACGGTATTTATACAAAGTTCTGCTCCGATATGTTCACTAATGCTTACTTTATATATTGTAAAGTAAACGATTCAGATCGAGTTCAAAGTTCTGGTACGTAGGAAGTAGGCCTGGTTGTGAACCGATTTCACAACATATAGTTGGGATGCAAAGAAAATATCACAAACTAAATTTCATTGAAATTGGTTTCGGAGATATGGTTTCGGAGATATGGTTTTGGTATATATGGGTGGAGTCACACCCATTTAAAATTTTGTATACCAATTTGAGTGCAGCTCTTCCCCACCTTCTATATAATGAAATTTAATTTATCTGGTGTTTTCCTTAACTGAATCAAAGCATTTTTAGTAGTTTTCAACATGACTCTTGTAAGGGAGGTAGTCGTGGTTTTACTCTCTTAGCAACTTTGTTGCGAGAGTATAAAAGTAGAACAGGTGGTGATTTAAGCCCTTAATTTTTATAAAAATACATTATCTCCATGATATATAAATGTTTCGTCATGTAAACAATACAATATAAAATATTATCGGTATGTCAAAAAACTTTTCTAAACCATATCTGTGAATGTTTGTCTTAATTGTCATTAAAAGTTTGTAGATTTGCATTGTTATAAAATGACAAGGAGTCATAAGATACTCACAGACTGCAGTCTGTGCATTTATTATACTATTGGTGATGAGTTTTAAATACCAATTTAATTACATTCAAAACTTGGTTTATATGTATCTACATATTTATATATGAGGGCAACTTAATTTGTGATATGCTGGGATGATAAAAGACAATTTTGATTGCATTAAACAGTAGATTTTATAAACTACTAAAATGCTTACTAAAATTATGAACTTCTAGCCAACTGGGTAGTATCCGATATAATTTTACTTTATCTTATGAATTAAATTTGAAAATAATTCTGCTTAAAGTGCCTCCAGCCAATTAATTACAGTAATATTGAACTCAATTGTGCTTGCTACTTATTTTCATGAGACATTCATCATACTACATTAAAGGTATAATGATACGAAAGACTAACAAAGAACAGAGAGTAGACTACTCAAAAAACTGGCAGTTGTTGTCACGGTAAGAAGAAGCAAAATATGATGAAGTACAAGTAGCATGTGTGAGAGAAACGTGTGTAATAAGCTTCTTACAATTTCTGCTGTATTACCTTGTCATAGTTGCGTATCGGAATATAAAATATGTATTTTATTCCTCTTTACGGTTATATGTATTTGCATATACGGAACAACTGCCTAGTTCCTTGTTATTGTAATTTTGTGAGTTCGTTAGATAAGCAGCAGAACTTGGCGTATGCTAAGACAACAAAATTAAGCGTCAACAGAATACATTTTATAGCAAAAATATCCCAGGTGTATGTAAATGAATATGCAATAAAAATATGCTCATTGCCATAACCAAGAAGGGTAGAAAGTTTTGATTTCCTTTTTCTTTCTACGAAAAATAGCCGAGAAAGGGTTGTGGGTTGTGATGGCATCTAATGTTGATGATATATATAAGGTCTTAAAATGGGATTAAAAAGCATGGGAGGAGCAAATGTTAACACTATGATAATTGGATTAGTATAAACAAATGGGAATGACAGTGGAAAATAATATGAAAACTTGTAATCTGTATGCTTGTATACGAGGATTAGCTAAGAATTAGGATCAGGAACATTGCCGCATGTGGTATTTTTGTGGGCCGTTGCTTTTTTAGGTCTGGAGTTTTTGTATTAACTTGGTATAAGGTACGGACTGATTACCAATGAGTTATTCTGTAGTCCTCTCATATTCGATAATTTAAGAAGCGAAACTTTGTCTCCATTTTCCATAATTTCACTTTTTTTAAGTTACTTCTTGAACTAATTTCACAAAACAAGATAACAAGCATTTAAAAAATGACAAAGAAATTATAATCATTCAATTTATTTAAGATAAAAAAAAGGTGCGTGGAGTCCCTACTCGCGGAAGAAGTTATACTTCTTAGTGATATTCCAAGAAATGCATACCATTTTGTATGCAAGAAAACTAGAGTGAGGGAAAGGATAAAATTTTGGTGGAGTGACCAACACTTTCTTAAATTCGCCTTTTATAAATTTATTATGAACATTTTATAAAGCAAAGTCCAAATCAATCAATAAATCAATCATTTCTGGGTTCTGAAGGATTGATATCTATAATATTTACAATTGGATTATGATAACTAAAATACGAAATGAAATGTCTTACATCTATTTTATCTATATTTCTCGCGAATACCGCATCAGTAGTCGTACCTCCTTTTGTCGTAGGATCATTTCTTCCATTGATAATTTCTGATGAGAATGCCAGCAATGGTTCAGCTTCTGGCAATGAGAAATTTACATTGAAATCTCCCGCAAGGAGTGCCGGTTGATATATGAATGAGCGAGGCATATTGTTGATTTTACACTAACAAAATATACAGCAAATTTGCAATTGCAAATATGCAAGACCATTTGCACCAGGTTGTGAATTGCCCTACTGTACTTATTGACTGCATAATTATATATAAATATTATTTATAACTATTTGTATAAAACCTTGAAATATATTCAATAAAATCACCACTCAGAAGTCGTTTTATCCGTTCTAACCGAGCGATCATCGAAGAAACATCATTTCTAATATGCCACAAGACAAAATTAGAAATGAAGTTCATAAACCTCACGCTGTCAGATAAAACTATTTACCTCCTCATCGCGGGTGCTAATACTTTCGATTTGCAAAGAAAGTAAATGAAGACTGACTACAGAAATGATCCTGTGAAGTATAGTCTTAACTTTTCAACGGCCAACGCAGAGTATTTCAACCAAAAGTCACACAAAATAGTTGAGAATTCGCAGAAATTAAACAGAAACGAAAGAAAAATAATGCGCAAGCATACAATCATACATATGCGTACACATGTGAATATGTCACCAACCAAAAATTTAAAAATTGTTCTACAAAAACAAGAATTGATCAAATAGCATGAGCATTAGTGATGAGCGATATTGCTATTTTTGAATCACTGTGATTTCAGTGATTGCTATTTTTAAATCACTGTGATTTTATATTGCTATTGTGATCACAACAAAAAAAACGAATTTATGAGAATTTATACTCCACATTTTTTTTTTAATTTTTTACATTTACATTTTTATTAATTTTAACAATATCCAAAATTTACCTGCTTTTGTAATCACTATTAACTAATTAATAAATTTTGGGTACATTTAACTGCTTTTGTAATCACCGTATCCAAAATTATCAAAATCACAACTAAAATATCTACTGTGATCACTGAACAGTGATTGCTACTTTCCAACTGATATTGTCACTAAACAGTGATTGCTAATTTCGAACTGATATTGTTACTAAACAGTGATTGGTATTTTCGAACTGATATTGTTACTAAACAGTGATTGCTCCTTTCGAACTGATATTGGTACTGAACTGTGATTGTTACTTTCGAACTGGTATTGCTACTGAACTGTGATTGATACTTTCGAACTGGTATTGCTACTGAACTGTGATTGTTACTTTTCGAACTGCTATTGTTACAGTGCTCGAATTAGAATCACTGAACGCTATTCCTACAATGATCGAATTAGAATTACTAAACTGTTATTGCTACAGTAATCGAATTAGAATTACTGAACTCTTATATGTAATGTAATTGAACAAAAGCACTGAACTTCTCTATAGCTACTATGATCGATCTCAAATTACTGAACTGAAATTTCGATTGTAAATCACTGATATTTACAAAAATTGATCACAGTTGTTATATGTGATTTTTCAATCACAGTGAAAAAATCACCGGTAGTGAAATATCGCTCATCACTAATGAGCATGGCAAGTGCTTTAAGTTCTCTGCTTTACTCTCATTCTCTCTCGCGTTAATTGTTCAACGCTATAGGTTGCGATAATTGTTTAACGCGTTAAACAGTAGTCCAATCAAAAGACGTCATCAAAAATACAGTAATATAAAAAATATGAAAGTATGAAAAGGTTTGCAACAAATCATAGGCCTCAATGATCTAAAAGGATTAATACAAGATGACAGTTATATTAGCTAATTTTGTCGTATTCATTGGAACAAGATTTTTTTTATTACCTATATTTTATTTGTGTTGGTTTTAATATAATAGCCTCTTTGACTCAATAACAAGTTCTAACAATGAATTCCCCAACCGATTTGAACCAATTGGCCCCTATTTCAAACTGTAACAGAATGTCAAAGAAGCATTATGAAACTGCTCAGAACAGAAAACGTGTACCAAATTTCAAATAAATTGTATTTCTTTTGTGTTTTGCTTTTGTAAATGCTGCGTAAATAAATATATCAGAAGTGGTAACAGTAAATTTCCCAACAACTTCCCTTCGCCTTCGACTATAGTCACCTGCCCTTACCTAAGCCCGTCTAAAAAAATGTCATCATAAAAACTTTTTCGTTGCCCAATTAGTCTTGATTAGACTAAAGTGTTTGCCTATTGCTATATACGCTATTTTTTCGACTCTGTGTCTGTTTTTCCTAGAAATCTCATGTGATTGCTCCATTTTGTTTTGATAATAGACGTTTTGCCAATTTATCAATTTCTTTCACTTCAGGGATTCACAATTTTTTTACATGTTATTTTCCAAATCGAGACAAACACTGTTTAGGCGTTAATGGAAAAGTTTCACAAAAACAATTTATTGAACCATAAGCCACAAATTAACTTTGAGTGCTTTCAATTTAGTAAGTACTTCATAAGATCGTAAGCATAAACAATATAAGCGTTTTAGAAACCTTTTTTACTTCCAAGTTGACTGATAAGCTTGTTGTAGAAATGCTTTTTTTACATAACGAAGAAACAATTGAACTTAATAGCAAGGATAGTAATTAGAGTCAAGTGCCGAAAAGTCTTTGTATGTAGTATTACTATTTTTTATGATACCCCAAAAAGCTGAGTAAATGTTCATTTGGACGTCTCTCTACAGTAAATTGTGATTATACGAATGACCATATTTGGAACTGTAAACATGTTGCCATTATTGTTGCCCCCAAAGGAACGCCAACATGACTATCTTGCTATTCAGCTTCAAAGTTGTAGCATTTCGGTTGAGTATTCTTAATTATGTGGCAACAATTCTCATTTGCTGTTGTTAGTAAGCGGACACATACATACATATACTATGTACGTAGATTTGTTATTTCCACAATTGCACAGGACTGTTGCTGGGACTTTAAAGCAAGTAAGGACACACAATTGTGTTCACAGATTTCTACATTGGAAGTGGATGGATTTATAGCCTTGTAAACAAATATGCTGAAAATAGTGCTTGCAAACTATGTATCTTTGCTCGTTATTTATTGCCGGTTTGACTTTCTGGCTATTCACTTCAAATTAAAAGCGAATTTGGGTGCTTCCATACTCCTTTCGGTGTTATATATTACTTTCTCGATGAATTCTCTTCCATGAGGTGAGAGGTTTTAATTGCAATTATTATGAAACTCTATACAAAGTATAATTCAAGCACTATTAATTAATAATCGAATTCACTAATTGCTACTATTATTTTTCTTTGTAACTACAATCTCAATAAAGATCAATTTTAATAAATTTTTTGATTAAAAAATAATAAAATTACTTAAGTTTCTTTGACATAAAATATTATTTAGAAAATGTTGTTCATATCATGCATTTAGAAGCACTAAAGTAACTGATTTATTGACTTAGTTGCATGCGCGAATGCATGGTACATTTCATTAAAGCTGACTTTTACTGCGGGAGTTATTTAATACGACTTTAATTTTTGAAAATGTTTAATCCACCCCACAAAAATTAATCAGGTAGTGAACATTTCTTAAAAACCTACCATTACATATACTCGTACGTTACTGTTTTATCTTAATAAATTGGTTTGCTCAATATTTCACAGTAGAGATCTCGACAACTTAAATCGCTTGTTGCAACATAACACTTGAAATCAACAACAGTAACGGAAATCAAATGTATAATTTCAATACACCACATAATCAATCAAATCAGACCTGAAGACACAAGAGTCACGCAGTCAAATCGTGGCGTACATTTCTGGCGGTCAGTGGCAAATACACTGATATTTGCATTGCTATTGTTTTGGAAATTGGATGCAATCAAATATGCAAATGCACACCAAAGATAAATGAATTTGCCATTCAGTCAAATTATTTGGGTGTGGAGCGTGTGCGTTGAGGTTGCGGCTTCAATCGGATTCGTGAAAGGCTATGTATATGTCAATAACGACTTGTGAACGCAAGTAAACCATTCAATTATGTCCGAATCAGGGATGCATTTGACAGTATCTATTTATAGCGTATTACAGCGCACAAGCAATGGCATATCAATTCACGCTCACCTACACATATCTTAGCCTCTTTAATGGCAATACAAATAATACACAGCAAGTGTATCTACATCAGTGACATCTCCATATTAGCATGCTAATAAAAATTTCATCAATTATACTCTCATTATTTAAACATATTATATGATCATTTGGGAGAGGAGATATCATTCTTCCGCGTTTAAATAAAATACTAATAGAAAATCAAGTAAGTAAGTAATAAAGGCTAAGATCGGGTGCAACTGAACATTTTATACTCTCGCAATTTATTGCTATATTTTTATTAAGATAACACACAATTTGATCCAAATATTCGACATAAATTCCAATAGAAAAACGAAAATCATCATATATAGTATATACGTTAAGATTTTTCACATATTAACCGATTTATAAGGTATTAAGCCCATAGTAATTTTTAAAGCCCTATAATTATAAGAGAGTTTGGAGAAGTTATGATCCAATTTTAACCATTTCTGGCACAGAGACACACTATTAGAAGAAAAAGATTTCATCTGAATTAAATTAAGATCTCTAAGAGATTTACCGATATTTTCGGTGAAAAATTACCCTTAGGCACTACATATTCGATATCCGGGGCACTGAAAAGTTATATTCCGCTATCTTCATTGGTTCCTTATGTACATATTATAAATTGAAGGAATGGGATGGAATTCAAAATTGAGTGATATGTAAAGTAGTCGTGGTTGTAAACCGATTTCATCCATTTTCCACACGTATCATCAAGGTGTCCAGAAAATAGTATATACCGAATTTCATTGAAATCGGTCGAGTAGTTCCTGAGATATGGTTTTTGACCCATAAGTGGGCGACGCCCATTTTCCGTTTCGTAAAAAAATCTAAGTGCACCTTCTTTCTATTTTTTCTGTAAAATTTTGTGTTTCTGATGTTTTTCGTTATTGAGCTAACGCACTTTTAGTAATCTTATTTTTTGGGGGCAGGGCCACGCCCACTTCGGGTGTTTGTTGGTTTTCGCCATTTTGTTGGCGTGACAGTAGCCCGCTTTTGTCCATCTTCGAAAGCAACCCTCTCAGGGTCCTAAGGAACATGTCTACCAAGTATCGTCCAGATATTCTAACTTTTACTCAAGTTATCCGTGGCATGGACTCGTCTCGTCACCCTCATCATTTTGATATATATACCCCATCCTTACTCGTTAAGTTTTATGACTCACAAACAACCGTTATGTGAACAAAACTATAACACTCTCTTAGCAAGTTTTGTTGCGAAAGTGTAATAATAATATTAATAATTAAATTGAAAAAAAAAATACTGATATGAAATATCCAGTGAGGCAATGCCGAACATATATCACCGTTCTTTTATCAAGTTTTTTGATCATGTTTTATTTGATTAAATATACAACAAATTCCTACCAATATTTTGGTGAGCTATGAGTGGTTTATAAATCTTATTCCGATATATGCACTAGTGACTCAATAATAATAGCTTTTCTTTTATTTGTAATGTTTTCTATATTATAATATTTTTATACTCTCGCAACCTGTTACAGAGTATTATAGTTTTGTTCACATAACGGTTGTTTGTGTCACGAAGAAATAAAAGAGTTAGATATGGGGTAATATATATATAAATGATCAGGATGACGAGTGGAGTATAAATGATCAGGATGACTTGAGTAAAAATTGAGATATCTTAATGAAACTTGGAACACATGTTCCTTGGGACCATGAGAGGGTTGCATTCGAAAATGAGCAAAATCGGTCCACTACCACGCCCACAAAATGGCGAAAACCAAAAACACATAAAGTGTCATAACTAAGCCATAAATAAAGTTATAACAATAAATTTGGAATAAAGGATCGCACTAGGAAGGGGCATATTTGGGTGGTGTGGCCCCGCCCCCTACTAACTTTTTTGTACATATCTCGTAAACTACTGAAGCTATATCAACGAAGTTCGCAGGAGTCGTTTTTTTTTCAGGCATTTCCTTACATAGTCCAAAAATGGAGGATATCGGATTATAACCACGCCCATCTCCCATACAAATGTTATGTTGAAAACAACTAAAAATGCTTTGATTCAGTAAGAAAAAATACCAGAAACCTTAATTTTCATTATAAACAAGGTACAAAATAGCTTCATCCAAATTGGTAAACAAAATTTTAAGTGGGTGTGGCTCCTCCCGCTTATGGGTCAAAAACCATATCTCCGAAACTACTCGACCAATATCAATGAAACTTGGTTTATAATATTTTACTTGCATCCCAATGATATGTTGTGAAAATAGGTCAAATCGCTTCACAACCACGCCTACTTCCTATATACCAGAACTTTGAAGACGATCTGAATCGTTTACTTTACAATATATAAAGTAAGCACTAGTGAAGATATCTGTGCAGAACTTTGCACAAATACTACGTTTATAGTGTGGCAGCCCCATTCTAAAAATCGCCAAAATCGGACCATATGTTTTCAAGGCCCCATATATCGAACATGAGGACCTCGGTGCTTCTAACCTAATATTAGGGTTTCCATCTTTCAATGGACTTTATATAATATATATGTCGAATATGTGGGTCAAATTGTGTATTATAAGTTAAGTTAAATAAATAAATTGCGAGAGTATAAAATGTTCGGTTACACCCGAACTTAGCCCTTCCTTACTTGTTTTTCTTTAATTTATAATACATAATAAGAAAATTTAATTGCCCTCATCCATAATTCCATTACGTACTAACATTAAGATATTCATTACAAATGTAAAATCTGTTTTATTATAAGGTGACAAGACTTGGCTGATTACCAACACGACGTCATACATACATGAAAGAGATTGAATCAATGGGGAAAACTTACTGCCTTGTCACTTGTTGCTTCTCAGGGAATCAGAGGAACTAATAAAATGAAGTACTTGATTTTCATATAGCTTTTACAATAGTAACGACAACAGTAAAACATTTTTGTGAAATTGTTTTTCCAATTACCACAATTTTTTGCATCGTTTCTCCTGAACATCAAAAGTCTCATGTATAATATATTTGAAACGATGTAATGAATGAATTTGCTGACCAATACTTACGAAACAAAATTAGGAAACCTATGGGTCTTAAAGTCTCGAAGTTTCCAAATATGAAGATATTAAAATACATGTAATGTTATGAAGAAGGTAGAACAAAATATCTCCTATTCTAATAAGTGTGTCTAAATTGGCAGATTTGTATACATATACTTATACGTATATATACTGCTTATATGTATCTAACTTATAATAATTTGCAGTAATCTCCTTGATGCTCAATATAGCAATCAAATTGATTGAGGTATAAATCAAAAAGTTTCCGAAATCATAAAATTAAGCTGCACTCAGCCAAAGTTGCCATAAGTGTCGCACTTGAATATATAGGCGAATTATTTTTACGGCGCTAAACGACTATAACAACACATTAATTGGCGAAAAATTTTCAAAGGGAGAGTAAAAGATAATTCGTGCATTTGTGCTTGTTTCTTTCGTTATAAAGGATGAAGCATACAAGCATACACTTGAAAACATGGATTGTAGGCATTAATAAAGAGAATAAGGTACCTACCTAGAGTACCTACTTAAGTAATTTCGAAAGTGTAATAGATATTATATATGTACATACAATATAAATCACATATCCAAAATAATATACATATTCAATAATTTAATTTTTCTTTACATATCTCTTTGCACTTCAACAATTCACTCAATAACACACAACATAGTAGAAATACACAAACCTGTATTCATACGTCATATGGGCTAGAAAAGATAACCGAGGTAGGCATTTTTATACTCTCGCAACAAAAGTTGCTAAGAGAGTATTATAGTTTTGTCCACATAACGGTTGTTTGTAAGTCCTAAAACTAAACGAGTTAGATATAAGGTTATATATACCAAAGTGATCAGGGTATCGAGTAAAGTTCAAATCCGGATGTCTGTCTGTCCGTCCGTCCTTCTGTCCGTCCGTGCAAGCTGTTACTTGAGTAAAAATTGAGATATCTTAATAAAACTTGGAACACGTGTTCCTTGGCACCATAAGAAGGTTAAGTTCGAATCGCACCACTGCCACGCCCACAAAATGGCGATAACCAAAAACACATAAAGTGCCATAACTAAGCCATAAATAAAGTTATGAAAATAAAATTTGGAACATAGGATCGCATTAGAGAGGGGCACATTTGAATGTAATTTTTTTGGAAAAGTGGGCGTGACTCCGCCCCCAAATAGGTTTTTTGTACATATCTTGCAAACCAATAAAGCTATATAAACCAAACTTTCTTCAATCGTTTCTTTTAGCCGTTTTCTTATACAGTCTACAAATTAAGGAAATCGGATAATATCCACGCCCATCTCCCATACAAAGGTTAGGTTGAAAATGACTAAAAGTGTGTTAACTCACTAACGAGAAACGTCAGAAACACCAAATTTTACATAAGAAATGGCAGAAGGAAGCTGCACTGAGATTTTT
Organism: Zeugodacus cucurbitae; assembly: GCF_028554725.1. Classification (NCBI taxonomy): domain Eukaryota; kingdom Metazoa; phylum Arthropoda; class Insecta; order Diptera; family Tephritidae; genus Zeugodacus; species Zeugodacus cucurbitae. The sequence continues at coordinate 42,219,734 of NC_071669.1, forward strand.
TTACAAAATGGAAAATGGGCGTGGCGTCGCCTACTCAAAAACCATATCTCAAGAACTAATCGACCGATTTCAATGAAATTATATTATATAGTATTATATTATATAGTATATAATATTTTCTTGATACCCTGATGACACTGGTGAAGTATGGGTGAAATCGGTTCACAACTACGCCTACTTCCTATATAACTCAATTTTGAATCCTTCTGATTCGTTCACTTTATAATGTAGACATAAGGAACCGGTAAAGATAGCGAAATAAAACTTTACATAAATACTGTATATGAGCTGTGACATCACTTGTGGAAAAATTGTCAAAATCGAACCATGACTTTTCAAGGCCCCTGATATCAAACATTAAGAACTCAGTGCCTAAGGGTAATTTTTCAACGGAAATATAGGTAGATCTCTAAATAAAATGCGAGAGTATAAAATGTTTGGTTGAACCCGAACTTAGCCTTTCCTTACTTTTTATTTATATGATATATGCATTTCACACTTGATGCTAATGCTAGAAGAAACATGTTATATCGTAGAAGTTAAGTTGTGAACAAAGAAGTAAAAAGAAAACGGAAATTGCGAAGTGAACACGTAATATTCGTTGAGCGTATTAAAAGGTTTAGATTTCAGATTACACTCAGGGAAATTGTATATACAGTCGAATTACAAACATATGTTTGCGAGTTTGTGTATGATTATGTATTGGAATCATAAAGGCAATTTCTATATCTTCCTCATTCACTATATTTGTATTCGCACATATAAGAAAGGGTAATTCGCAGAAATACCAAAAGTTAGAAATAGAATTGAAGCGCACCTGTTCGGGTTAAAGCCAATAGGATTAAGTACGTTGTAAAGAAGTATACGAAAGGATACGCAAAATCAGGAAGATCAGGGAATCAAAATTATGAAATGTATTTTTTGTAAGTGAATGTCTGTGCGTAGACCGTTAAACTCGCCAAATTGAAAGAAATTGCAATACATAGTTAGCATAAGAGTTAGCTCCAAGCTATTTAAACATTTTCGGGATTTTTATTTAGAAATGTCATTGGATAACATTCGACCGGAAAAACCACGTCCAGCACCCAGCGAGTAAAATATACAAGCCATAGCTGAGAGTGTACACGGAGACAGTGGTGAGTTGATTCGGTGTCGTTCGCAGCAACTCGGACAGGCTTATGGAACGACTTAGTGCATTTTACGTCGAGATCTTAAATTTAAAGCGTACAAAATATAGCTTTGGTAAGAACTGAAGCCGCTCGATCTTCCCAAGCGACATCGCTGAAAAGTTCCAAGAAGATCCGACGTTCTGCGAGCCAAATACTCTTCAGCGATGAGGCCCATTTCTGTCTCAATGGGTATGTAAACAAGCAAAGTTGCCGCATTTGGGAGGAAGAGCAACCAGAAGAGATCAAGAGCTGCCATTTCATTCAGAAAAACAAACGTTTGGTTTGGTTTCTGGCTCGGTGGAATCATCGCTCCATATTGCTTCAAAAATGGTGCTAGTGAGAAAGTAACCGTTATTGGCGACCGTTATCGCGCCTGGGAACCGACGATTTGATACCTGAAATTGAAGCTCGTTCCCTTGGCGACGAGCCTTCGCCTCTTCGCACACAGTTCATCTGTCAATGGATTATTTTGGCTCGGTCGATTGGCCACCACCGTGATATCACTTCATTAGATTTTTTCCTGTGGGAATATGAAAAGTCTAAGGCCTATGCCGACAATCCCGCTTCGATTCAGGCCTTGGAGCAAAACTTCACGCATGCCATTCGCCAGTTCTTAGCCGAAACTAGATGTTTAATAAATAAATGCCAAAGAATGTTCTTCCGAATAATAAAAAACATTCCCATTAAATTGAATTTTCTGTGTTTATTCTTTAAAAAAGTAGGGAACCTCGAAAAGGATCACCCTTATGAGCAGAAGAAGAAGCTTAGTATTACCTTTCTTCATTGTTCCATACACTAATTATTTCATGCAATTAGAATAAACAAACAAACGTGATATGTAGGGATGATAATGTGATGACAGCTCTTGCTTTTACTCATACATCTGTATTATGTGTAAGAGTTTTACACTAGTAAAAAGCTTTATAAGACTAAAAGCAAAACAACAACAAACACTTTCTGCAACATTTGCCACATTGTGCAGGTAGGAAATTCAATTTCAGATGGAAGTGCAAATATTTATAAGGCGAGGCTACACTGGAAACGAAACCAATCATAAACAGCAGAAAATAGAAAAAACAACAAATAATATAAGTACAGAGAACATAATTGCACACACTGAAGAACAATGGCAGCGCGGTTGTTTATGAACCGCAAGTAATAGCCATTTTGCAGCAAAAACGTCAACGTGAAAATGCTATAAAAAATATGCGCAATGCAATTATGTTCAATTTCCCCTGCATTTACGTTACGGGAAGTTGAGTGTTGCGAAGATAAATTGCAAAGACCCATACAGCAAAAGCAATGTCATAAAGATAGCTGACATCTAACGCTTGCAGTGTGTTCCTGCTATGCCACCCATGTACAATAATGCCTGAATAGGGAGACGGCAAACTCTTTTATAAACAAAAGCTGAGCATGAGTAAGTTTTTACATAACAATATACTTAATGATGTGATGACACAGTAGTGCTGTTATTACATTTGCATAACATTGTTGGAATAAAATACCCTTTTTACAATTTTAGAGCTCTCGGGTCTCATGTGTCTTTTTATATGATACATTGTACGAGCCGTATTTGGAAAACTACGCGAGGTTTTCTTAGTAGTACGGTATTGTATTGTAATTTTTGTCGATTAGAGATTAGCGCTTAAACGCGAGGAAGAATTCAACAATGAAATGTATATAAAGAAGCTATGTCCAAACTCAAGAAAGCAAAATTCCCTGTGGAAAGCCCAAAAGTCCATGAAGCCTCCAGTCGACTCCAACATGCCTATACGAGACTCGGGTGGAAATTAGGTTCGAAGTGACTAGGAAAAGGCTAACTGTTTTGCAAATCACCTAGAAAAGGTATTTCAACCTAATTGCCCAAAGAACAACTTTAAGTTGTCAAACTTACCTCACACAGCAAATGAGTCGCTCGAGTCTTTTAAGACTTCACCTTTTGAAATTAATTGCATCATAAAAGAACTAAATCAAAAAAAGTCGCCAGGACATGATAATATCACCCCAAAAATGCTAATAGAGTTACCAAATATTGCGGTAGAGGTGCTCTCTTTGCTCTTTAATGCGATTTTTAGTTTTGGATACTATCCGATTTCATGGAAAAAGTCGCAGATTATCCTGATAGATAAACCTGGGAAAGACCTGACACAGCCTCCAAAGATGAAGATGTCTCCTTTCCTCCACGAAAATAATGTAATACCAGCGCATCAATTCGGTTTTCGTGCAAAACATAGCACGATAGAGCAAGTAAATAGAATAACTAACGAAATAAGAAAAGCATTTGAGCACAGAGAGTACTGTTCAGCTATATTTCTAGATGTTGCTCAGGCATTTGATAAGGTGTGGCATGAAGGGCTTTTATATAAGATTAAAAACATTCTACCTTTAGAATTGTATAAAATATTGGAGTCTTATTTAAATAATAGACAATTTATGGTTAAAGTAGGAGACTTCGTATCTGATGAACGACAAATAAGGGCTGGTGTACCACAAGGCAGTGTTTTAGGGCCAACTCTGTACATCATATATACTGCTGATCTTCCAACAGCTAATAATGTTTTGACTTCAACTTTCGCGGATGACACAGCTTTAGTGAGCCGTAACAAATGCCACATTATAGCATCAAGAATATTAGCTTAAGATGTGTCGAAGAATGGCTAGCCAACTGGCGTATAAATGTGAATGAACAAAAGTGTAAGCACGTTACATTTTCTCTAAGACCAAAAATGAACAATATTTTGGTGCCCAAGCGAATGAAGTTACCTATCTTGGTATTTACCTAGATAGAAGGCTTACGTGGAGAAAACATATATCTAGTAAAATAACTAGCATGAAGATAAGAGCTGCAAATTTAAATTGGCTTATAAATAAAAACTCTAAACTTAGCCTAGATAACAAAGTGATTTTATACAATGTGGTCATAAAGCCGATTTGGATGTACGGCATTCAACTGTGGGGTACGACCTGTGCAACTAATATCGATATAATACAAAGGTTCCAATCGAAAATGCTTAGAACAATCACGTGCTCACCATGGTACATGCGCAATGATAATATCCATAAAGATCTTGGTATCCCTATGGTAAAGAAAGAAGTAGAGCACAGCAGATTGAAATATATATCTAAACTCCGTCATCACCCAAACCCATTGGCTAATGCTTTAGTACAAACCTGTTATCAATCACGTCTAAAAAGAAGAGATATGCCTGCATACTAAAGAGCAACGTTTCACCAAAACAACTCAATCACCTGGTTGAGCTTGTCTAGTTTTAATTAGTTTTAAGATTTTATAACTATTGTTAGGCTTTAAAGAGCAGATTCAGTAAATAAATGTATATTGAATAAAAAAAAAAAAATTAGAGATTAGATTAGATTAGATTATATTAGATTAGGCAACCCATTCGCTCAATGAATCGCAATGAATGGTTCTTACCTCGGTAGATGAGGATTTTTATGCCATTAATTGGCAAGGACATAATGTCTTAAGTTGAAAAACTTGGCAATTTCTTGTGTAAAGTTATAATTGGCAGAGAAATTTTTTATAAAATTCTATAGTCATTAAAAGACAATTGAATTTTGTTATTATTTGATACTGATATCTTTCGCAGAGTTTTTATTTGAAATATTATAGTTGGACAATAGTTGTTAAGGTTATAGTGGACCTTTAGTAAGTTACGAAAATACTAAGTGCATTTATATTTTTTATCTTACCTTTCAACTAACATTTTGTATCACAACACCGAGAGAAGTAATATCAATCACTCCACAGTTGGAAACTGCATAGTATAATTCGCCTTTTGTGTTATTGTTTAAATATTTACTCAACGATATCTACAGACACTGATACTATACCTTTCTTTCTACTTGCAGTCGCTCGCAAAAACGAGTGTAAACATAGACATTTCAACAGTATACTGCATACATTGAAACAGCATGTGAAACCATCAACCATCAATGTCGAATAGATACCCTGAAGGACCAATACCTCTAAAAGAAAAAGATTTTGGCTTGGGTAATATCTAGTTTCAATATGGAGCTCCAAAAACGAATGCACGAAATTTCAAATTTCCTTCAGGGTTAGTACATTGCACCAAAGGGGTGCGAAAATGTGTTCTTTTTATATAGTCGAAATGCCAGCATTCCCAGGTGTACTCCAATTAAGCTTGTATATCAGAAACAAAGCAGTCGAAGCTAGCACAAAGTCACAGTATTTGTATTCAGTTGTGCTAATAAACTTTTAATTCAATTTCGGGCGTAAATCTAGTTTATTAGTGGTAACTACTCCCATCGAATCGTTTTTTTGGTTCATTCATTCATTCAGTTTTGCTTATATTTTATTGACTTGCATTGACTCTTCCCACATATTTATTATGTACAGGTTTGTGTTAGTATTATTCAGTATACAACACTATTAGAAGAAAAATATTCCCTATGACTCTCAATGAAATATCTGTGATATTAACCGGTAATTACTGTAAAAAATAATCCAAAGACATTGATGCTCTCATGTCTAGAGCCGGAATTTTTGCAATTCCTTATTCCGTTATCTTCTTTGTGCTTGATTTCTATTATAAATAACGCACTTTACGTGGTTCTAATCATAACCTTTGTATGTGAGGTAAGCTGGCTGGCATCCGATCTTTCCCAATTTTATGATGTCTTATGGACTCCTATAAGGAAATGTAAGTTATTTTTATAGTTTTGTTTACATAAATATGTTGCCTATGGCCACGCCCATTATCAAAAAAGAAATATATGTATATAATCTAAACATACGCGTCTCTAGTGTGATCCTTTGTACTAATTGTTTTTACTTGTACAGCTTTTTTATGGCGGTGTTATAGTTCTTTATATCTGTCTGCCATATAAACATATGCTCGATCTGCATAAATGGTATTCATTTTAAGCTAATTAAATATCAGATGCCACTGCATATACGTAAGATTTCATATCTCGACAGTTAGAAATAGTTTAAAATAAGTGTGGGAATCTATTGCTATATATAAATATTTAGTACTTCAACAATTTTAGAACGAACAAGGAAATTTGAATACAGTGCACAGTGGTTCGACTTGTATGAAGGCGCGGTCATAAATACTTCTCTTGTGACTTACTTGTGAAATTGCTATGAAATTTTTCACAAAAACCTAGAGAAATATTTTAAATACACTCCTCGTCAATGGGTTAGACGCACCCGAACTTACAATAGTATTCAACTTAGATCTTTTATTTTGGATTCAATTAAATAAAAGTTGATATGCAAAAACCATGGTTATTCAATGATATTTAAGGGATAATATTCAGAAGATTTAAAAAAAAAATTAACGAAAATGTGTGTTTTCAAACATTTTCTTAGAGCAGTTTAAAATAAGGAGATATTTTTTAGTCGCAAGAATAGACGCACTTAAAGTACTCGTAATTAATTTTGAAGACGCACAAAAAAAGTAAAAAAATAAGTGATATAAAACTCTAAATTCACAAAAAACATAAACCACGTTAGTCTTAATTAATTTCACAAGTTAAAATCTATTAAAAATAATCTTCATTTGTTAACCTGAACAATTACCAAAACAATTTGAAGTTCGTTGTTGCTGCGAAATTTTTCAAAAAAGTCCTGATTTGCTTTGAAAATGTACAGGTGTTCATGCATTTAACTCTATTTTTAGAAAGCACCGTTAGATTTTTAGAAAAAACCCGGTTTGCAAAGAGGAAGTTTGGACATACATATTAGAGGCCATTGGTATACAATACAAAACAAAATATCGTGAGATGGATTTTTTGATGTTTGGCCTATGGGCGGAACCACTGTGCAGTGCACACATTTTCGTTTATACTATTGTACATATTTTCACATTCAGGCATTTATACAATTTCCACAAACCCGACAAATAACATGCGAGTGATGGTATTGACTTGCTGGAATTTAGATTTCCCACACAATATTTAGCTAAGTATGAAATAGATTTACCATTTCTAGTTTCAGTAGGTTTCGGTTATTCATGATCATATAAACTAGTGGTATTAGTAAATTTTGCATACATGTCTGTGCTAATAATGTTTATGCCAACGTTTATCTAGAAATTCAATTATTTGATCGTTAAGAAAACAATGTAAAATATTAAAGACGGAAGAACTTTTAATTATATCCGCTTGGAAAATGGCTGTTCCAGGTATATTTTTCATATTTAATATAATATAAATTAACTATTAAAATCTTAGCTTAAAAGCTTAAAAGCGATTTTCGTTTATTAAAAGCTTACACAGACGGACCGACGAGCAGACAGACTTCCGGATTTCAATTCTACTAGTCACCCTGTTCTTTTTAATATATGTTCATGGTGAAAAATTCTACAAGTACCGCTAATAAAAAGCCAGCAATAATGTATAAAATAAAACTGATCTATCCTTGCGGAAATGAGTGCAAATAAATATCCTTGTTATGGAAATAAAGGGAAACACACATATTTGTATATATATAAGCTCAAGACGAGAATGGCATTTACAAAGTTACCTGAATTACATTATGCACTTTAGATTTAGAAAAGTGTATGCGTTTAGTTTCTTCATTTTATGTGATTGGCATTGCAACCGTTTAGCCGGTTATAGCCGCATCGACGATAGTGCGCCACCTCTCTCTCTCCTTCGCAGTTCGGCGCCAGTTGGAGATCCCAAGTGTAACCAGGTCGCTCTCCACCTAGTCCCTCCAACGGAGTGGAGGCCTTCCCCTTCCTCGGCTTCCTCCGGCGGGTACTGCATCGAACACTTTCAGGGCTGGAGTGTTTTCGTCGATTCGGACAACATGACCTAGCCAGCGTAGCCGCTGTCTTTTTATTCGCTGAACTATGTCAATGTCGTCGTATAACTCGTACAGCTCATCGTTCCATCGTCTGCGGTATTCGCCGTTGCCAATGTTCTGAGGACCATAAATCTTGCGCAAAATTTTCCTCTCGAAAACTCCTAGTGTCGTCTCATCTGATGTTGACATCGTCCACGCTTCTGCACCGTAAAGCAGGACGGGAATGATAAGCGACTTGTAGAGCTTGATTTTGGTTCGTCGAGAGAGGACTTTACTGTTCAATTGCCTACTCAGTCCAAAGTAGCACCTGTTGGCAAGAGTTATTCTGCGCTGGATTTCGAGGCTGACATTGTTCGTGTTGTTGATGCTGGTTCCCAGGTATACGAAATTATCTACGACCTCGAAGTTATGACTGTCAACAGTGACGTGGGAGCCAAGACGCGAATGCGCCGACTGTTTGTTTGATGACAGGAGATATTTCGTCTTGTCCTCATTCACCTCCAGACCCATTCGCTTCGCCTCCTTATCCATGCGGGAAAAAGCAGAACAAACGGCGCGGTTGTTGCTTCCGATGATATCAATATCATCGGCGTACGCCAGGAGCTGTACACTCTTGTAGAAGATTGTACCTTCTCGGTTTAGTTCTGCAGCTCTTATAATTTTCTCCAGCATCAGGTTAAAGAAGTCGCACGATACGGAGTCACCTTGTCTGAAACCTCGTTTGGTATCGAACGGCTCGGAGAGGTCCTTCCCAATCATGACGGAGCTTTTGGTATTGCTCAACGTCAACTTCCACAGCCGTATTAGCTTTGCGGGGATACCAAATTCAGACATCGCGGCATAAAGGCAGCTCCTTTTCGTGCTGTCGAAAGCAGCTTTAAAATCGACAAAAAGGTGGTGTGTGTCGATCCTCTTTTCACGGGTCTTCTCCAAGATTTGGCGCATGATGAATATCTGGTCAGTTGTCGATTTTCCAGGTCTAAAGCCACACTGATAAGGTCCAATCAGTTTGTTGACGGTGGGCTTTAGTCTTTCACACAGTACGCTCGATAGAACCTTGTATGCGATATTTAGAAGGCTGATCCCACGGTAATTGGCGCAGATTGTGGGATCTCCCTTTTTATGGATTGGGCAGAGCACACTGAGATTCCAATCGTCAGGCATGCTTTCTTCCGACCATATTCTGCAAAGAAGCTGATGCATGCACCTTATAAGTTCTTCGCCGCCGTATTTGAATAGTTCTGCCGGTAATCTATCGGCCCCCGCTGCTTTGTTATTCTTCAAGCGGGTAATTGCTATTCGAATTTCTTCATGGTCGGGTAATGGAACATCTGTTCCATCGTCATCGATTTGGGGATCGGGTTCGCCATCTCCTGGTGTTGTACTCTCACTGCCATTCAGCAGGTCGGAGAAGTGTTCCCTCTATAATCCCAGTATGCCCTGGACATCGGTTACCAGATTACCACCTTGGTCTCTACATGAGGATGCTCCGGTCTTGAAACCTTCGTTAAGTCGCTTCATTTTTTCATAAAATTTTCGAGCATTCCCTCTGTCTGCCAGCTTCTCAAGCTCTTCGTACTCATGCATTTCGGCCTCTTTCTTTTTTTGTCTGCAGATGCGTCTCGCTTCCCTCTTCAGCTCTCGGTATCTATCCCATCCCGCACGTGTTGTGGTCGTTTGCAACGTTGCGAGGTAGGCAGTCTGTTTTCTCTCCGCTGCGAGACGGCACTCCTCATCGTACCAGCTTGTTTTTTGTCGTTGCCGAAAACCAATTGTTTCGGCTGCAGCGGTACGCAGTGAGTTTGAGATGCCGTTCCACAGTTCCCTTATACCGAGATGCTGATGAGTGCTCTCAGAGAGCAGGAGTGCAAGTCGAGTAGAGTATTTCGTGGCTGTCTGTTGCGATTGCAGCTTTTCGACGTCGAACCTTCCTTGTGTTTGTAGACGGGCGTTCTTTGCTGCACAGAGGCGGGTGCGTATCTTCGCTGCGACCAGATAATGGTCCGAGTCTATATTTGGTCCTCGGAGGGTACGCACGTCTAAAACACAGGAGACATGTCTTCCGTCTATCACAACGTGATCGATTTGGTTCCGCGTGTTTCGATCAGGAGACAGCCAAGTAGCTTGATGTATTTTCCTATGCTGGAATCTGGTACTACAGACGACCATATTTCGGGCCCCAGCGAAGTCATTTTATGCATAAACAAATATTAATATCTAACTTTATTAGTAAATCAGTTTTCACTAATATTAAAGAGATTAAAAAGGAATTTAGTTAAACCCACTAGCGTCCATTAAATGTCTATTCTGATCTGATATACTCGCAACATGTTGCACAGAACATACTAGCTTTAAGTTCACAGTTTGTAAGACCTAAAAATGAACGAGTTTGATATAGAGTTATATATACACATGTAGATATATGAATGATTAGGATGACAAGGCGGGTTGAATTCCGGATGTCTGTTTATCCGTTTTTCTATAAGTTGTACAAACAGTACATACTATATTCGTTGATAAGTACAAATGAGCGAAATTGAGCCATTGTTTGTAAATTACATATATCGCAATAAAACTTTGTACAAAAACTGCATTGGAGATGTGGCTTCGATCATTTGAATTTCGTTGGGCCTATATTTTTTCAAGGCCGCATATACGAGAGCTGCTATATATATTTCTGGCCTAGGCAACACTAAGTGTTGCCAGGTGCAATCTGACATTTCCATTGGAAAGTTTGACATTTTTTAGCATAACATCACTCAGAACTTTTTGTCATGTAATCGTGAATTGTTTTATTTACAGGGAATTAAAAAAGTCATCTCGGCAAAAAATGGAATTAACTCGTGAACATTTTCGAGCGATCATTTTTCACAACTTTCGACGTGGATTATCGCGACAAGAGTGCATCGATGAACTAAAATCTTTGTATGGCTATGAAGCACCATCATATAGCACTGTGAAAAACTGATACAACGAATTCAATCGTGGCCGATGCTCGTTCAAAGACGAATTCCGTGAAGGTCGTCCAAAAACAGCCGTTGTGCCAGAAAACATCGATGCCGTACGTGAACTGATAATGCAAGACCATCATGTAACTTACATTCAGATAGAGGCACAATTTGACAAACGCTCAAAAAAAGGCTCAAAAAAAGTGCTTCGAAAATTGGTTTAAGCGCATGCAAAAGTGTATAAATCTTGATGGACAATATTTTGCAAAACAATAAAACCATTTTCGTTGATAAATATTCCTATTTTCATTACTAGGCCAGAAATATATATAGCAGCCCTCGTATCGAAAATTAAAACCTCTGTGCTTATGGATACTATGTTACCGAATATTTCGGTTTATATCTCAAATATTTTATGTGTACTCGGAGGGAATCTATTTCTTTTAATAAAGTCCCCCTGTGCCAAAAAAGGGTAAAATGGGGAAATAACGTCGCCTAGATCTTGTATACCTCATATACGGATTTTCATAGTTATGTACGGATTGATTCATATCATATATGTATGTTAGTTTCGCCTAGTTTCCATATACTATCTATAATGATTTTTGCTATTCTAGTGGACTTTATGCCGAATATACGAGTTGAGTTTTCTGTTGTCTTAATAACATTAAATTAATAAATTGCGAGAGTGTTATATGTAAGCATAAATCCGAATTTAGCCCTTCCTTACTTGTACCTTTTTGGATCTTATTTGGAAATGAAGGCACGCAGTCCCCATTAGCAGTTAATCGAAAACTTTTGTCGTTATTTGTGGAATTTGGAATTAGTTCCAATTTATTTGTCACATTCTATTGCGGTAAACACATGAAATTCTGAAAACAAAAAATAACAACCGCAAAGCAAACAAATTCGTTACACGTGCATTGTAAATCTATATTTTATGTAGATATGTTATTACGAGTATGTACGATATAGATTTGGTACAATATATAAAACTTGAAACAACAATAATAACAGAAATTAGGGAGTAATTGTATTTCTTTCTGTTTGCGGATGACGTTGATATTTATTATCTCTACATTCAAGCACAAGAAGTCCAATGAAATCGCACAGATTAAGCAAGGGAATAGTTAAAAGAAAAAATATGAAGAAAATGTATTTTGCTTATGTATAATAACCATATATAAATGGCATACTAGTTTATTCAGTTGAAACCAAGCTACATATAGGAATCCTTGCATGCTAAATCTATAAAATATATTTAATACATTTTTCGTACTTCATACTGTGCTAAGCAAAATTCACATCTCATTTGATTTTTACTAACGGATATAGATATATTCATATAATGAAGTCATGGCTGACGTTACCATTTTCTCTTTTCCAATTATTATTTCACTGTACAACACACGGTTGGATACTGGACTTGATTTTTTTTTATTCATAAGTAAAACAGTAATTTCCCCATTTTTATGTTAACCCCCAAAATCTTTGGAATTTCCATTTATTTCAATGGTGTATAAAAATTGTTGGTCTTTCTTTTAAACTAACTACTAAATAAGATAGCAAGTAGACAATGTTTTTTGAAATCTAAAATTTATAATTTTTTAGGAGATCTGTATTGAACAACTTATGTAAATTTAAAATAAGATAAACCTTGACCGAAAATTTTTATAAGCCATTAAAATAAAGGAGAAAACGCCCTCATTTTTTACTTTCTTATCAACTTCCGAATTAATTTTAATTAATAATATCTTTTCAGTAAGCTCAATGTCGAAATTCGAAAGTAAATATTTTGATTTTGGATGGCAACTTCGAGGCAAAAAGGAGGAATTGCTTTTCACTTACGACTCAATCTTCCAAAAAACAATCAGTTTTGTCCAATACCCAAAGTGAATGTTGTCGTACAGTGTTATCAAATAAAAAATTAAAAAATGTTTTTTTAAATTTTTATTAAATTCCATTTATCTGCTATGATACTGGTGTGTTTAAATTATTTTTAGTTTCGATAAAGCGGTTCCATTTTGGTTGGCAATATCTGAACGTGTTGCTAGTAGTCAGTTAGTCAGTTCACTGCTTTCAACGCGATCCAACTACATACACACAGTGGTTTTTTTTAACCAACTCTTTGAAAGATAACAAATAATAGCCACGTAATTGGAAATGCATTGCAAGGGAAGCATTATTCATATATAATATAACATAACCATAAAAGGACTATATAACCGTAACCATCGTCGCGACAAAGTCATCAACGACATCCGGCAATTCAATTCCACGCCTGTTGGTTTGTTTGTTTACCATCATCTGTCAGTTTGATGGTGTGTGTGATATTTACGACAATGTCTGCATATGATAAATCAAAATATTTATACTATGACTTTTGTTACTTTGTTTTTGTATTTTCATCTGCTTTTTTGGAAGTTATGTTTTACTTCTTTGTCAATGTACATATACAATCAGGATTTAATTGCCGTATGGTGAAATGTGCAACCATTAAAAGAGCTTGCCCAACCCGCAGCCAACTGCAACTTTTATTCAAATAACTACGATGACAATGCCTCTCAAAAACGGTTGTAAAAAGCTACATATAATCAGACTTAAACAAAAAAGGCAATAAATTTTTTATTGCTTTAAATTTTATTCTATTTTTATTTTTTATGTAATAGTATATCAACTGTTACTGAGTTTAATTTTAGTTAAAAATATGCCTGGAAATTTTTGGATAACAAACTTAATCTTATTGCGGTCTGAATGTTCGTAACCATAGGTTCTTTTGAAAACACTCCCTATATCTTAGCCTTCTGTATAATAACGCTATTATTATTATTGCAACATATATTGATATTTGCTTTCTGCCAACATTTGATTACTAGCACTTTTTGTGTGTGGCTTTATTGCCCAGCTTAAATATGCTAAACAACCACTATTAAATTTATTGTATGTAACTATACTTTAACTATATATACTATTGCAAATGATTAACTTCATCAGCTTAATTCACTTTTGGTATACTCTAAATGTCATAAAACTATTGGAAATGACTGAAGTGAACGCTATTTAAATCTTTTTTAGCTAGTATCATAATTCTCCAAAGTAAATATGTTGCACAGAAATTATGTTTTATCGAAATCTAACTATATTTGACATCATCATAACTAATAATTTTGCCAATGTATGCTGCTTCGGTTAGTTTATTGCTTCTATTTAATAATACTTGCATTAATTACAATTACTTCTGCTTTCTACTTATGTCTATAAGTACTAACGCTCTTTGATTTTTAACCCATTTTATCGCTTCACTTGTTATAAAGACAAAGAAATTGTAAATGTTAATGAGTCTTACTGGCTTTACTTTCGGCTTAGAAGACACGAAAACAAAGTATTCCCATTTCCGACAAAAAACTTCAGCCCATCAGTTATTCATATGCTTTTTTCAATATAAATGTAAGCATACTTTTAGGTGCATTGGTTTTATGTGTGTGTAAAATTTGCCTGCATATGTTCGTGTTTTTCCGCGCGGTTTGTATCCAACTAATAACCTGTGCATAACTACATTACTACAAAATCTAATCAGAAATACTTTAACGTTGTTTATCATGGATGTAATTCTTACAATCTTACAATCTTATTTCGCAGCAACTGACATAAGTTGCTATAAAATAAGTTGATTATATTTTAGGGTGTACGCCTACATATGTAAATAATTTGTCATTACAAATCCTTAACCCATTAAATCCCAACCATATAAAAAATATTTTTTCTTAAATTTTTCTTAAATGAGTTAAGGGGTTATATACAGTTAGACGGCCGAAAAAAAGTGAATTTTCCAGAATTTTTTCTGAGAAAACTTTTTAATTTATTGATCAAAAATTTATACACATATTATGGTATCTTTTAACTGTATTTTAAGACTTAGTACTAGTAAAAATATTTATTTGAAAAAAGAGCTACAGCTGATCTCCAGGAGCTCCTCTCAAAAAAGACGTTTTGCGGTGACCACTATATCTCGGAACTGGATCATATGAAATTAAAAAACCAAACAGATTTCGTTAAAATAATGCTAAATCTAGTAATTAATCGAAGGAATAAGCAAAATAAAATTTTTTGACAAAATGGCGGTTTCTCAAAAAAAGAAAATCGATTCTTCACCGAAATTTCGGCCTTAAATTGTTTACTTTGAAAACACCATTTTGAGAAAAAGGCGCTGCCGCTCGGACCTTGTACTTCCAAGCGCTCTGAAACGTCTCTTTTAAATTTGCTTGAAACTTTGAAAATATTCACCGGAACGATATGAAATTTTCTGTGTGTATTCTTAAATATATGTACACTAAGAAAATGAAATAAAAAAATCGATTTTTTGAAAATTCTAACTGTATATAACCCCTTAAGGCTTGTGGCTGCAAGATATGACAGTACAAATTTTCTATTTGATTTATATACCCTTATTGGGTGTTATTGTGTCTTGATAAATAAATACATATATTTCATATAAAATTTTGGTAATACTTTAAGATAATATAATAATAGTTTTAAAACATTAGCTGTATTGTACATTCCAAGTTAATCCAAGTAGAGCTATGAATGTATTTGAAAGGTAGCAAAGATAGCATTGCGTACTCGCCTTAGGACTTACGTTGCTTATAAAAAGAGCGGTAAGCATTTATAATTTTCATTTATAACATACAAGAATTTATAAATGTTTATGTAAAAGCCTGCATCATATGACGGTTTTTTTGTACTGCTTATAAAACGTACGCCTGCAAACAAAAAACAAATGAAGCAGCCAAAGAAGATACATTACATTACTATGCAAGATTAAATGAGCGTATATTTAATTTTGATAATTCTTAACATATCTCAGATATTAACCGATATTTACGATATAAACACACGGTTTGTTTGAAAAATTTAATATTTATTAGGTATGTTGGAATTAATGGCAGTTTGGCAATCAACACTGAGATAGAATTATTTTATATTAGATTACAACAAAAAAAAGAAATTTCAACTTATTATTGATTTAAATTAGAGGTGTTAAGCAGAACACATAACATATAGTTTTAATTTGCCAACAAGTTATCCTTTTGAGATTTGTCTACACCCTTATAAAAGTAAAACACTTCCTTATTGTTCTTCTCCATTTGACCTTTCAATGACATTTTATTTTCTTTTCGCTAAATGTTTTCGAAACAGAATGGCAAGGCAATCTCAATACTCTTGCAGGTAGCCGCTGGCGATACGAAATTAAATAATAAAATAGAAAAGAAAGTAATAAAGAGGTGCGAAAGCGCTCAAAGCGAAACTAGCGCGAAATAATACTCACTTAAACAATTTTCACACTAAACGTAATACAATGCGATCGAATAGCCAACAGAAAATACCACTTAGGTACACACATATCTCTCGAAGCAATATAAAGTGCACAGAGCAAAAGCGTGAGAATAAAGAAGCCACTTAAATTCAGATTATTGTTTGGCTAAATCTAATTTCCTTTCAATGGAAATATCTCTTATCTAGTCTTTTTACATTGGACTTTTGTTGTCTATGCTTCTTGGTGTTTTATTTCTGAACTTTCATATATCTTTATGGACTTTGATAAATAATAAAGTGATGTTGAAAATAAGCCATATATCCCTGAGCATTTGATAGTTTCTCTTTTTCACATTTAAATGTATTCCATAATATAACAAGTAGGGAAAGTCTAAGCTAGGGTGCAACCGAACATTTTATACTCTCGCAATTTATTGCTATATTTTTATTAAGATCGCACACAATTTGACCCATATATTCGGCATAAAGTCCAATATAAAAACGAAAATCATCATTTATAGTATATAGGCTGAGGTAATTCCTGAACTGATATATGAGAGCTAGGGGAAGTTATGACCCGATTTTAATCATTTCTGGTACAGAGACATGCCATTAGAAGAAAACGATTTCCTCGGAGATATCTGAGAGATTTACCGATATTTTCGGTGAAAAATTACCATAAGGCATTGAGTTCTTCATATTCGATATCCGGGGCATGGAAAAGTTATGGTCCGATTTCAAAAATTTTTTCACAAGTGATGCCATGGATCATATACAGTATTTGTGTAAAGTTTTATTTCGCTATCTTCATTGCTTCCTTATGTATATATGCTTCCTTAATGCTGGTTCCCAGATAAACGAAATTATCTACAACTTCAAAGTTATGACTGTCAACAGTGACGTGGGAGCCAAGACGCGAGTGCGCTGACTGTTTGTTTGATCACAGGAGATATTTCGTCTTGTCCTAATTCACCACCAGACCCATACGCTTCGCTTCTTTATCTAGTCTGGAAAACGCAGAACAAACGGCGCGGTTGTTGCTTCCGATGGTATCAATATCATCGGCATACGCCAGGAGCTGTACACTCTTGTAGAAGATTGTACCCTCTCTATTTAGTTCTGCAGCTCGTATTATTTTTTCCAGCAATAGATTGAAGAAGTCGCACGATAGTGAGTCAACCTGTCTGAAGCCTCGTTTGGTATCGAACGGCTCGGAGAGGTCCTTCCCGATCCTGACGGAGCTTTTGGGGTTGCTCAACGTCAGCTTACATAGCCGTATTAGTTTTGCAAATTCAGACATCGCGGCATAAAGGCAGCTCCTTTTCGTGCTATCGAAGGCAGCTTTAAAATCGATAAAAAGATGGTGAGTATCGATTCTTCTCTCTCGGGTCTTTTCCAAGATTTGGCGCATTGTGAATATCTGGTCAGTTGTCGATTTTCCAGGTCTAAAGCCACACTGATAAGGTCCAATCAGTTCGTTGACGGTGGGCTTTAGTCTTTCACACAATACGCTCGACAAAACCTTATATGCGATATTGAGGAGGCTGATCCCACGGTAGTTGGCGCAGATTGTGGGGTCTCCCTTCTTATGGATTGGGCAGAGCACACTAAGATTCCAATCGTCAGGCATGCTTTCTTCCGACCATATTCTACAAAGAAGCTGATGCATGCACCTTATCAGTTCTTCGCCGCCGTATTTGAATAGCTCGGCCGGTAATCCATCGGCCCCCGCCGCTTTGTTGTTCTTCAAGCGGGTAATTGCTATTCGAATTTCTTCATGGTCGGGTAATGGAACATCTATTCCATCGTCATCGAATGGGGAATCGGGTTCGCCATCTCCTGGTGTTGTACTTTCACTGCCATTGAGCAGGTCGAAGAAGTGTTCCCTCCATAATCCCAGTATGCTCTGGACATCCGTTACCAGATTACCTCCGCGGTCCCTACATGATAATGCTCCGGTCTTGAAACCTTCTGTTAATCGCCTCATCTTTTCATAAAATTTTCGAGCATTACCCATGTCGGCCAGCTTTTCAAGCTTTTCATACTCACGCATCTCGGCCTCTTTCTTTTTACGTCTGCAAATGCGTCACGCTTCCCTCTTCAGTTCTCGATATCTATCCCACCCCGAACGTGTTGTGGTCAATCGCAACGTTGCGAGGTAGGCAGTCTGTTTTCTCTCCACTGCGGAACGACAATTCTCATCGTACCAACTGGTTTTTTGGCGTTGCCGGAGACCAATTGTTTCGGCTGCAGCGGTATGCAATGAGTTTGAGATGCCGTTCCACAGCTCCCTTATATCGAGAAGCTGATGAGTGCTCTCAGAGAGCAGGAGTGCAAGTCGAGTAGAAAATCGTTCGGCTGTCGGTTGTGATTGCAGCTCTTCGACGTCGAACCTTCCTTGTGTTTGTTGACGGGCGTTCTTTGCTGCACAGAGGCGAGTGCGTATCTTTGCTGCTACTAGATAATGGTCCGAGTCAATGTTTGGTCCTCGGAGCGTACGCACGTCTAAAACACTGGAGACATGTCTTCCGTCTATCACAACGTGATCGATTTGATTGCGCGTGTTTCGATCAGGGGACAGCCACGTTGCTTGATGAATTTTTTTATGCTGGAATCTGGTACTACAGACAACCATATTTCGGGCCCCAGCGAAGTCGATCAGCCTCAGGCCGTTTGGCGATGTTTCGTCATGGAGGCTGAATTTTCCGACTGTTGTGCCAAAGACACCTTCTTTACCCACCCTGGCGTTGAAATCGCCAAGCACGATTTTGACATCGTGGCGGGGGCAGCGCTCATAGGTGCGTTCTAGGCGCTCATAGAAAGCATCTTTGGTCACATCGTCCTTCTCTTTCGTTGGGGCGTGGGCGCAAATCAGCGATATGTTGAAGAACCTCGCTTTGATGCGGATTGTGGCAAGACGTTCATCCACCGGGGTGAATGCCAGGACTCGGCGACGTAGTCTCTCTCCCACCACAAATCCAACACCGAATTTGCGCTCCTTTATATGGCCGCTGTAGTAGATGTCACAAGGACCCACCTTCTTCCGTCCTTGTCCCGTCCATCGCACTTCTTGGACGGCGGTGATGTCAGCCTTTAGTTGTATGAGGACATCAACCAGCTGGGCAGAGGCACCTTCCCAATTAAGAGTCCGGACATTCCAGGTGCATGCCCTCAAATCATGATCCTTAGTACGTTTGCAGGGGTCGTCATCAAAAGGGGGGTTTCTCATCCGAGGCTCGGTGTTTGTTTTCATTGGGGAGATTTTTTTTATGTGGTGGGTCCCAAGCCCTACGCACAACCGCAGAAGCGGGCTTCGCCTTCTCACTTTAGCTCGCCTCCAAACGGATGTCTGTTAGCTACCCAGAGGATACTTGGTCTAAAACCGGAAGTCGTGAGCTGCTTGAGTCATATGCAAAAGAATCGTTCCTGGCCACTCCCAAGTGAATGGCAATCAGAAACTTTCCTCACTTGCGTGAACTTCTACATATGACCCCATCCCCCCAATGGTTCTTACTTCTTCTAAAAAAAATTGCCTGAAAAAGTCTAAAATCCACACTTTTCTAATTGCCCATACAAACAATTTGTAATCTATAGATATAAAATTGAAAGTCGACAACGGCCACACCGCTCTGGCTAATTGAAGCCTTAAAATATTCGGGGAAGGCCAGGAAAGGGTTAGAAAGTAAGTAAATATGGAAAAATTGCTAGGAAGATAAAAATAAGAGCATTTTCTTCGAATTGAAAACAATAATATAAAAAAAGAAAACTAAAATTAATAAAATTTTGTGGGTGTCAATGTTGCTTTGTTAAAATATTATTGTCATTGTTGTGTCGATAACTCAACACAATTTGTAACAAGTAAGGAAAGGCTAAGTTCGGCTGCATCCAAACATTTTATACTCTCGCACTTTGTTGATGCATTCATCATATATGGTATATGAGGGCTGAGGTAATCCCTGAACCGATTTCACTCATTTTCACCACCAAGATATAACGGGGATAGGGGCAACTTGGCACCTGTTTGTAGGCAGATAAACGGTACATTTGGCTTTGAAATTACTCCTAAATTACAAAGCTAAAGAACTAAGCGCATGTCCAAAATCATCTAGTTTGTGGCGACACATAAAGAATCGCCAATTAACACTAATATACGATTGTTTTTGCAAGAATATCAAACTGCGTTTGTAGAAGCAGTTGGAAATGGTAGGGCCGCAGTTGACACTAGTGATGAGCGATATTTCACTACCGGTGATTTTTTCACTGTGATTGAAAAATCACATATAGCAACTGTGATCAATTATTGTAAATATAAGTGATTTTTAATCGCAATTGCAGTTCGATCACCGTAGCTATAGAGAAGTTCAGTGTTTTTGTTCCATCACAGTACATATACTAGTTCAGTAATTCTAATTCGATCACTGTAGCAATAGCAGTTCAGTGATTCTAATTCGATCACTGTAGTAATAGCAGTTCAGTGATTCTAATTCGATCACTGTATCAATACCAGTTCGAAAGTAGCACTCACTGTTCAGTTCCAATATCAGTTCGAAAGTAGCAATCATTGTTCAGTAGCAATATCAGTTCGGAAGTAGCAATCACTGTTCAGTAACAATATCAGTTCGAAAGTAGCAATCACTGTTTGGTGATCACAGTAGAAATTTTAGTTGATTTTGATAATTTTGAGTACGGTGATTACAAAAGCAGTTAAATTTACCTAAAATTTATTAATTAATTAATTGTGATTACAAAAGCAGGTACATTTTGGATATTGTTAAAATTAATAAAAATGTAAATGTAAAAAATAAAAAAAATGTGGAGTATAAATTCTCATAAATTCGTCATTTTTTGTTGTGATCGCAATAGCAATATAAAATCACAGTGATTTAAAAATAGCAATCACTGAAATCACAGTGATTCAAAAATAGCAATATCGCTCATCACTAGTTGACACCTTGGCGGTACATTTCGAACATATTTCTGTCATTTCATAGTTGATGATTTACGCTTAATACAGATCTACAATAAAGTATATCAATCGTTTTAAAATTTACCGGCTATAACGTTTTCGTCTTTATGCGTAAGAATTTTTTCCCAATATTGAAAAATTTACTTATTTAATGTATACCTTAGCCACAAAAACGTGTGGTCGGGTCTGCTAGTAATTTATACAAATATGAGTATTATTTCTAAATGACAAAACTAATAAGAGATGATTGTAGAAGGATACAACGGTCCTGCATTCTTTATAAAAAGTGTGGTTCCGCTCGAATTCAACCTTATTTATATTATTTGGAAATTACAAAAATTGTGCAATACAATTGAACAATATAAATGATAAATACATAAACGTTCAATTGTTTTTTATCAACACTAACTTAATTCTGCCATTGTTGTCGTGCTGCGGCAGCATTTTTGGCTTGGATAAAATATTGTATTCCCCATTTGCATAAAAATACATTTCTATAGTTCTTATTCCCGTCGTAGGTTGACTTATTGCAACATGACATCTGAAATAGTAGCAAATATGCATCGTGTGTTCGTGGCGCAATAATATCGCGAAAATGTGTATAGTATTGTCCTCATGTGTCAAATTTTTATTTTCCCAAACCAATTTTTATTTTCCCATATGTGTATACATCAACAGACAAGAAGTCAAACTAATGGGTCGATTAGGGCATATTTTCCGTATAAATAAAATCACACTATAATTTGCAATAGACGCAAATTCGTGATTTTATTTATATTGTGTGATTCCAAAGCTGAGTCGAAGCTTTTTGCTTATATATGTGTATGTATACATCGAATATGATTTAATATAATACAAATATAATACAATGCAAAATACAGTTTTTCTGTGTAATGTATAATCTATTTGTATTTTACTTCATTTATCAAATTAAAATGTATGTGCGTAGACATATGTAAATAGTTGTATGTGTGCCAAATGTTGTGCAATTTCACTTGTATTCATATGTTCCTTTGCCATTTTTGCTTTTGCATGGTTCAATTTCATCCATTATACACAAGTATTTAATGCAATATATTTTCTCTGTCCAATAAAGCCTTTGTTATTGTAATTTTTATGGTAACAGTAGTAATTTCGAATTGTTGCAAGCACAGCAATAATGTCAAATTTTATTTACTGTAAATTGCATACTCCCTTCGGCGCGTAGATGTGCATATGGCTTCACAGCCACACATAAACACGTGTGATCTATTTTAAATATCTCCCAGTCAAATTTTACTATTTTCCCAATCAAATGAATTGCAAACTATTGGTTATTTCTAATTTATTTCAATATATTATGCAGCACTTTTATTGGGTTCCTTTAAATAAATGTTTATAAAAATCATGTTCACATAACTGCTCCTCTCTTCTTTATAACGTAGTTGATAAGCAGTGATTTTAAGATTTTAAAATACTCATATGTCATAGCTCATACATTTTTTTGAAATTTCCTCTCAGATATCTTTCGCTATAGTTTTCTGTATTATCGTTCTGTAGCTTTAATTTCTACAGAGTTACGGTCCATGAGGCATATAGATTTATATTTTTAAATTCGATATTACTGGGCTTTTGACTATTTTAAATTTTAAGTTTTAAAAACTATAAGTGATACGCTGATAACACTGAAAATTTTTTAAATATATTCCAAAATTGGAGTATATTATTCTAATTATAATGAAAGGCCGTTGGTCATCCTAAATTTTGAAAATTTCGAATTTTTGATGAAATCTGATACACTTATTTTATGACGCTCTGATAATTTTAGTATCGCAGCCGAAGGTTTAGCACCATATTCACAAACTTATACCTAAGCCACAAATTAAATAAGAAACGTGAAGAGAGAAGCGTTCCCAATGCCTTATAATCAGAGAGAAAGGCAACGGACACCAAAGACTGGAGGTCGTAATCAAGTTTCAGCTCATTACAAATAAAATATAATACCATGTTCGAAGTGTCCTTATTTTACATTTTTCAAATGAACCCACGCAAGAAACGAGAAAGAACATTCATATGTACTTATAACTTTTGTTTGTTTAAGCCCGTGCGATGCCGGAGCTGTCTGCTAGTTTTCCAATAAAGCGGGTTTGTTAAATACTATAACTTGCTAAATATAAGGTCAGAGAAGAGGTGCATTCAAATTGGTATTAATCGTGATCGCCTTTCAAGATCCCAGGTTCCGAATACTTCCGGTGGGATTCAGTCATTAAGTAAGAATTCTTAACTGCAGGAATAATCTTGGATATACTACACAGTAGTGGTTGAAAAGTGCAAAATCGGCTCACAAATTAAATCAGTTCATGCTATATATAAAAAATTTAGGTATTCCAGTGGAATAAGGTTTTTTAATAAAATTGTTCTCGAATAAAGACCTTCATTAGAAATATGTTTAGTTTTTGGTCTAGCCCCATGCATTTTTTACTCGACTTTTTCCTTATATGCGTAACTTCTTTTCTTTGGTTAAGTGTATGCCCAACTTGTCTGAAGAGTCGATAAAATTAAGTGAGAATATATAACATTTCAAATAAAGTATTAGAAAAACGTGAAGATATTTATCCTCCTCTGTGCTTCCAAATTAGCATTCTATACAGTAAACAAAATGTTTTACATATACAAAATATTCTTCAAATTTTAAATCCTCTTTATGGGAGTAAGTTACCTCCTCACTTCGAACTCGAATTTATATTGCATATCTAATACTCCTGTTTCAATGCATTGATAATCTGCTTTATATTGCGACAAGTTCAGTGTGCAATAGTTACTTTACATATGTATGCTAATGTGTAATGTGTGCATTTGTATATTCAACAATTCCCTGTCTTCATTCGTTCTAAATCAAAGGCGCAACAAGGCAACCTTCATCTCAACACAAAGTGCACAACTACAACAGCAGCACCAGAGGCGTCAGCAATGTCGGTGGAAACGCTGCAACAACTGCGGACGGGTAAACAGTGGCACTTTGAAAGTTTCAAAGTTCACATTGAGACGAGGTCGCACCGAAATGACAAGTATCGATGCTGCTACAAGTACATAAATACACTATTCTTGCCTATTGGCATTGCAAGTATCGAGTAAGAAGGTAAATGGAGAACGGAAGCAGTCAGAGACAAAATGTAAAGAATATATGCTTCCGATGCTGCAGTTATCGGAGTCAGCAAACATGAACTCTACTCGTATATAGTATGTATGTAAGCATAGGTTTCCACAGTATTGGACACATACAGCACAATGTTTGTGAATATAAAGGAGATCATTAAATATAAACAAGTACAACTTTTGACATAAAATTCAGGATGAGATCGGTTTTAGAAGAAAAATGTTACGAGGGCTGCTATATATATTTCTGGCCTGATAATGAAAATAGGAATATTTATCAACGAAAATGGTTTTATTGTTTTTCAAAATATTCTCCATCAACATTTATACACTTTTGCATGCGCTCAAACCAATTTTCGAAGCACTTTTTTGAGCCTTTTTTTGAGCGATTGCCAAATTGTGCGGGATCCAACGAGAACAAACCAGTTTTTCACAGTGCTATAGGATGGTGCTTCATAGCCATACAAAGATTTTAGTTCATCGATGCACTCTTGTCGCGATAATCCACGTCGAAAGTTGTAAAAAATGATCGCGGGTGCGGGATGATTGTGCGGGATCCAACGAGAACAAACCAGTTTTTCACAGTGCTATAGGATGGTGCTTCATAGCCATACAAAGATTTTAGTTCATCGATGCACTCTTGTCGCGATAATCCACGTCGAAAGTTGTAAAAAATGATCGCGGGTGCGGGATGATTGTGCGGGATCCAACGAGAACAAACCAGTTTTTCACAGTGCTATAGGATGGTGCTTCATAGCCATACAAAGATTTTAGTTCATCGATGCACTCTTGTCGCGATAATCCACGTCGAAAGTTGTAAAAAATGATCGCACGAAAATGTTCACGAGTTAATTCCACTTTTTGGCCGAGATGAATTTTGTAATTCCCTGTAAATAAAACAATTCACGATTAAATGACAAAACGTTCTGAGTGATGTTAGGCTAAAAAATGTCAAACTTTCCAATGGAAATGTCAGATTGCACCTGACAACACTTAGTGTTGCCTAGGCCAGAAATATATATAGCAGCCCTCGTATATGTGTACAAAGTATCGAAAACGTAAATTTGCGCAGTATGGCGTATGTGCAACATTTGGCTATACTGGGTTTAAAATTTATTTATTCTTACACTAAGTGTGTTGAAAAGGACAAAATCATACAAAATTACATTAAAGGGCATTATGTTTTGAACAAATAGTAGAAAATTCGAAAATCAATTGTTTTTATATTATCAAGTGGTTATGTTTAATTGGCCACAACTGTATTATTTATTCTCATGCAGACCTTAATACTTAAACAAGCACATGTGTTCCACTAAACAAGTGTGAATTACAAATAAAAGTTAGCGTAGCGTATACTAGCTGTTCATCAATGAATTTCCTCAAACGTGTGTAACTGCATTTCCGTGTATATTTATAAGTATTTCCACTAACAATGATTAATACTGGCGAACATGAACAGTGCAACTGATAAAACTATGGATATTGCAGCAGTTAAAATCTGCAAGGTATGCAATTCAATAAACGAGTATGTATATCATCGTTGTTAGGCTGTGTGACAAAACTTCTCTTCCAATTTTTGAATGGCTGTTAGACCGTTGCGGTTTCATATTGAAATATTATGTTTCAAAAAGTTGACTATCGAAGTATTTCATGAATTTGATAAAGTTGTTCTCTATCTTTGAAATATCAATTTGTCTTCTTAATGTCGGGAAATAATCAATAAAAACCTTAATACACACGATATTAATATTAACTTTTTATTGGCAAAAGTTTTCAGTATTCATTAAGTAAAATTCCTTTTAATCCGTACCATTTTGCTTAAAAATTCGTAACAACGTTTTCTTCATGTTTGGCATTTGTTATGTTTAAAAAACCCTCTAGAATTGGCAATAGCAGGTGACACATAACAGCAAAGTTCAACAAAGTAGAGATTGACTGAATAAATGTCAAAAAATGAAAATGAAAAATAAAATTTTCGGCCATAGTATCAAAAAATATATTCACCAACGCGTGAATATGTCAACCTTTATACTGGTGTAAATCAATGTAAATTTGTAAGCAGACAGTATTTCAACATATATGTGAGAACATTTCACACTATCAGCACAACTATGTGCTTTCATAACTTTTTTCCTAAGCTAGAAAAACTTCCCGCTGGGATTTGTGTTACACACACTTTTCATATTTCTATTTTGAGGATAAAAACTTTGACACGCTTGCGCGTTTCTCCACACCTTACCATACTTTTTTGTTGCAAAAGCACCTAATGTCTCTTGATGGATTTGCACTCTTAGCCCATAAAAATGTCAAAAGCCGTTACGTGTATATATGGATATTTATGTGCGAAAAATGTAGAACTTATACTCAATCGAACACCACAAATTGGCAAAAGCGAACAACTCTCTGTGATCGAAAAAATACAATGTCAAATATTGAGCTAAATTCAGTTAAAACTAACAGTTGGTAAGTGTGGAAAGTAAATGGCATGCAAAAAAGCATAAAAATCGCTATGCAGCCTTCCACAACATATATTCATGTTACATATGTATTGATATATGTATATTATGGTAAGAGGACGTATTTTTTATACTCTCGCAACAAATGTTGCTAAAGAGAGTATTATAGTTTTGTTCACATAACGGTTGTTTGTAACACCAAAAACTAAACGAGTTAGATATAGGGTTATATATACCAAATTGATCAGGGTGAAGAGTGGAGTTCAAATCCAAAAGTCTGTCTGTCTGTCCGTCCGTCCGTCCGTCCGTCCGTCCGTCTGTCTTTGCAAGCTGTAACTTGACTACTGCCACGCCCACAAAATGGCGAAAACCGAAAACACATAAAGTGCCATAACTAAGCCATAAATAAAGCTATGGAAATAAAATTTGGTATGAAGGATCGCACTATGAAGGGGCATATTTGGATGTAATTTTTTGGGGGAAGTGGGCGGGGCCCCGCCCCCTACTAAGATTTTTGTACATATCTCGCAAAACAATAGAGCTTAATAAACCAGTCGTTTTTTTAGCCACTTCCTAATACAGTCCAAAAACGAAAGAAATCAGATCATAACCACGCCCACCTCCCATACAAAAGTTAGGTTGAAAATTACTCACTAACGAAAAACGTCAGAAACACTAAATTTCACATAAGAAATGGCAGATGAAAGCTGCACTCAGATTTTTTTACAAAATGGAAAATGGGCGTGGCGTCGCCCACTTATAGGTCAAAAACCATATCTCAGGAACTACTCGACCGATTTCAATGAAACTTGGTTTGTAATAGTTTCCTTGCATCCCAATGATATGTTGTGAAAATAGGCCAAATCGCTTCACAACCACGCCTACTTCCTATATACCAGAACTTTGAAGACAATCTGAATCGTTTACTTTACAATATATAAAGTAAGTACTAGTGAAGTTATCGGTGCAGAACTTTGCACAAATACTATGTTAATAGTGTGGCAGCCCCATTCTAAAAATCGCCGAAATCGGACCATAGGTTTTTAAGGCCCCATATATCGAACACGAGGACCTCGCTGCTTCTAACCTAATATTATGGTTTCCAACTTTCAATGGATTTTATACGAATATGTGGGTCAAATTGTGTATTATATAATATAAATAAAGTTAAATATATAAATTGCGAGAGTATAAAATGTTCGGTTGCACCCGAACTTAGCCCTTCCTTACTTGTTTTAAATAGTGTTCCTCACGGAGGCTGAGGCTCCGTCAAATCTCTTGTTAGAGTGAGGTGCACTTTTCATGTGTGGCATCTTAGGCTTTACTAATCCAAGCGATGCACGCATTCACCCCCTTACTCATGGCATTATTCTAAAATTCGTCAGGTTTCTGAAACTAATTAGGTCAATGTAGATATCGTTAGGGTACAGGGCAGTAACACCTATCTATTTACATATATATCTTTCTTTCCACCAATCAATCTATCTACATATGTATATCTATATATGCAATACATACGAGTTTTCAAACCTGAAACTTGAATATATTCTACATGTATCGGTTAATATTTTGCAAAATTAAGTGAACATTTTAATATACACTAGTGTTGTGACAAAAATTTATGAAATCCCCCATGTACTACGATATATTTAATTACTTTCGTTATTCTGGCGGACTTAAAACCGAATAAATTAGACAATTTATAAGTTATCTTAAAAGAGTGTGCGGAACAGGAAATACAGTCTAGAGTTTGTTATAGAGTATAAACCTTCCCCTTATCACAATACGAGGGCTGCTATATATATTTCTGGCCTAATAATGAAAATAGGAATATTTATCAACGAAAATGGTTTTATTGTTTTTCAAAATATTCTCCATCAACATTTATACACTTTTGCATGCGCTCAAACCAATTTTCTAAGCACTTTTTTGGGCCTTTTTTTGAGCGATTATCAAATTGTGCGGGATCCAACGAGAACAAACCTTTTTTACGGCCAGGTGTTCATGCAATATCGAATATATGCTGGTGGGAGAAATGCATAGGCATGCCTCTATCTGAAGGTATGTTACATGACGGTCTTGCATTATCAGTTCACGTACGGCATCGATGTTTTCTGGCACAACGGCTGTTTTTGGACGACCTTCACGGAATTCGTTTGAGCGAGCGTCGGCCACGATTGAATTCGTTGTACCAGTTTTTCACAGTGCTATAGGATGGTGCTTCATAGCCATACAAAGATTTTAGTTTATCGATGTACTCTGATCGCGACCAGATCCACGTCGAGAGTTGTGAAAAATGATCGCACGAAAATGTTCACGAGTTAATTCCATTTTTTGGCCGAGATGAATTTTTTAATTCCCTATAAATAAACCAATTCACGATTAAATGAAAAATCGTTCTGAGTGATGTTATGCTAAAAAATGTCAAACTTTCCAATAAAAATGTCAGATTGCACCTGACAACACTTAGTGTTGCCTAGGCCAGAAATATGTATAGCAGCCCTCATATACACAACCTAATAGTGAAATCGGTGTAGAACTAGTACTAGGCCCACACCCCTAATAAAATGATATTTTATATCACACCAAATGCGATTGCAATCTATTCACGGTTTCGGCCTTGCCGTGGTAGCTATATTTTACCTCTGAGGTTTGCAAATTGTATAAGGCAAACTGTTTGAGCTATTTTCCTTCAAATTGTGGTTAGACTGAGCACATTATAAATACATTTCTTTTTTATAGTTTTCTGTTTATTACTGTAATCAATCATCGCCAGACTACCGAAAAAGTTTGACCGTAAGAGTCCAATAAATGTTTTGAGATATTTATATTCGAGAGCTATCGGATATATTTCCAAAAAATTGGGTTCAGCGTCTGGAATTCTGCAAGGTGACCATCCAAAAGAAATCGAGTTCCATACATAATGGCATCGAATGTACTTTCACAGGAATAAAGAATTTCATTGATATCCCAAACCGTTTCTGTTTTATTTAAAAAAACTTTTGTTGTGCTCTTATTGAAAAACGCAGTATAATCAATAGAATTGCATTTTTTGACAGAAGAATAAGACAATTTCGTTATAGAGAGAAACAAATTAGAGATGTTAAGAGACAAATATAAAGTAAGGCTAACGGTAAAGTAATATTTAATTGATTAAAGTTTTGCAAAAATAAATATTATCTCTTTTGTTTTTTGCTAATAATGAAATACCATTCACAAAAAGTAAACGTTTTTAACCAAAAGTCTTCCTAAACTCACACAATATCTAAATTATGTTTTCGGTGTACACATGAACATGTATTTTCACTCACTGAGTCAGTCATTTGGCGATTCTGTTACAATAAATATTTATTTTATAGTAATACAACTTGCAAACGCAAATAAAAATAAACTAACATTCTGTTAATGGATTTACTACTAACATTCACATACTCTACATATCAAAAAGTCAAGAATATAACTGTTAAAAACTTACATTTTGATTATTTCTGCAATCGAAATATGATTTGACGAAATACAAAAGCCAATGTCCGACATTAACAGAAAAAATTAACTCAAATACCTAAATGTCATTATTTTGTTGCAATGGATACGTTATAGGATACATTAAGCACAGTGAGAAATTTAGAGCAGAAGCAAGAAATATTATGTTAAAATATTAGAGAATTTTAAATACAACGTTTTTTTCTGTCAACACGCTCTTGTTAAGCTCCTACTAAAAGCAGAGTAAATATTATCTTACATACATACTTTCCAAATAATGTGGTCCAAGCGGCTTACCGTAAATAAACATAAAAGCGAATGAACGAAAATAATTCATATTTTAATTAATTATATTACAATAACCTAACTAACTGTCTATAAGCTACTTCTCTTGCAGGCATTTAGAACTCTGAGCTCCGTGGAATATATTACTTTACAGAATTATTTGCTTGTCTAAGTATAATTTGTACTCTCGCCTCTTTCTCTCACGTACACATGGTATTTTCATAGATAAACATTTTGTATGCTGCAAGATTACGTACATAGAGGAATTTCACCTTTGTATTGCAAGAAATTCAACTGTTAAGTTTAATTTAGAACTAAGCTCTCATGACATATCTTTAAGATTACTGCTCATTTTGTAAATTAACATTCCAACTAAAAGGTTTCTATGTATGCTATAGCACAAAAGTCGCAGAAAGAAATCTCTTCTCGCTCACTTCTCATATTACATCACTTGGTTTCCAGTATGGCAATGCTTTTAAATGTGCTAAAATATAAATGTTGTAAAGGCTTCCTATGGATGCTATGCAACTCTATGTGGAATAACTAAAATTTATCTCTTTCTATTATCTTTTAACAGACTTACGTTAATAATGAACGATTGGAATGTGCATAAAAAGAGTGTCAGAAAAGTACATCCTGTGGATGCTGTTTCACTTTTGATGAAAATGTAAACGTACGTTCTCCCGCCATTTCTCTCATGTTATATATCATTTAACTGAGCTATCTTAGGCCGAATAATTTCCACGTGCTAAAAGGTAAATGTTGTAAAAAGACTTTGTGTGGAAGCTGTGAGATTCAAAGTCTCTTGTTACTGCTTATTTTACTGACACTCTGGTTGCAACATTACAATGTGCTACACAAGCACATTTCAGCACAATATTCAAGTGCTAAATGTTAGTTTCCGTAAAACAACTTCACGTGGATACTGTGCAACTACTCTTCTCATGTTCATCCTATCACTAACCTTTGTCACTAACTTACAAAATAATTAACCTTATAAATGTGCTAAAATGTAAATGACCTGAAAGTAATCGAGTGGATGCTGCATTTTCTCTCTTTATTAATCTTTAATCATATACTTGCTTAAAATTAGTACAACATCCACTTTCTACACTAAAAAATAATTCATTTGAGGAACGTATTCAAAGTGCTACCAGCCGTATAGCATTTGAGGGACTTCCTGTGGCTCTTAGGCAACAGATGATAACTGAATTGAACACTCTCGCGTGTTCTCTCTCATATATTTTTCTGCTCCCTACATAAACTTGCAGCTAAGTATTAACTGTATTCAAAGTACTAAAACGTAAATTCTTCAAAAGAGCGTAAAATGAAGACGCGAGCACATTAAAAATAAATTCCATCACTTCCACGAAAAGTGTATAGCAATAGGTTATTACAAAACAGAGTAAGCAAAGTACATATCACACAGGATATGACTCTGAGAGAGTGTTGAAGTTAGTACTTGTATGAAAATGTACCGAGCCGAGTATTAAGCTCGTAAGCCCGACAAACTTTGCACACTCAACAGCTTTCGGCACACTGAGTCCTGATAACCACTGTTGTAGTTCGCTATTCAAATACAGCATCCAATTTAAGAGCATATATTGGTTAACAATCACACACACAAGCATAGACTTAACTAATAAACGTGGTACGAATGCAAGTTTTTCGGGGTTTAAGCTACCATAAGTTCCTGAGCTGTTTTTAGTACTTATTAGAACGCGTACTGTAACGGATGAGCAACAGAAAAAACTGTGAATCGTGCGGTCACCTAAACTACTTACGATAATTATTACAATTTGCAGTGGGTATCTAATGCAATTACTACAGCTCTATAGAATCATAAAGGAATGCTAATCGAATGCATAGTTAAAAGCACAAAGTAGGTGCAAAGGAAAGACTGGTTTGGAGAGGTGTTCTCTCAAACGTATACTCTTTTCATTTATTTGATTGTAATTCTTCTTTCTTTTGCTTATATGTATTTCCAATATAATTCTTATTTTTAAATTTTCCGTGAGTTAGAGGAATTGTTTGGAGCAATGTTAATGATTAAAAAATATATTAAATAAATAAGTGTCGTTTGGAATGATAGTACTCTAATGGTGTGAAATGGAAACGAAGGAGTCCAAGGTGAGTGTTGTGGGAAAATTAAACTGATAATGCTCACATGTATGTATATATAATTTTGAGCTATTTAATTCAAATAAAAGTTAAATAAATATAAGGGGAATTGGGATGGTTATTAAAAAAAGTATATATAACTAACGATAATTGGGGAAGTACTTATAACGCGTAAGGCTTTCCTGATCTATAAAGTTAACTTTCCGATAAATTATAGTGGCAATAAATGTGACGGTAATAGAAATGATAACTGAGCTGACTACCTCAGAACATCCGCAATGTCTCACAATGAATACATGTACCTTAACACATTCAGCTCATTCTTTTAAGTTTGAATATTGTGTGAGTATGTGCGAAGAAGATCTTCTTATTAGAAATACTTAGTGTGCCGTTTATATTTCTGACATTGTACTGTGGCACTCCCCATAATTGCCTCCCACTAATTTCCGAATGTTCCTTAAAATTTGCTAACATTTTCTGACCCACACCTTTTTTTCATAACCCAAAACTACATTCAAGGAAGTAACTTGCAATTGTCGCGTAGCAAGGTCACGTCTTTAGAAACTTTTACTTTGTGTATGCTGAACATTAAACTCTTAAGGCGATGGGAATACGCACAAGAAGGAAGAAACGGTGGAAAAATTTCGAAGAAAAGAAAATGGATAAACTAAGGAAATATTTTAGTGTGAAGCAAGGAAATCCGACTTCACGGCGGTGGTCCATTTTCAACGGAAAAGCAATGATGGTAGTATACTTCCCTGAGCGTCGCTCTGTCACCGCTCATTAACGCCTGCTGAAACAGAGTGTCAAGAGCTTCATTGCTCATCAGAGGTGCTTGTGGGCACCAACAGGGCAACGGTCAATTAATTGTTTCTAGGGTTACTTTCATTGTACCAGCAGAGTTGGTTCATTGCTAGTGTTTTGTTCTTCTTCTTTTTTGTCTTCTTCTTATTGCCGTTTTTATTCTACTTCTTGTAACCATAGTGATGTACGCAACACCCTCACCGCCCACTTGTAGCATCGCTGAGGGTGCAGGGCTCTTGATTGTGTTGGTTTTTCGCGCAAGAATTTTGAATCAACTAATTGAATGGAACAATAAAGTAAAGAGGAAAGAAAGCCAAACGGAAGTCCCCTCTTAAGTACTGTGCAAAGCGTCAAAGAATGTTAATGGTTTATTCTGTCAATACAAGCTAGGATATGGGCTTCGAGTGTAATTGAGAAATAAGTAAAAGTTCCATGAAAGTAAAATCGCAGATATGTGGAAAATGCTAGCGGCGTCTTCTTGTAAAATGAGTACGAAATGAATATAGCAGAAAATAATTGCTTAATTGCGAATATCGACACATTCGCATCAATTCATCGCTTCACCTTCATTTTATATGCGATATGTTTTTTACACCCTTAAACTTTCGCATTCTGAGATTTAACTCGTCCTTCACCCGTGTACTCACAGACTTTAGCACTTTAACACTCTGGCAACGTTAAGTTGGCAAGTGCTTCTATGCTGGCATCCGTGCCTTTTACTTACTTACTCCTACGTGAGCCGTCAGGCTGGTTATAGAGGTCGCATCTATAGCTCGAAAGGCGTTTAACAATTTGCATTGGATTCGTCATAAGTGAGTGCAATTTTAAATTAATTAAAAGTGGTTTTTACTAAAACTCAGAGCCAGGTGTTGCGTAGTTCGCGGTGTTTATTTATGTTAGTAGTAGATTTAAGATGAAAATGATCCTCCCTAGCATGATCCTCTGTACCAACTTTTGCTTTCATAACTTTATTTTTGCTTTAGTTATGGTACTTTCTACTTTTTCTGTTAACGCTATTTTGTGGTAGTGGCAGCGGTCCGATTTCACTTATCTACAATACCAACATTCTTATGTTGCCAAGGTTTATCAAGATATCTTATTTCCAACTCTACTCTTCACTCAGACCACTTTGGTATAGATAATTCTATATCTTATGCGTTAAGTTTTAGTACTTACAAAGAACTGTTATGCAGCGAAGTTCATATGCTAGTAAACGTATGCAAACGTCGCAAATATAAATTTGTAAAGAATGTATATAAACAAAGGAATTGAAAATATGAAATGTATGAAAAATTTTCCACATGATGAAAGCTGACACAGAAAATTCTAAAAGCAAAATCATACAAAAGAGAAACCAGCCAAGCCTGCAGAATGAACTTACACCGGCAAAAAGTACAAACAACTCGACATTGGTTTTAGTGACACAAACCAAACGCTATGAGAATTGTATTCCAACGTGGCTATGATAACACTAAGTAAATTTGTTGTTGTAGTTATGTAAGCAATGACTAACAAAAACGGGCCGCAAGCCGCCGCAGCAGAACAACGGGATAAAGTTGACACTGACTCTCATATTTTGTGCTTGTTGAGCCGAGTCCAATGGATGTGAATACATAACAGGCCGACGGGACAAAAACAGAAACAAATTGTTCAAAACAAAGCGAAAGGGGCGTTAATATGGGAATAACAGAAAAGGGTAAAATTTAGGAACCTACATTCATTCTTACAACAAATTTATGTTCATATGTCAGGATATGTGTATGCACATATGTATGTATGTAAAATGGAGGTATCTAGAGTGGGCTGAGTTGACGACAGAACCACTCAAGCGGAGCGTCGAGTTGAGATATGTACATATATACTCGTCCATATGTGTATTCCGTAGACATGCATATTAAAGCATTTATAAACGTGCATTAATGTGTTACAAGCTATAAAATACTGTCTGAAAACAGGTGAGGGCATAAGCGTGCAAAAGTGACGGCCGCCAACGACACAGTGACGAAACAATAGAGCAACAGATGGTAAGAGTGCAACAAATTACAAAGGTTAATAAGTGTGATGGTTCGTACATAGCATGGGTACTAAAAAAACAAAAACAAGAATTAGAGAATTCATTTATAGTATAATATTACCTCTAAACAATGTAATACAAAATATATAATCGTGGTCTTATAAATGCTAACAGTCTATCAAAGCGAGCACACAACATATCAATGGGCGTGATGCAATGAGGTGAACCGGAAGTGTGAGAGTCTCGACATAGTAATAAGTTGTCTTAAACGTGAGGTGATTTGCATAGTGCCAACCTGGCTGCACATCTCAATCTACTTATATATTTGCTATAAATAAGTGTTTGTGTTTGTATATCTTATATGTAAGACTACGTTTAGCTTCAGAACATATATACATATGTACATAACAAGATGTATGTGCTGCTGACCCAAGTACCATGTAATTGCGTAGGCGAACCGGCAATGTCTACATATTAATTTCAACGCTAAATTAATCTCGAATTGTTGCTGATGTTCTTTAGAGGGTTGTGCTGATAAGTGATGGGCAAAAACGAAAGCAGCAGGTGGTAATAATGAGAGAAAGTATTAAATATACTTATATACTTATGTATATAGTATTAGTTAATTTCTATCAAAACTAAACAAGCTGCAAATGTGAAATTTTTAGTGATTATTAATGAATCGATTTTCTACTAAATAAAATGAGAGTGTTCATTTTATCTTTCTTCAATATTTTTTAATCATGTTTTTACGAAATCAATAGAAAAATTAATGATTTTCTAATTTTGTTTGACATTTTTTGCCAAGATCATATTTTTGAATTTTTGTATTAATTAATTTAAACATTTAATTATTTTTTTAAGAGTGTCTCGATCACCCTTTATTGAGATTTACATCAAAGAACCGATTGGGTAGCGATTCGTAGAAATTTCTAATACAATTTCATAAAATTAATGACCAAGCCTTTTTATGTTATTATTTAATGAAATATTGCCTGCGAGTCTCGAAAACTTTCCCAACCAATGATATTCACACGTTTTCTAATATATTGATGTCGGTGAGTAAGGCGGACACTGCATTAAAACATTTTGTCCCTTAATTCAAGACTTAATACTGGACAACTTTTAACATGTGCATTACAATCACGAAAATACTATGGCAAAGCTCCAAACTAATTTTGAAAATATATATAAATCAGTTCCCCGTACATTTAATATGCCTTTGCAGTCATATTAGTATTCAAAAATTGCAGCATATACCATGGTTGAAGATGGCTCACCGACCCATCATACCATTCCACGACTATTTAGCCATTCCAGCCAACGTTACTCCGATCGAACATCATGGAAATAATAATTATACACTTCGGGTTCTTCCAAATAAGATTTAATTTCTTCTGAAAAAACAGCATTGTACCAATTAGACTTCCATCTCTGTGCACCTAGGTAAAATGTAATCTGTATCTCTTCGGTCATCGTTAAAGGGTAATTGTTTCATTAGTTTTAATATTTTTACTTATGGTACGTATGGAGGATACTTTGTAATCTATTAAACAGGAGATAAGCTCGCTTTAGCATAATATTTGCCCTGCTCTTGACGGTCGATTGATGAAAATTGGATGCTTCTCTTAAAATTGCTCAACTATCAGCAACGGAAAATATTTTATTGTTACTGCCTTTATGATTTCCGTGTGTACCCCACTTATAACCTAAACAATTGCATTTAACTTTTTGACTTCTGACGATTTTTTTTGAAATATCAGTTATCGAAAGCTATAACTCTTCTAAGCTTCGGATAATCATATTAAATAAAATATAGCATTTAGGCAGTACAAAAAACCATAACTGTCCAAACTCCGAAGAAACTATATAAAGGGACATTTTCATTCGTACATAGAAGAAACAAGTAAGAAAGGGATTAGTTCGGGTGCAATTGAAGATTTTATACTCTCGCAATTATTTACATATGTATATTTAATTAAGGTAATAAACGATTTGGCCCACATTTTTGGCACAAAGTCTATTAGAATAGCAAAAATCGTTATACATAAAATATGAGGGCTGGGTTAATTGCTTGACCGATTTCAAATATTTTTGCCATTATATACGGGTTTTTAGGTTCACTTAATTATGCTATGATATCTCACATACCAACAGTAAAATTGAAAGTCCGTATATGAGGAATATGGCGTCTAGAGGAAATATTGTCTGCCCTGGTTTTGTCTAATTTTTTGATAAAAATAACCTTTATGTGAACAAAACAGTTATAATCTATGCAACATGTTGCGTTTGTATACGAGTAGAAAAGTATGAAATTGTGTGTTCGCTAAAATACACACATACATACATACATACATGACAAAGTGTTTACTACATAAAAAATAATTAACAAAATTACAAGTGCTGTGCTCAGCAAAAAACATTCAGGAAAAGTGCAACAATATACAAATGTGGCAAGTAAAAAGCAAAAAGTATAATATGAAAACCGATTAAAAAGGTTTGTGCAAAAATTTGTCACTTGGATTATGATCTGAACGAGATAGTTTCCGAGTAAAGAAACTTTAAATGTGAGCGTCCGTTTCAAAAGGGAATATTTTTACGCATAAGTTCAAAATAGTGGCGGAAGAAAGGATAGTAATGCGGAAAAAAACATCGAGAACGGAAATTATAAGGGAATAAATTTAAAGTTCTCGTTTTAATTGGATTATTTTTGTTTCGGCATCGTTTTGTAACACCATTCTATATTATTTTGAGGTTATGATGAGTTTTACGATACCTTGCTCACATACATTTTCAAAATTTTGTATAACCGAAAGACGAAGATTGAAGAAGCAATATTTTTAACACGGTTGATAACTCCACATGAAGCACAACTAATAGGCACTGAGCTCTTCATGTACGATATAGGGACCTTGAAAAGTTATAGTCCGATTTCGACAATTTTTCAACACGTAATGTCACAGTTCAAATACAGTATTTGTGTAAAATTGTATTCCGCTATCTTCTTTGATTCTTTATGTATATATTATATATCAAAATAGAGTTATATGGGAGGTAGGTGTGGTTGCGATTTCACTTATTTTTCATTCATTAATATATGATTGTTCACCCATAAGTGGGCGATTGCCAAAAACAAATGTTAAGATGTAGATATCTCCTTTTGTAAAGTTACTCCACAGTTGGAATTCATGCTTCATAAATATTTGTGTTCAAAAGTTCTTTTCGACACATACCACAAACCATTATCTCCCTACACTTCTTAGCCTTATTGCCATCTTTTAGTATATATTACTAAATTTCGAGAACCAGTCCAATCAGGCACAAAGTGCCCTTAATTAATATAATTGGATTTACGAACCCATTAAATGCTATGGGTACTTTTGAAATGTGTGTCAATGTTTAGCTAATCGACCAAGAGCTTCCTCATCGTGTAAACTGAAATTGGCAATCAGCATAGTATAGGGAGGAAAATGTTGGAGTTTTGAGCTCGCGGTGTGGTGTTAAAAAATAGAGAAGTGTAAAAACTAATTCACTTTAAACTCTCTGCTATTTCAACCACACGTGCAAATGTAAACAAAGCTCACAAACAATGTTTTACCAACAAAAGTTTATTTACTATAGGCAAACAGACACATACTTAGGTAGCTGTAGATATAGTGAATTTACTTTCATTTACATACAGATGTATATACGAGTATTACAGAAATGTGCCGACTTTTCCTTTTTCTGACCGCCACGCAACGCCTTTACTCCTAACGTTATAGTAAGTACATAAATTTCGAAATACATAGTCCAGACAGATATAAAAATATATGTTTAATGCGCTTTTGTTTTCCAACACGTCTGATACTAATTTTTTATGCACTACAACGGTGGTCGTTAGCCAAGCATACCACCACTGCATCATGCTCACTGTCATGGCTGCTTGGCGCTGGTGAAAGGATATCCCATAACAATTGCAGCATTAACACTTTTTCATGCAAACGACATTAGCTGCAAAACGGTCGCATTGGCATGAGCTGCCGAGCGATATGCTGTCAAAGCGGTTGGTGTTTCCTGCTTGTCAACTGGAGAGAGCGAAAAATCTACAGCAAGTTGTGCATTAACTCGCTCACCTGTCGTCAGATTATCTGCTGTGTTGTTAGTGACTGCATTAGCTGTGGTAGCACATAGTACACAAAGACGGTGCTTAGTGCGACAGAATGCACATGCATGACTCTGTGTGCGTGTTTCTTTGCGGAGGAAATTTGAGTTGTAAGAATCAATACAAAAACCCTCTTCACTATGTTTCCGGTTGTTCCTTTTATTTTGTATATATATGGAAGCAGTTGTAATTCCTAGACCGTTTTCACTCATTTTCGTTACCAAGCTACACTATATCCAAGATTATACGTTCACTTAATTTATATCTCTAAGTTATCTGACATATTAAACGATATATACGGCATAAAGTCCACCGGAAGTTTTAAAGTTAGTATACCAGCTACAGGGCGCTGGAGGAAATATTGACTAGACTTTGTCCTTTTTCGGCACATAGACGCACTATTATAAGCTAAACATCCTATGTGAAATTCTTTACAATATCTGAGAAATGGACAGACAGACATTCGGATTTCAAATTTACTCATCACCCTGTACAAAAATCGTATGTGGGTGGGTATCTAGAGCAGAGAGAGAGAGAGAGAGAGCAGTTTTATGATATGTATAATAGGGATCTTGTTTCTCATGGTACTGAAACTAATTAAGCTTTCTGTAAAATAGCATGACAACAAAAGATGAAAGGATTTTTGGAAGTAATGTACTTCAAATTCTAATTAGAATTTAAATAAAATTATTATTTTGACCTAAGCAAACTTTAAGGCATCAATTAAAGAAGTTCAGATCGAACTGACTTCATGGGAAGTATAAAGACTAATAATATAGCTTAACACATTTAGGTCACAATTGTCAACTGTTTATTCATTTCACTTGTTAAAAAAAATTTTAATATTTGATGACATAAAAACATATATCAAACTTGAGACAAGTTTGGGTACTGCTTTTGTAAATTGTAAATGGCTAGAGCAGCCAGCATACGGTGTTTATAAATAATTGTTGTATTTGTGCGTAATTATAAGCGGCAACATATATATGTATATTTTCAAGGAAAGTGGGGCCACACTTTTTTCATATTTACTTTCA
Organism: Zeugodacus cucurbitae; assembly: GCF_028554725.1. Classification (NCBI taxonomy): domain Eukaryota; kingdom Metazoa; phylum Arthropoda; class Insecta; order Diptera; family Tephritidae; genus Zeugodacus; species Zeugodacus cucurbitae. Next base: position 42,260,408 of record NC_071669.1, read on the forward strand.
ACTCATTACCAGATATTGTTTTGCTCGTGTTATTCTTTGCCTTTCTTGGTTTTATTTATTTTTTCCTGAATTTAATACGAATGGCACACATTTCTTTATTTTTTTTTGTTATATGATATGTTTGTTTGTGTTGCTTCCCAAATTTTATTACCAACCCGACAAATACTGCCACCATTGTTTGCGGATGCTGCCATTCACAGCCGCCGACTGACTCCAAACGCAGCAGGAAGATTTCAATAAATTGTTTTGCTATTTCGTTCACTTTGCTGTTACAAACTCCGTTCCAATCACAACAGCCGTTGCCACTCTCATCCCTCTGCTGTGCACCAGGGGTTTACACGAATGCAATTGTGTGCGTGAGTTACATATACGAATAATTATGCAAAGACACCTGACGGTGCAATTGATAAGTACAATGAACTGTTGAAACAAATTGTAACATAATACCATTTCCGGCCTTTTACTAAAATGCTAAACAAATAAAGTAGTTGAAAATGAAAAAGACAATAAATTTCTTAAGAATTATCCAAATTAACAGTAATATGCTTAATCAACAATTTCATAAATACAATATGTTAAAACTAATTAATAAGCAAATTGTAATTAAACTAAGCTTGATTTTAAGTGAATAACATTAAATAAAGTAGTCTGTTCTTGGATGTCATCAGCGTCAGCTCGTTGCAATGTAAATTGATTTTTATTATTTTTTAAAAACCCGTTCACTACGACTAAAGAGAAAAGTGGCGCAGTCGGTAATCCTTGTAACTAATTACAAAGGATAGTGATAATTAAACTTATAATCCCCACAATAACTCTGCGAATCCGTAGCCAACTTAGGAAGTTGACCGGACCCTCTAGAGTATAAAATAATATAAAATTAAAAATTTGTGCAGTGAAAAGCGACCTCATTAACGGCGTAAATTCACCATAAATACGTAAAACACAACAAAAAACAACAACTCTCGCAACGAAAGTGTAAAAAGATTTGCAGTGAACACGTCTTAAACAAAGAAAGCGTGAATTCACCAAATCAATAAAGTGAATAAAGTGAAGTGACGAAAAAAAAAAAAATAAAAATTGAATCATCAAGGCAGCGAACGTTTGATAGAAGAAGAAGGATGGCGCAACAGGAACAGATCCAAAATCCAAATATGGAGCTATTAGAACAACTTAACCGTAGAGAAACGCAGCTGGAGCAACTACGCCTAGCATACGTCGAATTACAACAGCGACATTCTAATAACAACGATATACAAAGAGTCATAAAAAATATTCAACATATACCAACATTCACCGGAGAAGGAGACGTAACCATAAACTCCTTTATGAGCAGCATAGAATATCTGCTGTCAAATATCAGAGATGACGAAACAAAGAGGGAAGCTACTCGAGCAGTGTACTACAGGACCATACAAGGAGAAGCAAAGGACGTAATAATTAACATACCCCACCCTGACAACTGGAGAGAAATAAAGAAGGCGTTAAAACTTCGATACAAACCGATCAAGAAAGATCCCGAATAGCAGGACACCCTAGCAGCAGTAGCAGCCAATATCGCTTGCAATCGCCTAGGCAAAGCTATAGAGAACTTGAAGATAGTAAGGAAGTGAATAATTCTATTTTTTTTACAAGGAAGCCTCGGAGAGCTTACCCAGAATAATAATAACAATTGAAAATAAAAAATACGTTGCACTTATAGATACCGGAGCAAATATAAGTCTAGTGGATTCAGAATTAAACGAGTTTCGAAAAATTCCACTTAGAAATAAAATAACTATTAGTACAGTAACAAGCAAGGAAATAATTACCCACGAAGTGCATACTGAAGCACCAAAAGAATTTAATTTACCAGAAAATGCATATATAAGATGGCGATCAACACCATTAAAAAATAGAAAATATAATTTCGTAATAGGAATCGATTTATTAAACCATTTAAATACAATGATAAATCTAATGGAAGGAAAAATTTCACTAAATAAAATGGAATCGAATTTTTTAAAGAAATCATTCAATTTCAGTGAAATATGCGCTCTAGAAGCAACGAATAAAAAGATAAAAGGAATTCAGTTAGATCATTTAAATACAGAAGAATTTAAAGAACATCAATTTAATTTTGAATATATAAAGGGAAAAGAAAATATAGTAGCGGATTTTCTTAGTAGAATAGAAAATAACGAGGACGTTATCAAAGAGGAGAAGGAGGATAAAATTACTGAGGAAAATATAGAAAATTACTTAAACGTAGTTAATAATATTGATGATAATACATCAATGCAAACGATTCATTCAGCAGACGAAAACTTACTAGATCATTTTTATATAAAAAATGAAATAGTGAACAAATATAAAACACAAATTATCTTAACAAATAACAAGATAGAAGAACTAAAAATGATTCATGGCAAAAGAATTATTTTCATTTCGGAATATGATTTCGATAGATTGGGTGAAATATTTAGAAAATATATAACAAAAGGAAAAGTAGGAATTTATTCAGAATTATCTGAAAGACAGTATAATATAGTTCAAGAGAAACTAATAGAAATGTTTGCAAATGATAAACAATTAGAATTTATAAAAAGCACAATGAGAGCACAAGATATAGAAACAGAAGTCGAAGCGGTTAAACAAATTTCGCTATATCATATAAGAGAAAGTATGCATTCAGGCATACAAGAAACATATAATCAACTCAGAAATAAAATTTATTATCCGAAATTAGGAGAATTAATACAAATAGTAATTAACCAATGCGAAACATGTCAAGAAGTAAAATATGATAGGAGACCTATCAAACCTAAATTTTTTATCACCGAAACACCTACAAAAAATAATGAAATAATCCATATAGACACATACGTTATAAAAAGGTTCCATTTTTTAACAATAATTGATAAATTTTCTAAATTCGGAGTAGCATATCATTTAACTGATAGAAATCACATTACCTTCATCGAAAAATTAGAAGATTATTTTACCAAAATAGGAAAACCAAATAAAATAGTAGCTGACAATGAATTTAATGCTACAAGAATTAAAGAATTTCTAAATGAAGAAAATATAGAACTTCATTTAACCAAACCCAACAGTCACACGGGAAATGCAGACATTGAAAGATTTCATAATACAATTTCTGAAAAATTTAGAATGTTATATAAATTAAATAAAAATGTATCTGTTAAACAACTAATACAAAAGGCTATTAGAAATTATAACGAGAGATTTCATTCAACGATAAAATGTACACCAAATCAGGTACGACGTAATGAAGTAGATGAGGAAATAGTAAAAAACAATTCAATAGAAACAAAGAATAAGATTATAAATAAATTAAATCAGAAAAAGGAAAATTATGAGGAAAAGAGAAAGGAAGTATTTATAAAAAATTATAAAGCAGTTAGGCACAAGGAACAGCCTAAATATAGGAAACAAAACTTAGACAAAATACATACCAGTAATATAAAAAGACCATTAAAATTTACAGATTTGGATAATAATGACAGCAATAATACTAATGACACAACAATGTAAAGGGACAATGATTTTAACAGAAATAACAGAACAAAATGGATTCATAGACTTACAGATTAGAGATCAGGAAATACCAAAGGATAGTGACATAGCACTACATATGATTGACGTTCAACAATTAGAAAATATTATTAATGACATGACCGACAATATAATCTTAATGAAAATAGAAAATAAAGAAATACTGCAAAGAGAGTTATTGGATACAAGGAATAAATTAATGACACTTATGCAAGTTAACAGTAGGAATAGAAGAGGTTTAGTTAATGCAATTGGCAGTATGTCAAAATGGCTTTTTGGAACAATGGACGAAAACGACAGACAAACTATAGAAACACACCTTTTACGAACGAATGACTTATTTAACGAACAAATTAAAATTAACGATTATTTTGCATCAGCTATTGAACATTTAAAAGAAATTGTTAAAAGCGATAGATTAAAAATAGAAAAAGAACTTAATTCAATAAATAAATTTATATATGAAGAATATAAACAAAATTTATACTTAGATCAATACACAAAAATTCAATTTTTAAAAAGTAAAATAGAACATATACAAGAAAACGTTGTATCCGCTAAATATGGAATAATACATCCGAATATTTTAACTAATGAAGAAATCATAAAATATAATATCGATTATAATAAGCTTAAATATCTACAATTGGGAACAGTAATGGTAAATAATACATTTCTAGTATTTGGAATAAAAATACCTAAAAATTTTGAAAATGTAAAAATAAGAAAAATAATACCAATACCTAACAATGAAAATAATGAAATAGATGCAAAAATAGAGGAAATATTTACCTATAAAAATAAAACATTATTATTTGAAGATAATAAATCATTAGAACAAATGAAAATAAGCAAACATTGTATATTAAGAAATAATTGTAATCTTATAAGATGCAAAGAACTCGAAATAATACAAATGGATATAAAAACAATTTTTATTAAAAATGCTATAAATTTAAAGATTAATAATACATGTAATCAAGAAAAACCTATAATAAGTGGAAACTATCTAATAAGATTTAATAATTGTTCAATTAAAATTAACGACTATTATTTTTCTAATTTGTTTGAAGAAATTAACCCTTTCATGCCAAATGTTGCCTATAGGCAACATTGTACTTATCGGCTTCTAACTCTCGTTATTTAAATATTTTTGACCAGCGGTTTTTTCAATTATGTAGACTTATGTGTTGTGCAAGCTTACAGTAACATTTTTTGTAATGAGCTGTGCACGTATTCATTCAGTAGGCCTTCTCCGCAGAGTGGAATTGTCAAAATCGGTTTCGCGAAAAAGTTATACTGAAGTGTTTATACAAAAAGTGCTCAAAAACATAAAAAAAAATTGTTTTATTTTAAAACAAAATGAACTATATAAATAAGTAAAGATAAGAGAGTTATTTAAAAAAAAAATTTTCACGAAAAAAGTGTTTAGTTTTTTTATAATAATCTAATTTGTGCCTATAAGCAACATCCTGTAACTAATGAACCAGGATACATAGGACTTTGAAATTTTTATCACTTCATATTTGAGTTAAGACTAATATATATCTGTCCTAAAAAAAATGTTAGCTCCGCCCATTTTAATTCTGACATGAAAGGGTTAAAGAAAATATTATAACTTTTGATGAAATAGTAGAAGAACATAAATCAAATATGGAAAACATTTTTAAATTGAACATACATACAAATATATCATATATTTGCAATATCTTAAGCATTATTATAATTTTGTTAATAGCTACTCTCATTTTTAAAAAACACAAGTATATAAAAATAAAATTAAATAAAAGGATTCAGGAGAATTCTAATCTAAAGGGGGGAGTAGTTACATATACGAATAATTATGCAAAGACACCTGACGGTGCAATTGATAAGTACGATGAACTGTTGAAACAAATTGTAACATAATACCATTTCCGGCCTTTTACTAAAATGCTAAACAAATAAAGTAGTTGAAAATGAAAAAGACAATAAATTTCTTAAGAATTATCCAAATTAACAGTAATATGCTTAATCAACAATTTCATAAATACAATATGTTAAAACTAATTAATAAGCAAATTGTAATTAAAATAAGCTTGATTTTAAGTGAATAACATTAAATAAAGTAGTCTGTTCTTGGATGTCATCAACGTCAGCTCGTTGCAATGTAAATTGATTTTTATTATTTTTTAAAAACCCGTTCACTACGACTAAAGAGAAAAGTCGTGCGCTTGTGCACGATATGGATTTATGGAGTGTGCATTGGTTAGAATCCAGCTCGGCTGCTGTTGTCATTACATAAGCTATTTTAGTAAGAATAATTTTTAAAATGCTGCAGTATGGGCATTACATAATTATACGTTATTAAACTGAATTTCAACTTGATTTATTTGATTAATCATTAACACAATCATTGCAATATCATATAATTGGACTACGGGTACTTTCCACAAATATTTATGCATTTGCTTTTAATTGAACAAATATTTTTAGTCTAGATCTAGATCCGGGAAAATGTAATATATTTTCCACAATTTACTGTGAATAATCTACTATGAGCTGCTTTCCTTCACACAAAACTCTTAGGGGGTTACGCCATCCTGAAATGTTCAAAGTCTATATTCTAAGGAATATTTTGAAATGTCTCCGAAAACAATGTCGCAATAATTACAAAAGTTATGATCATTAGAAGTGGTGGGAGATCAGGAAAACTATTAATCCGATTGACTTGAAAAGTAAAATACATCTTTGAAAAATTTTTATCCAATTATTTATACGGTATTTTTAGCCCAAAATATAAAATAAATTTTTGAAGTGCAGCGAATTTCGTAAAAAAATGTTTTAAAAAAAATGCCCACGTCACTCTGTTCAAAATATATCTATTTTTAAGAAAAATATTAATTTACTTGTTTCAGACAAAAAATGAAATATCAATCATGTACACCATCAAGGAGTGCTCCGAAAAAATTTATCCACGCCAATGCTTATATCTCTGTCATTTTTAACTAAAAGTTGTTTTCTTTTTAATATTTATAAATCTTAAGAAAGCTTATGTTTTAAATTAGCAATAAATGTAAAGAAGTCCTACCTCAAACAGTTTCGTCAAAAAAAATTCATAAAAAACCATCCGGTTTTCATGCGTACAGAGTGGCGTAACCCTTCAGGTAATTCGAACCTGAACTGCCAAAAATTTGGATCGTCTGAGGGAAGAAATTGACCACAAGCGTCCTGTTTTGACCAATAATCCTCGAGAGAATCTTTTTTCTCCTTTTTTAATTATGAGAAGTTCTCTGAGCCTGGCATTATGAAATTTTCTTCAAAATATCAACGAGGTGTTCATAAAAATTATGTATGTATATATGACCTTTCTAACATTGATATATAATATAAAACCTTATCACATCCATCGGAGGTTTAAAAAAACCTAATATTGTTAGTTAGTATTTTATAGTGTCTATTGTTGCTATATGGGCATGATATTACACATACTGAACCACATGGATCTTCTACCAGTTTATGTACTTTTAAATTAAATAATGCTTACGGTTAAAACGGTTAACCGCATCCACAAACTAAATATGATATTAATGTCATATTATACAACTACATATTTCATTTATACAACTGCCATGCATGTTGATTTAATTTTTCCCACTTACAACAATAACCGCTTTAGAAAGTTTGAACGAGTTAAAAATTATAATTTGAATATATGTAAGCATGTGCACAAGATGGATCTAATAATTTATAAATTAAATTTACTTGTACCACTTGAGAGCTTACACTTTGAGAGCTTAGTCAAATATTTAAATAATGAAGGAATTAATATTATATTAATATATGAAAGGAGAATATTTCTGAATTTAGTGATAAGTGAAGATAATAGCAACTTAAATAAATAATTTTAATTTTTCTTTTCTTCTGGTTCTATATTTAAGGGGTATCGATGAGGAGCAAATTGCTTTAAGTAGGCTATGATCAATCATAATCAGATTTCGTCACGCCGATACTCAAAGCGTCAATGAATGTGCGAGCGCGAATATTTTATTATATATATTGTGTCAACACTGAGCACAACTAACTAGACTATAAAAAAGGAGACGAACATGTACTGCCACAACCGACGTTTCCACTCATTGTTTTGAAATAACAAGTACCGTGATAACAAAAGCTTTAATGATTTAGATTTAAACCCTGTTTTTCACTCTTTTAAGCTCAGAAAATGTCTCTGTACACAATTTCAAATAAATGCTAAGCATTTTCACACTACAATACGTTTTGTGGAGATACGTTTAGGCCCCTAAACGATTGCGGACCAGAAGTGATTGATATCCGTGCTTGAAAAAAAACTGATTCTAATTTCCAATCGTTAGTGAACTGTGTAGCTTCTTTTTTGGTTGTAGACACAACTATTAAAACAAACATTTAATTCACTGCAAGAATATTGTGAGATTAAGTTGAAAACCAAACTCCAACGTGTATTCCTAATTGCGATATTAATTTACTCATTTTATTACACCTTCTATTCAACACATAAATTTATGTTGCAACCATAAATTCTATATAATCATATTTTTATTAAATGTTAATCATACGCCTCAGTGGTAATAAAGCAGATTTTAACTAAAACAATAAAGATCCCCCCATTTGCTGGAGTCTGTCGTGAAATGTGCCAGCTACTCTGTTGTGGGCAACAAAAAGTTGTGGACAAAGGCCTGCGGCAACAATAAGCCGTTTCCGAAAATTTATGAAATGCTTAATAAAGTTATAAATGTCCCAAACTGTACACAGAACACAAATCATAATAAACTCAGCTTTTATTCGTTGTTTTTTCCAAACAAACCAACAACATCCAAAACACCCATGCTAAAGAGCCCGAAATCTAACGAACAGTAACATGTTTAAAGAGCATACAATAATAATAAGTCTTTAAGGGCGCTGCAGAAATAGTGTTGGTTTGTGGCCCCTGTGTGGAATGATATGGCAGGACTTTCGCACAGCTGTAGGCAGTCGATATGCTTATTGAAATAACATAATATTTAATTACAGTACTGTGCTAGTGCTATTGGAAGTTTTATTTTCAAATTTCTGATTAAAACCTGTCTGTGTGAAGAATTTCTGAAAATCTTATTTAGAGATATTCGGATACACAGCTGACATTTGTATTCGTTAATTCCTCAATCTTTGATATTCTCTTGCATAGCAGTTCTCCTACAGAGTAGTCATTCTTAAACCATTGTTATTGCAATCAACATAAATCATTTGACAAAGGAAAAGCAACGAAGCGGTTGAGACATAAACAAATGTTTTTTGTATGGAATCTGCGAAAAAATCACATTTTAGAAGTGTCTGTGCGTAATCGTGCTGTTGTTTCGCTTACGCAGATACACTCTTACACAACTTCCTCCGACAATGACTATAAGTATGTGCTCGAATATAAATATGTGTCCGGATTATTATCAAGCAATTATTGGATACAATACAATTTTATGGATGGCACAAAATAATTTATCTCCACGACTCACTTGAGGGTATGTATGTTCGTAATGCTTAAAAATACTTTGTAAAATATATGTATGTGTGCAAGTATGTACTTTCATTTATATCAGTTACGTATTAGCAACTAAGGAGTAACATTTCACAAGACGTTAACCCACTGACACCGTTCACTCAATTTGTTCATACCAAATGCATTTGCAGTATATTTATGATATTTGTCAAGCCCGTTACTATAGCAAACAAAAATTACCTTATTAGTACATTGCTTAATTTATGTATGAATGTAAATGAAGCTTATGAAGCTTTGTTGTGGAGTAACGTTAAGCCATCATAAACCACAGCTCCATAATGGAGCGCTGTAGTGTATATAAACGCCCTCCTTAGACAAAGCAGTAAAAAATGAAGTTTACTAAAATATTTTTAATTTCATACTTCTAATAAATAATTCAGCGCATAAGTAGGTTTTTTTCAAATATTATAAGCAATTTATATCTGAAATTTGTTTATAAGATAGATTAATTTGAAATTTTTTAGTATTATAATAATTTATGCTAGTAAGAGAGAATTTAACCCAGCGGGTTTAACTAAAATGAATCAATTTTAATTAGTTAGATTTTTTCTATAATTGAAATTAAAGGTGAATTTAAGAATTAGGATGCATTCCGTAATACCAGTAAACTTAAACTATTGTAATACAAACCGCTAAAAGTTGAAACATTTACATCGAGGGAGGGATATTCAAGTTGTGTTTTAAAATTTATATGCAAATTATTCAGAAATCAAAACAACATTTCTATACTTACTATGACTTATATTTAATATATAACTCTATATAATATTTAACGACTGTCAACATGTCTCATTTTGTCTTATCATAAATAAAGCCAAATAAATACACACTTAATGACCAACAACAATTAATTCAAAGCATTCATAAAGGCTTAAAATATATCAAAAATTAGTTTTGTCATATTTACATAGAATCATCACCATCAAAAATATATTGGATAAGTTCCACAGAATTTTATCAACAAAATCCATATACATATAATATTTAATTTGACTTTCGTTAAAAGCAAACAAAATGTTGATTCATTAACAAATATTTTTAGTAAGACAAATAAGAACAAATTCACTGTGAACTCGTTTGTCATACATGCAAGAAGCCATCTGAATCCATAAGATTAATATAATATAGATATAATCGTTTATTTGTATAGACAGGGTATGTATACATGACGAAAATGTATAATATATTTAATTTAGATTGATGAGATTTGATATAAACTCCAGTTACTTTTTTCAAATTTTTAAGCTATAAGTACATAAGAAGAAGTGTTATTCGTTAATAACAAATAAAATTTAATTTAATAAAGTATTAAAGTAGAATAGATAAAGTTTTATTTTGGACAATAAGAATGAATATGTGAAAAATAAAAATTATAAATTTTAATTAAATTCAGCGCTAATCGGTACACAATACCCTTGGTTAGCCTATCTACAGCTAACACAAATAGTTATTAGTAATATATAGTAGTTGTCAATGGGAAAAATACAGATTTTTAAATCTAAGCCGCAAGTGGACATCTTTAACTTAGAGACTAATTTATAGACATAGGGAATGCTAAACGATTGGGAAACTGTATCCTACGAAAGCGTATCGTCAATTTTGACAATACCATTGGAATACGTTGTAACAAAACTTTTCTACTTTAAATGCCCAGTCAAAATTGTTGCATTAATAATATTTTTCATGTGGTAACATTTCGCCTACATCAAGAGAATTTAAAAATACAATTAGAAATTTTAAATTTTCATCAACAACAGTGTAGAATTTTTAAAGATATCAAATCTCGTGGCAACAACTGTCATGTCTTGAAGTTAAGTTTGTTAATATCTAATATTAGGTTGGCATATATCTCCCTTCCGTTTTTTTGTTCTTTATTCAACGCTTTATAAAAAGTGTTACAGTGATCGGATTTAGTTCAAATTTGCGTCGTTTCGTTCGATAATACGTTTCCATTTAGACGGCAACTTCTTAATACCCCTTCGAAGAAGCCCCCTCCTTATTTGCGAAGGACTCGGACAACCACTTTTCACAAGCCTCTTTTGAATGCAACTTTACACCACCAAGGGCGTTCGCCATAGAAGGAACATGTTGTAATCACTTGTCGCTATGCCCGGGCTATACGGTGGATGCGATAAAACCTCCCATCCGAGCTCCCGTAGCTTCTAACGAGTCATCAACGAAGTGTGAGGTTTGTCGTTGTCCTGGGGGAACACTACACCCTTCCTGTTGGCCAATTCTGGACGCTTCTGTTTGATCCCCTGCTTCAAGCGGCCCAGTTGTTCGCAGTAGATGGTAGTATTAAGCGTCTGGCCATATGGGAGCAGCTCATAGTGGATCATTCCCATCCAATTCCACCAAACACACAGCAAAATCTTCCTGGTCGCAAATCCCGACTTGGCTTGATTCGGTCCAGAAGGTTTTTTTGCGTCAAATCATGCGGCACCCAAACATCAGGCTTTTTTGTGTATCCAGCCTTCTGCCATCTCCTGGGCGATGTCGTGAGATGTCACATACCGGTCTAACTCAATGTTTTCCATGATTTAATCGGTATTCGTCGTCACAGGCCTTCCGCCGGCTGGCTTATCCATGGTGTCATTTTCACCCGCTCTGAATCGTCGAAACCATTCCTCCGCAGTTCGAAATGATAGAGTACCATCACCAAAACACCATTAATCTCACGGAACGTTTCTCTAGCGGATTTGCCTTTAACGAAGGCTCGAATTTCGGCGTTAGTGAACTCCATTACACGTCTATAACTGTTGAACGCAATATCCAAACTAAACATGTATAGCGTCGTTTTGTAGGTTATGCCAAAACCTTTCAAAGATGTAGCCGCGAAATTCAAAAGACAAAGAGGCGATATTTGCCAACCTAATATTATAATAATAGCAATAATATGCATATGAGTGTCCGAATATACACACTTATGTATATATAGAAAATATAGAAATGAATGGTGTGTGACCACCCACCAACCAACACTGTGAACACATAAAAGAAAACCAGCAAATAATTTTACAGAAAGCATTTTTACAGCCATGATGCAAGCATTTTATGCCAACTATACGCTCAACCGTTCACGTCCGACTATTAGGTGTATTTATATAAGTGCTGCTGTACAATTCAACTTTCAGTCGTTCTTTCTTTGAATGGATGCAAGCGGAAATAACCTCATTCATTTCTTTTTGAATTCAGTTCTTCCTGCGCTCACTTACTTTTGCTCGCCAACCAGCTGACTAATTGATTATTTAAGTGTATATTTTGCTGGTTGGCTTACGTTGTGTCAAGAATCGAGCGTGAAAGTTTTGTACGGTTTCCTGAGCATCGCGAAAACATTACAAACCTACGCACATGTGCCGGTGCCGCAGCTTTGTAAATACTAGGCATCACGTTATGTTAGCGTTAGGGTTGTACGTGTGCCAAATGAATATTATATTTGGATCGAAAGTTTGGTGCAAATGTAATTCAATATAGATATTCGCTTGTATATATTAATAACACAATACGAAATTTTATAAAAATAAAAGTGGTTAATTTAGAATGAATTTATAATTATATTAAGTTTTTTTAGACCTGTGGTTTTAAAGAAGAAATAAAACATATATATAATTTATAGCTATAGTATATTGGTCAAGAAGTTTGCTTTATTATAAAGACACCACTAAAGGTGGCTCGTATTAGTTATAGCCGAGAGGTACAATTTTCGACAACTTTTTGCAGCAATTAGGGTCGTACGTCAGCAATAACTAGGAAGGTGACAATATGAAATAACCGTCAAAATGGTAACTTCTACCTGGTGCACATTTATTTGGCCTCAATCGGATCATTTTAACTAAACAAAATTAATTTATTTCACTATATTTAATATTATTTTTATATTCTCCCAACGTGTTGCAAAGAGAGTATAATAGTTTTTCGGTTACACCCTTCTTTTCATGTTATTAGTTACAATTATATACATTCACCAAAGAACAGTATATTCGATTCACATTCAAAAACAGCGAAACATCCTCGCGCTTGACTGTGTCTTAATACACTTGTAATTTCATATCAATTTGCATTATAATATTGTGTGACAATTTTAGTGTTAAGCAGCTCGTCTAGTAACTCCTACCGTGCAGGAGTCTGCTGTGAGCTCATCGCAACTTTGCTGCTTTCAATGCAGTAGAACCGAACGAACCCGTAAAAATACGAATACACAGCAAAGTTGAGCTTTAGCCATTTGGCAAACGAAAGGGGTTCACAACAGTCACATACGTAGTCGCTGCTTCGTTGTATGTCTCGCAAACTGCTTCATACCCACTGAGTACAGCAACAAGCGCAACTGCCACAGCAGAAACGTTGAAATATCAGACAAAACATGGCAGCCTCAGAAGTTACACACACATGCACATTCTTCGTACTTGGCTGCAATGCAAAAGCTAACCTGTACATACATCTGTACAACTCCGATCTTAACACCGGCATTAACATGCAGCTACTCATTGTTGTATGTTTAATGTTGTGTTGGGTAATATGGAAAAAGAGCATGCAAAAGTACCTTTCCCGTACCTATCAAGTTGCATGCTGTTAGTACTCTCACATTACAGTTTTATGTGCGATATTTTATAGATTTTTTATTTCTTCCTCAAGTAGCATTTTAGAAGTGCTTTACCCACTCCTTGTTGACTTTATTGTGTGCACCCTAACCACCATTTTTGGATTCTGTGAAGTGTTCCCATTTTATTTTCGCAAAATTTACAACATTTCAGCTTCAGCAGAAGAGCGTATTAAATTTCCGTTTTACACCACTCAGTGTACATAAAAGCCACCTTATGCAGCTTACTGTAACCAGATTGGACTTTTTTTGTTTTCACAAGTGTTTGAATTCACGAAATTACAACTTACTTATCAACTAGTCTAAATAGAATAACTGAAAGTATATTTCCAAGGTTTGGTAAATTTGAAGTGATCTAAAAATGGGTGTCACAACAACAACCATACTTTTTTATACAAATAATTGGTATTATCAATTACAAATCACTGGAAGACGAAGTGATATCTTACTTAGAGAATCAGAGATAAATCATATTTAGCTGACGAGTGTATTTTTAAGTGTTTTCTAGTGGTATATAACACAAAACAACTCATTTGAATCAATAAACACTTAACAAGTGCTCAGGGAACTACATAAAAATTATCAAATATGTTAGATGGTAAGCAAACTATTAAACTATTAACCAGTTCATATACAGTCACCCCTAGAAGGAATTAAATTTATATCAAATTGTAATAGTAATATTCTTAGTTATATAAAATATTTTGACATCTTAATGTAGGGCGTGATAGCAGGCATTCTTTTAATGTTTCTTTGCTTTAGTGTATTCGTTTATACTTTGCATGCACATCCACAAACGTTTCGAGGCCACGACTCGGGTTTCATGTCGGTTTCGTTTTATGCTGAAATGCCATAAATACTAGATAGCTTGAATTTTCTATTTATGAAATAATGTACAAAATATATGGAGCTGGCTTCGTTAATTTATGGTGTTGCGAGTTTCTCTGCCAAGGAAAATGGATGAGAGATAGAAAATACCTCGTAAGATGAATTATTAACTTGCAGTGGCTGTATTCAATGAAGAGTTATGTATTCGTATGGCAATAATAGTAAACAGCTGGTTGTTGAAGGTCAATTTTAATAATTTTAAATTAATTAGTTATCCTTAAAACGAATAAATTAGAATAACTTGGGTATCTTTTATGGATCAGATTGATAATAAAGTTAAAACATTAAATAATAGTTAGAAAGAATGTTTTGTTTCGCATATTCTGTATTGTTATATGATATTTGATGTGTGCATTTAGGCGCAATTATCGGTGTGCGTGAAAGCTCATTTAAAAATGATATGATGACGATATATGACGTTCCGACGGTGGCATAATGTTGAAACTCTTCCCGTTCGCTCCTGTGCCACAACAGCCCCAATTGACTACTTTCCTGTTAGCATATCTTAACACTATATAAATTCATATACACATGGGTATCTGCATGTAAGCAGTATTAGAATTTCGTGAATTTTCCGTGAAGTGAGATTTTTTTTTAAATTTTTATTGAATACTAAAAAAGCGCCTGCAACTTTTTATCGGATTGTTTATTTTGTATTTATACTCTCGCAACAAAAGTTGCTAAGAGGGTATTATAGTTTTGTCCACATAACGGTTGTTTGTAAGCCCTAAAACTAAACGAGTTAGATATAGGGTTATATATACCAAAGTGATCAGGGTGAAGAGTGGAGTTCAAATCCGGGTGTCTGTCTGTCCGTCTGTCCGTCCGTGCAAGCTGTAACTTGAGTAAACATTGAGATATCTTAATAAAACTTGGAACACATATTCTTTGGCACCCTGTGGAGGTTGCTTTCGAAAATGGGCGGAATCGGACCACTGCCACGCCCACAAAATGGCGATAACCAAAAACACATAAAGAGCTTTAACTAAGCCATAAATAAAGTTATGAAAATAAAATTTGGAACGTAGGATCGCATTAGGGAGGAGCACATTTGAATGTAATTTTTTTGGAAAAGTGGGTGTGACCCCGCCCCCAAATAGGTTTTTTGTATATATCTTGCAAATCAATAAAGCTATATAAACCAAACTTTCTGCAGTCGTTTCTTTTAGCCGTTGCCTTATACAGTCCAAAAATTAAAGAAATCGGATAATAACCACGCCCACCTCCCACACAAAGGTTAGGTTGAAAATGACTAAAAGTGCGTTAACTCACTAACGAGAAACGTCAGAAACACCAAATTTTACATAAGAAATGTCAGAAGGAAGCTTCACTGAGATTTTTTTACAAAATGGAAAATGGGCGTGGCGTCGCCCACTTATGGGTCAAAAACCATATCTCAAGAACTACTCGACAGATTTCAATGAAATTCGGTATATAATATTTTCTTGACACCCTGATGACACTGGTGGAATATGGGCGAAATCGGTTTGCAACTACGTCTACTTCCCATATAACTCAATTTTGAATCCTTTTGATTCGGTCACTTTATAATGTATACATAAGGAACCGATAAAGATAGCGAAATAAAACTTTACACAAATACTGTATTTGAGCTGTGACATCACTTGTGGAAAAATTGTCAAAATCGAACCATGACTTTTCAAGGCCCCTGATATCAAACATGAAGAACTAAGTGCCTAAGGGTAATTTTTCACCGAAAATATAGGTAGATCTCTAAATAAATTGCGAGAGTTTAAAATGTTCAGTTGCACCCGAACGTAGCATTTCCTTATTTGTTCTACATATGTTTCAAGTAACGCAGCTTGATAAACAACATTCTTTGTTTTCTGCTCCGGTGCGTAAATGTACAGAGAAGATGGTTTTCCAACTCGTGAACACTCCACGTATACCTCGCCCTGTGAAAAACATGGCATTTCCAGATTAACCACACATTTCCAGCGACTGTCTTTGTGACCTGTTGATTAACATCGCATATGTAAGTCCCACAGGAAACTGAATAAGATTGAACTGAAATAGTGAATCTTTGGAACTCAAAGGAATTCGTGAAATCAAGCACTTTGCCCCCTTGTAAGTCCCTTGCAAAATCCAACTTTTAACTATCACATTATTCGATAGCTGCGTCACAATCAGTCAGGTTCAATTACACAGTTTCGGCGCATGAAGATTGTGAACCATAATAATGACAGATCCAACTTTGAGACGCAAAGGATGCGGTGTCTTCAATTTCATCACGATCGATCGATTTGTATGAACACAAAGATTTGTAAAACAAAAAAATATCTACTATATAGAAAACAACTACAAAATGAAAATGTGTTTAAAAAGTATTATTACGACGATAATATATCGCAAAAAAAAATTAGCGCTGCGTTCGACCGTTCAGTACGGAGCTGACCGTGCGAATGAGCCGCGCGGCATGGTTTCTCGTAGAGCTACACCCCCTCCGGCGCGCCCGCAAACACCGCTTCTCGCCCACCGGCCAACGCGGTGCAGAGAGCGAGTTGATTTTGTTTCGGAGTTATTTATTTATAATATTATCTTTTAAGTTGTTCGTTGATATTAAGTGTCGTCAAAGACAATTTTATACATGAGCGCAAGGAACGGAAGCCCTCAAAGATAAATAATTTCTCCCGTTTTTTACACATTTATCACTGTTTCTCCTATTGGTGATGCTATATACCCTATAGCCTTCCTCGATAAATGGACTATCCAACACAAAAATAATTATTCAATTCGATCCAGTAGTTTCGGAGATTAGCGCGTTCAAACAAACAAACAAACTCTTCAGCTTTGTAATATTAGTATAGATTATAAGAGGTTTCAACTCAAAACATAAGTTGCTGACATAAAGGAGCTTCCGTTGGAAATACACTACATATATGTTACTATGACCAATCTTAAACTAAAGCGAATGACATTATTCAACAACTCTCCTACATATATTCGACATTTTACTCGTCAACCTATTTTCCTTAACTTTATCTTTAAATTTACATTTTTGGAAATGAATTTTGAATTATACACGTAATTTTATTTTATCAAAGTAACGAGTACTACTTTTAATTCGAAGGAGAGAAGCTTTAATTTTTACTTATATATGGCTGCATCAAAGTTTTAACTTAGAACAGAACACCATAGCAGAAGCAAAAAATCACCTACAAAAGTTGTGATTACTTTTCATGAACTACTTTCCTTTGTTTACCAACCGGTATTTGTTGTACGAGTTTTAAATGAAATATTCTCCAATGCTGAATCATTATTTTGCTTTTTCGTTTTTATTTATTGGAAGCAAATAGTTCTGTTTTCTACTTTGACATTGCCAATCCTTTCCCGATAAAATAAAATTATTTTTAACATAAATAAAATGAAAATTTATATATAAGGTGTCAGTTTACGCTGCTCTCGAAACCATGAAAATAAACCACGAGTCAAAATTTATTTCAAATAAAGTAGTTGAACTTTAGTTATTTACTATTTCATGTTTTCTATTAACAGGAAAAAAATTTTGAACCATCTGCCACCGACCTTTTCAAAATTAAAAAATGAGGTTGCACTCCGGGAGTGCAGGCAGAAGTGAAAACTTGAACTTATGGCGTGTTGGGCAATTTTTTGGGTGAGCATTTTTAGGTGCGCTCGCGACATGAGAAATTGTATATGCACTCCCTATGTTACAGCCAACGAAATCAATAATAGTAATAGGTTTCCGGAGACAGCAGTTTTAGCAATAATCCCAATTCTTTTTGAGACTTACTATACCATTTACTGTCGGTATTTACGTTGTGGGAAACGTAGTATGAGTGTGGAAATTCCATATTGTCAATAGTGGCATATGTACATGCCATTTTACACTCACAGGTATTTATATATACTGTTTATACACAGTCATGCCACCTAATTGGTTCAGTATAAGTACTTATATCATTCGGTTGATGGAGTCATACATACCAAAGGGGAGTATGCTTTTTATTCCGATTACTAAGTAGGTAAACAGAAAAGTAGAAAAGCCATTGAAAAAAATTGCAGTAGCAATAGATCGAGTAAAGTTCAATGGAATATTGAGGTGCAATGTGGAAAACAAATCTGTACAGTGTATATAAATATCATCGGGGATATCATAGCACAACAACAGTGAGAATTTGTGGGGAGGACACTGAATAATTGAAGCAACACCACGGGAGTGCCACGAAATGTATCAACATGAATAACATCATTGACAACAGTTGCAGCCTCAACACTATAACCATCAACACTCAAACAACAACAAAGCAACAAAGCCGTAGTATTTTACGAACCCTACAACAACAACAATAGATCGCATGAGTAGAGGCCAAATATCAATACATAACGACTGAGCAGGCATAGACAAACCGGCCGACATTGTACAAACGAATGCGAACAAAAAGAACAACAATAATGGTTGTTGTTGTTATATATAGAGTATTCAACCATGGAGTAATGCGAAACAAATTTAACAAAAGTTAAGTTACGACGATAGAAGACACGGTATAGAGAATAAAGACAACCGAATGTAAGACACAGGGTTAAGAAACAGAATTGCAATTGGTAGCAGTAAAAGATAGCAGCTTTTAAGCGTTTTAGGAGAAGCATTTCCGATTTTATCCATTTTTGTCATTATTAGAAGAAAACTATTCCCTATAAATTTCTTCAAAATATCTGAGAGACTTACCAAACAGATTAGAAGAACTTGTGTCCTCATGTTCGATATATGGGATCCTGAAAACTAATGGTCCAATTTCGGTTTTTAGAAGGGCGATATCACACTATAAATGCAGTATTTGTGCAAAGTTCTGTTCCGATATCTTCACTAGTGCTTACTTTATATACATATTTTTAAGTAAACGATTCAGATTGACTTCACAGTTCTGGTATATAGGAAGTAGGCGTTGTTGTGAACCGATTTGGCCTATTTTCACAACATATTATTGGAATAGCAGGAAATTATTATGAACTGAATTTCATTGAAATTGGTGGATTAGTTTCTGTGACATGGTTTTGGACCCATAAGTGGGAGGAGCCAATTTAAAATTTTGTATACCAATTTGAGTACAGCACTTATGCACCAGCATTGTAATGAAGTTGTAGTAATGATTCAAGGTTTCTGGTATTTTTCCTTACTAAATTAGAGTATTTTTAATAGTTTTCAACTTAATCTTTGTAACCTTTTGTGGGCGTAGTTATAATCTGATTAAAATAATTTAGAAAGTTTGGTTGATATAGCTTTAGTAGTTTACGAGATATGTACAAAAATTACATCCTTTACAGTGCGATACTTTGTACCTAATTTTACTTTCATAGCTTTATTTATGGCTTAGTTATGGCACTTTTTGCCAGTGGCAGTGGTTCGATTTAGCCCATCTTCGAAAACAACCTTCCTATGGTGCCAAGAAACACGTGTACCAAGTTTCATCAAGATACGTGACTATTTTTACTCAAGTTAGTACTCAAGGACGGACAGACAGACAGATATCCGGATTTGAACTCTACTCGTCACCCTGATCACTTTGGTATAAATAAAACTCTATATCTAACTCGTTTAGATTGTGAACAAAACTATTATACTCTCGTAGCAACTTTGTGGTTATACCATTTTGGAATCCAGAATCTGCACAAAATATTAAATATAGGCAAATTTTATCAATGACTCCTCAAAAACGAGACTCCGAGTGTACGCGAGTCAACTATAAGGCAGCCTCAACAAAATTTGAGCAAGAGCTCATAAAAGAAAGCAAAAGCTTTTTTTTTATGCATATGAAAATGAGCACTAGCACATCTAACTTCGTTCAAACTGAGCAAGATGAGATCAAACGGAAGCAGCGAGTAAAAGCAAACACATCAAATATTATTATGCATACGACAAGCACCTTTTACTCAAACAATCGAGTCCGAGCTTAAGCTCTCTTTTATGCATGAGGCCCAATAGTATCCATATGTGTTTGTTTGTTAGTAACCACATAACTGGAATAAATCGAATAAATGCCTGCTTTGGTTGATCGGAAAGACCGAAGCAAAGAGAAAGTGGAAACGAATTGGTTGGGCATCACAATTTTCATTTGTATTTTACCAGTAGTTCTGCTTTTTCCCGCCTGGATAAGGAAGCGAAGCGAATGGGTCTGGTGGTGAACGAGGACAAGACGAAATATCTCCTGTCATCAAACAAACAGTCAGCGCATTCGCGTCTTGGCTCCCACGTCACTGTTGACAGTCATAACTTTGAAGTTGTAGATAATTTCGTATACCTAGGAACCAAGATTAACACCGATAATAATGTCAGCCTTGAAATCCAACGCAGAATCACTCTTGCCAACAGGTGCTACTATGGACTGAGTAGGCAATTGAAAAGTAAAGTCCTCTCTCGACGAACAAAAACTAAACTCTACAAGTCCCTCATCATTCCCGTCCTACTTTATGGTGCAGAAGCGTGGACGGTGTCAACATCCGATGAGACGGCACTAGGAGTTTTCGAGAGAAAGGTTTTGCGGAAGATTTACGGTCCCTTAAACATTGGCAACGGCGAATACCGCAGAAGATGGAATGATGAGCTGTATGTGTTGTTCGACGACATAGACATAGTCCAGCGAATAAAAAGACAGCGGCTACGCTGGCTGGGTCATGTTGTTCGAATGGATGAAAGTGCCCCAGCTCTGAAAGTTTTCGATGCAGTACCCGCTGGTGGAAGCCGAGGAAGAGGGAGACCTCCACTCCGGTGGAAGGACCAGGTGGAGAAGGACCTGTCTTCACTTGGTATTACCAATTGGCGCCAAACCGCCAAAAGGAGAGATGCGTGGCGCACTGTTGTGGACTCGGCTATAACCGCGTAAGCGGTTTCTACGCCAGTTAAGAAAGAAGAAGATTTTACCAGTAACTGAGGAAGGATAGATAAATAGAAAAATCGTACAAAAATAAAACAAAAGAAATGATTTTTTGAAGATAAAACAGTCACAGGCAAAAACGACTGCTGGCAGAAGTCAAGTACAATGGTACTATCAAATGCATACAAATAATTACAAATATTGTGCACAAGGACAATATGCTAAGGATACTTTATTATTTGGTATACTTACGAATTTCGCAAATTACAGTAAGCGCAATAAAAAAACCTTTCAATATTTTTTTAGTTCAAAAAACTGTGAGAAATAATGTAATTACACATCAATAGATAACTAATAATTTATACAAGTTGTCCCTATTAAACTTGGCAATGCACACATCAACGATCGATTAAACGAACTTTTTGTCATATCATGGATGAGAGGTTAGTTAAACTAAGAGACAGTTGAAAACTTATAAAAAGCAAATACAATAACGTTACGTATTATCATTGCACTGATTTGCACAACTGATTGTCAACAAAACATAAACCTCGTGTTGATATGTTGCAAGAAGCACCTAATCTAAGCATTCCCAAAATGCTTTTCATATATAAGCATTGACAAATACTCACAAAACTGCTCATAGATACATACAATTGCAAGTAATTCTGTGCGTATGACATTTCACTTTCGAATTCGAAGCAATTTAAGCATCACTCTATCACAGCCCAAAAAACAAATCGGAATGAAATGCCACGCCCATATCTAATCGATACAAATCGTTATGAATGACATTTTTGGGCGGTTTTTTTCATTTCTTTCATTTCGCGTTCTTATCGTTTTCAGTGGGGTGAGAATTTTTTCGCAAGGCTTACCCCATTTCCTTAAATATATTTAATCAAATTTTATACCACTTAACGTCAGAAATTTAGTTATATTTATCTTAATATACCTGGGCCAAGTCTGGGTTCTTACATTCCTCAAGACGAATTATTCTTCTGCCCACTTGTTCATTTAATTTCTCTTGTCTTTTGACTGAGCTCCCTTAATTGTTTATTAATTTCCTCATCAGTTTCAGCTGGTTACGTATACGCTAGGGCGTATGCAGCACATTCATATACACACGAATATATATTAATTTTATTTTATTTTATTTCATTACTTCTTTTTTAGCAAATCTCATTTTATGAAATCTTCTCACACTCTATCACAGATGATTCGATATATTTTATATGCGGTATTTACTTGACACACACAAATGTCAAGTTTAATGACATTAGAAATGTGTCAGCACATCGAAAAAGGATGATTCGACGAAATATGTCAGGTCGTGATTTGTGATAAATATGCGTTTTGTTATTATTCATATATTGGTGTATATAGTTTTCCGATAAAAATTATATATACACAAATATAAAACTTCAATTTCACCGTCATATTATATTCCTAGAATAGAAAGGAAGAACAGCGGAATTTATACCACAAAATGAATAATCAGGCTGCGGTTTGTGTATAATAATGATACTTATTTGATCTTTAAATTTAAATTTAAAAATTCCCGTTATTTTTTAACACACAATACGAAACACTCATAAATATACAACTTTTTGACAACATTCTTGTATTCATAACCCATATCACATATGCTATGATTCTTTCACACATGTTTACGAAGAACTATATGAGACAACTTGTATGTGTGTATAACTTGTATTTTCCTTGTTTATGTTTGCTCTCAATATTGTTTGTGTGCTTTTCTTATTCTTGTCATCGTTGTACTACTATTATTATTTCATTATTTGTACGCTTCGGCAGAGATAGCTGATAGTCGCGTCTGCACCCACCCACACAGATACATATATATGCGTGCATGTGCTCTTAACGGCTAAATATAAAAAGGGGTGTAAGTTTCAGACAAAAAGCACAACAAAAATTACAACTACATAAAAATATGAGATGTGTCAAAATTTCCGTACTAGTTTCGTCTGCTTTTATTTCGCTTACAGGACTATTTATATTTCGAAAACATACGTAACGGTATTTAAATCACATATGATCCGCATATAGTGTCAGAATAATAATAAGAGAGTGTGCGGAAACTAATTCAGTGAAAATGAGATTTTTTTTTCATATCTATGCTACTATTATAAATAGGAAAGATTTGTATGTATGTTTGTAATGAATAAACTCGAAAACTACTGTGTCGATTTCAAAAATTCTTTCACCATTGGAAAGCTACATTCACCCCGAGTAACATAGACTACACATATTTATTGCTAGAATCTCAACTTTCTGGAAATATGTTCCAGGTGAGGGTATCCAAAAGACTCCGTGATGGAGAATCTTATTCTGAAACTGAAAATCGTTTGTCATTCGCTTTGCATCGAAATCGCGTGCCAGAGAGTCGAGTACGGAACGTATGCAGCTGCTTGAAGAACAAAATATTAGAAATATACAAGCTCGCACTAGACCGTCGAACTCTGGGCGTTTCCAAAACGGTTACAGGGCTAAATATGCTGTATTATAATTATTGGTCCGTTTTATTCACCGTGTCTAAAGATTTGACCCGTTTCACTTCTTTTGGCTTTCTAACTCTCGCAGAAGTTTAAGTACAATGGCGAGGTACTCCTCACCACTCCTTTAGCAAAAGTATTTCTTTGACGATTTAAGAAAATTAGAACGTCACCACGTCAAATGTAGCAAGTTAGAGGAATTGTTATTTTTTTCTAAAATTTCGTTTTTCTCTTGTAACTAGACTAAATGCCTATTGTGAAACTTTCGTATTGTTGAGTAGAAATTATTATACACAGTTTCCTTTAAAATTTAACATATAATTGGTCTCCATCGATTTTTCACAATTTTATAATTATTTACATATAAATTCATCAGGCACTAAGTAAATATCTAAATATCCTTTATACGGTATACTGCAGTAAAATGCACAAAAAACAAATATTTGTTCTTATTTATTAATAATATTTTGTTTGTACAAATATTGGTTATATATGTGGCAACCTCCTACAATTACTACGGCGCTAACTTTACACTACAGCGCAACACTCTAAATTACAACCCTAGCTTTTAATCCTTTATTCCTTTTACTATGATATTCATGTTTGTACTTAAGCAAGAATTAGCAATAAACTCACTCTCTCTAATTTTGGACGTCAAGCAGTAAGCATCTTTTATTTATTCTCGCGCCTACTCGTACCTACGCATTAACTTTGGTACATACTTGTATACCGCTATACACTTCTACCGATCCCCACGCCTGGTGACTTCTACATCTGGTGACCCGTCAGGTAAATTGAACACAACAACAAAGCTGAAGCGATAAAGCTACACATTCGAATGGCGTTAAACGACAGCCATGTGGTTTCTGGTAACCGCTACTCTGATGTTAACATTTTGGATAA
Source organism: Zeugodacus cucurbitae (assembly GCF_028554725.1). Lineage (NCBI taxonomy): Eukaryota > Metazoa > Arthropoda > Insecta > Diptera > Tephritidae > Zeugodacus > Zeugodacus cucurbitae. The sequence continues at coordinate 42,285,266 of NC_071669.1, forward strand.
TCCAAGCTCTACTCCACGATTGCCATTACCAACGATGACAGAGGACAATATCGAAGCATATTTTTATTCATTGGATTTTTGGTTTAGCGCTTCTTCGATAAACAGCGACAATAAGAAATACGACATCGTTCTCGCTAGTGTGCCGCCTAAGAAGTTAATGGAGCTTCGCTGCATAGTGGACGCAGCACCGACTAATTTTAAATACAAGTACATCCAGGAAAAAATAATCGAACATTTTTCGGACAGTCAACAGCGTCGGCTGCAACGAGTTCTTAAGGACATGGTTCTGGGCGATCGACGCCCCAGCGAACTATTCAACGAGATGAAAAGCGCAGCCGGGACGACTCTGAGTGACAGCATTTTGCACGATCTGTGGGTAAGCCGACTTCCTCCATACGTACAAGCAGCAATAATAGCCACAAACGTCGCTATGGTGGAAAAGCTCAAAATCGCCGATTCCATCATCGAAAGCATCGGGATTCGCAACAACAACGCTCAAGAGGTACTTACGCTGTAGTGTAAAGTTAGCGCCGTAGTAATTGTAGGAGGTTGCCACATATATATATATATATAGAAGCATTTAGAAAGCTCAGAGCAGTGCAACCACATCTGTTACAAGCTGGTCAAAGGCGGCTCATAAATCACAAGCATATCATTATTCTCCAAATTACCCATGTGCTAACTCTCCCACTTATTACATTGACACACTTGTTGTCCGGCAAAACAAAAGCACCAAGTAATGTACTCATTATATGTTAACAAATCTTTCCATTTCCGGTACATCAACCAATCGCTGTAACAATAACAACAATAATACCACCCATCGCAAAACCAACACCAATGTAATGTACTTACCTTTATTTACCCACCAACACAGCGGCAGTAGTAGTGGTGGTGTCTTTGATAGGTAATTTTGCGAAAGAGGGAGCAAATGAAAAAAAAACTTTGTTACTATGTTGCCGTCAAACCATGGGTGGGTTTGTAGGTGTAGCCATAAATGTCTACTTCCCACATGCCATCAACGACGCACAACAAAGTAAGGTTCAAACGAAATCTGGTAATATTTATTTAGAAGTGTGATAGAAAAAGGTCACCTAACAGTGTCACCTGTGTTAAACAAATGGAGATCCCTTTGTGGGTTTCGGTATATTAGCAGTTGAAAACTTAATACACTCACTGGTTGAGTGGATGAGTGTTCGGTACAAATGTGTACTAACTTAGTGAATTAAAAACAAGTAAGGAAGGGCTAAGTTCGGTTATGACCGAACGTTTTATACCCTCGAAATTTATTTATTTCATTTTATTAATATTATATAATACACAATTTGGTCGAATAGTTTCGCAGATATGGTTTTTGTCCCATAAGTGGACGGAGCTACACCCACCTAAAATTTTGTATACCAATTTGGGTGGAGCCCATGAAATTTAAGGTTTCTGGTGTTTTTCCTTAATGAATTAAAGCATTTTTAGTAGTTTTCAACATAATCTTTGTATGGGAGGTGGGCGTGGTTATAATCCGATTTCCTCCATTTTTGGACTGTATAAGGTAGTACCTAAAAGACACGACTGTACAAAAAACTTAGTGAGGGGTGTGGCTACGCCCACTTCTCCAAAAAATTCATCGAAACATGCCCCTTACTAGTGCGATCGTTTATTCCAAATTTTATTTTATAGCTTTACTTATGGCTTAGTAATGGCACTTTATGTGTTTTGGGTTTTCGTCATTTTGTGGGCGTAGCAATGGTCCGATTTCTCAATGTGATCACTTTGGTATATATAACCCTATATCTAACTCTACTTTAACTTTAACCCTACTTTAAAATATAATCCCATATCTAACTAGTTTAGTTTTGGGTGCTACCAACAACTGTTATGTGAACAAAACTATAATACTCTCTTAGCAACTTTGTTGCGAGAGTATAAAAATACTGGCGATATGTGAATTTCACTGAAACCAGAACTGAATGTGGATAAATAAAATGAGGAGGACCGCATTGGAAGGAAATTAAAGCAAGAATGCAAACACTAAGTTCAGGTGTAACCGAAAAATTTATATTCTCGCAATTTATTATATGTATGCATATATGGTTTTTGATTCAAAAGTGATCGACGGCATGCCAATTTTAATTTTTTTATAAAAATCTGAGTGCAGCTCTTCTCTGCAATTTAATCTATAAAATTTAGTATTTCTGTTCACTCTGATAACTCTGGTATATATAACCTTACATCTAACTCGTTTAGTATTTATCAAATTTAAGAAATCCTAAGAAGTTGAACATTTCTTTATTGTGCGAGAGTAAAGCTGTATTATCGGCTTTTTACTGAACTAATTTGTCTGTACTTTTCAGCATTATGACTTCCATTAGCAGCTTAAAATTAAAACTTTTATTTTTTGTGATGACGTTTTTTGCACACGTGCACAGTTCCATTACAAAACCTGGTACATATAGCCGAAACCATATAAGACTATTGGGAAGATAAGCAGCACGTGCTTGCATTCAAATTTTTTTATTCAACGTGGATGTGTATATTTATACATATATAGAGCCTAAACGTATATGACAAGAATAAATTTCTCTGCTCACAAAACAAATAGTACTGAAGCCAAAATTGACAATAGAATGAAAAAAACATTCGATTATGCAGTGTTTCATAATTTAAAAAAATTCAAAAAGTTAAATTTACTTTCAACGATTCACTTCCCCACCTATCCCTCTTTCTTTCTTGTATCGATGCTCTTATTAGCTCCTTTGTTTATTATTCTGTGTTTTTGCTTCGCTGCAGATGTTTCAAGTAAATTAACGTATTTTGATTAGAATCGTAAATGTCGACAAATTACTATAGTAAAACGTGACGAATTTCCTGCTAGTTATAAACATTTTTAAATCAAGTTTGAACAAAAATAAACGCGAAAAGAATTGAAGGATGATGAAAAATACAGCAAGTCAAAAGTACAATATTAGAAAGGTGAATGCTCTACCTACAAAAGGACGTATATTTACTGATATACATACAAAATAAATTGAATCCTTTGATGGTTTTTGGTGAGAGTTTGATATGTATGTAAGTAGCTATATATTATTTACTAGCGTGAATTATTGGCTTGCTGGTGTGCATTTATAATGTATACGTTCAGACAGAATGGCAATTTGAAGTAACAGATTAAATATTTTTAGCAGTCTAATGATATTACTTTGCTTAGTAGTGAAATGAGCATATAAAATTATTTTCGAATCGTTTCCTCTTTGCATTTAAAGATTTCCTCTTTGCATTTATTTTAACCACAAACTCTTTTTATCTAAACTTAATACATTCGTTTGGTAATTTTTTTTTAAGATATATGTAGCTTCCGTCTTTAGGATAAGAATGTGAAATTATTGAAAATAATAGTACAAAATTTAAAATCTGAATTATACACTGGTCTAGCTTTATAATAGACTACAGGATGATGTGAAAAGACTTTCTGATTAAACTCCCTTCTGAATAAAAGCTCTTTTAGTAGTTTTTATCATAACCTTTGTCTGGGAGGTAGGCGTGAAAATTATAACATACAAAATAGCTATATAACATGTAGCGAGAGTATAAAAATGACGATTACATTTCTTGAAGAAAACGGTATACGTATCTCTAACAAAAGTTAGTAGTAAAAAATTGGACTGGATTATCGTCTTCATTACATATGGAAGTTATTTATTACGGCGCTGTTATATACTGAAAAATGAGCGAAAGTTAGTCCCACATCAGTAGAAAATCGTTCGTTCAAAGCACATTCAGCATAAAGCGGTACTTACAAATGTGTGAGCTACATTTGTAAGTACGTATATGTATAAGTATATATGTGCTCAACGGCAGCACTTGTTGAAGAAAGCTTACCATCAAGTCATGGTGCAATTACTACACTGCGAGTAATTGGCAACAAAAAAAGCATTTAATTGGATATCACATTTTCATGGGCACATTGTATATTATATAACAAGCGCTTACAACATGAATTACAAATATTACGTATACGTCACGTCTTCGAAGCAATTAAATTTTCTGCAGCTGCCCAATTTAAATCAAGCGTTACACTGTGCATCATTAAACCGTTCTCAATAAAGGTGCAAACGTACCGTACGTCCTTATATATAAGTATGTACGTAAGGCTATGTGAGAGTACTCACCTGTAGTACTTACACCACACCCACACATTGACGTGCACGTAGCTCACACAACCAACCATAGCTATTCTCACTTTGTTCTAGTTGCAAACTCATTATTTGCCTTCATCCATATCTTCCCTTTCTTCTTTTCTTTTCTAAGTGCTGTGATCCTCCGCTCATTCAACCTCACTTAGGTGGAAATCGAAGGTCTCACAGGCGACATTAAATTTAACGACGACGGTGGACGGGTGAACTGTGAACGCAGCATGTTGTTGAGATGACTGTCAACAGCGCCATGTTGAAAGTGGCTGAATGGAGTGATGATGATGGTTTTCAACCGCACTCTGCCAAATACATACGTGCGGCTAAGGCCTAATGTGGAAATCGAAAGGATCGTATATACATCGTTCCACGAAGACTCTCCCTTGATGCTGAAGCGCCCCGGCATTGGTGAGCATTTGGCTGGAAATGACCGCTTTGAGGGTTACTGCAAGGATTGAGTTTGCATATACGCGTGACTGTGTGCGTCATTAGCAGTCAAAATTTTATTGACCCACTTACTACAGGTATTATGTTAAGCAACATAAATATATCTAATTGTGCTGGCGATAAGTTCCATGTTCATTTCTTTTCATAAAAACTTTAATACAATCCATTTATGGCGATCTTATGCCGATGGTTTAGGAACATATAATTGTCGGAGTGTGTTTTGATGAAAATGTTGAGTGCTTATGAGATTGAAGTTGAAGGTTCTAAACAGAAACAAGTAAGGAAGGGCTAAGTTCGGGTGTAACCGAACATTTTATACTCTCGCAATTTAATGATGTAATTTTATAAAGATAACACAAGTCGACCCATATATTTGGTATAAAGTTCAATAGAATAACGAAAATCATCATAAATAGTATATGGAGACTGAGGTAATTCCTAAACCGATTTCACTCGTTTTCACCACCAAGATACAATGTATCGAAGACTATACGCTCACTTAATTTAATATTACTTATAATTAGGTATATGGGATTTGGAGGAAGTTATGACCCGATTTTTACCATTTCAGGTACAGAGAGAAACTGCTATAAGAAAAAAATTCAGAGGGAATGAATTACACTAAAATATCTGAGGGTTTTATCTATATTTTCGGTGAAAAATTAACCTTAGGCACTAAGTTCATCATGTTCGATATCAGGGGCCTTGAAAAGTCATGGTCCGATTTTGACAATTTTTCCACAAGTGATGTCTCAGCTCAAATACTGTATTTGTGTAAAGTTTTATTCTGCTAGCTTCATTGATTCCTTATGAATACATTATAAAATGAACGAATCAGATGGAATTCAAAATTGAGTTATATGGGAAGTAGACGTAGTTGCGAACCGATTTCGGCCATATTCCACCCGTGTCATCAGGGTGTCAGGAAAGTGTTATATACCGAATTTCATTGAAATCGGTCGAATAGTTCTTGAGATATGGTTTTTGACCCATAAGTGGGCGATGACAAGCCCATTTTCCATTTTGTAAAAAAATCTGAGTGCAGCTTCCTTCGGAAATTTTGTCTGTAAATTTTAGTATTTCTGACATTTTTCGTTAGTGAGTTAACCCACTTTTAGTAATTTTCAACCTAACCTTTGTATGGGAGGTGGGCGTGGTTATTATCCAATTTCTTTAATTTTTGGACTGTATAAGGAAATGGCTAAAGTAAACGGCTGCAGAAAGTTTGGTTTATACAGCTTAATTGGTTTGCGAGTTATATACAAAAAACCTATTTGGGGGCGGGGTCACGCCCACTATTCCAAAAAAATTACTTCCAAATGTGTCCCTTCATAGTGCGATCCTTCATACCAAATTTTATTTCCTTAGCTTTATTTATGGCTTAGTTATGGCACTTTATGTGTTTTCGGTTTTTCCCATTTTGTAGGCGTGGCAGTGGTCCGATTTTCATTTTCGAAAGCAACCTTACTATGTTGCCAAGGAACATGTGTTCAGACATCCGGATTTCAAATCTACTCGTCAACCTGATCATTTATGTATATATAACCCCATATCTAACTCTTATAAATCTTGGTGACACAAACAACCGTTATGTGAACAAAACTATAATACTCTGTGCAACAGGTTGCGAGAGTATAAAAATATAATATATATTACCAAAAATATGATTTTTTGTTGCATCAACACCTTTTAACGTACAGAAGAAAAGACAATGTGATGCAGTGTGTTAATTTTTTAAGAGTACTGTTTAAGGTATTTGACAGCATATTTCAATGACCAAGAATTTATAAAGTCAACATAAATTCACAAAATAAGATTACACGTATTGAAATAAAATATCGTACAGCAACAAAAATTTGTATTTATTTATTTATTTATTTATTTATTTACAAGAGTAATAATTATAAATAATTATTCCACTTAACAACTAAAGCACTGGCTGCCAAGGCCTTCGGCATGTAAAAGAATAACTAAGGTCTAATATTATATATTACATAAAATATATGTATATATATAAGTTAGGAGTATTTATTTATAGTAGGTGGTGGAGTGGTTATGGAAAGATGTTAGGGTATTAGTGTGACTTATGTGTATGTATTGTTTTATACCTTAGAATGCTAAGCTTAATATACTGAAATTGACTATACGTTTATTTTAGCTGCTGTTATGAAATCACAAATTCTCTGTATAGACATGTCGTCTGTATTTCGTAGCACGTCAGATGGTTTTGTTTCTGCAAATATTGAAGTTCTAAGTGTATCCAGTTCCTGACAGCTATCGAGAAGATGTTTTGTAGATAGGTCATTTGCACCACAAAAAGGACAGTTAGGCTTCACTGATCCTTTTAATAAGTGTTCATGAGTAGCTAACGTGTGACCAAGCCGTAGACGTGTGAATCTTCTTATGCTTTTTTTTTTTTATTTTCTTTCGAAGGGGGAATCTTTCATAGATACCGTCTAACTAGATGACATGTACGATTCATACTGCACGCTAAGGGCACACCTCTTTCGGGACCACGCCCAGCTAGTATGTCTTACTATAATGGACTTGCGTAACAATATACCTACGTACTAAACCCTTAACTCCGACTACTGTTTCCAAGTCCTACGGGACCGCCGTTAGGCATTTCTTCGCAGGACCAAGTTAAGCCAAAGATGGCTCTTCGTAATCACCTTTATGGTTTATCCTTCATTTACTATTCTGTTTTCGCTTCTGCGTTGCATTTCTTTTTTTCTCAATACCTGGAGAGCAATTGCGGACCATGTTCTCACTGTATTCCACACGTCTTTACATTTAATCATGTGGTGCACAATATTTTCAGGCGTCACCCGTTCCTTTATAAGAGTCTCTATGTTTGATCTCTCTACCTCGTATTTCGGGCAGGTAAAGAATATGTGCTGCGCGCTTTCTTCACCGTTACCGCAGAAGGAACATTCCGATCCATTATCGTGACCGTATTTTAACAGATAATTTCTGAAGCAGCCATGTCGGGTCAGAAATTGTGTTAGATAGAAATCTGTCTCGCTGTGTTTTCTTTCCAACCAAGCTTGCACATTCCTGATTAGCTTGTACGTACATCTTCCTTTGTCCGACCTATCCCATCAACTCTGCCAATCGCATATACTCTTTAGCCTATATTCGTTCCGTTCCTCTGTTGTGAGTTGTCTTCCAATATCTCTGGACTTTTCATACACTATTTTAAGTTCCATTGCCAAAATATCTGGCGGCATGATGTCCGCTATGATGGCAGCTGATTTGTGTGATACTGTACGGAATGCCCTTATAACCCTTATTGCACTTTGCCTAGTTACCGAACTTGCTTTCATTGCATATGTTTTATTTTTCATTGCAGATCCCCATATGGGTGCCGCATACATTAGCGCCGACTGGCTTACTTTAGCCAGGAGTGCCCTCTTGGTCTGACTCGGTCCGCCAATATTGGCCATCATTCTTGACAGGGCCGCTGTTACTCGCGCCGCTTTTTTACATGCCTTCTCGATATGCGTCTTGTAGTTCAGACGATTGTCTAATATTGCGCCTAGATACTTCAGCGACTGTTGGGTGGTTATGTTGTATCCGTCAAGGTTGAGCGTAATATTTTCTACTTTTTTCCTGCTTGTAATTAATACTGCTTCGGTTTTTTGCCCTGCTAGTTGGAGCTTTTTTCCGTCAGCCAGTTTTTGATCTTCAGAGCAGAGTCTTCACATAGGTTTCTTATGTCAGTGAGTTCCTTTCCTACCACAGTTACTGCGATATCGTCAGCGTACCCGATTATTTGAACCCCTTTTTTGCAACGGAAGTCGAAGCACCCCGTCATAAAGCACATTCCACAGCAGAGGACCCAGTACCGAGCCCTGTGGTACCCCACCCGTAATTCTGTGCTCTTTAGGTCCCTCGTCTGTGTCGTAAAGTAATAGTCTATCCGATAGATATTTTGATATGACTCTTAGTAAGTAGCCCGGTGTCCTTCTGTATTGTAGGGCGCGCATTATGTGTGTCCAATTGGCCGAGTTAAAGGCATTTTTCACGTCAAACGTGACTACTGCACAGTATTTTTTTGCACCATACAACCATCTCGTCCCTTCTATAGCCGTGTCTGCGACATTGGTCACTTTTTGATAGCATCAATGGTTGCCTGCGTTTACGAAAACCATACTGGTTTTCGGCGAGTCCAGACTCTTGCTCTAAGTGTTTCTCGAGTCGTACACAGATTATTCGTTCAAGAATCTTACCGAGAGTGTCCAAGATGCAAAGAGGACGGTACGAACTTGGCTGGTTTACTTGGTTTCTGTAAAAGAACCAATCTCTGCTTTTTCCATATTTTTGGAAACACACATTCTCGAAGACAGCGGGTAAAAAATTCTGAGAAGGGACCCGTGTCATGTTTTATAGCATTTTTTAAGGCCTTGTTGGGGATTCCATCCAAACCTGGTGTTTTGTTGTTTCCAAACCTTTCTGCTGCTTGTATCACTGCCTCAAAGGTGACCAATGGTGCGTCTATTTTTGCCGACGTGTTTGCTAGTAGTGGTCGCTCGTTCGTTTGTTTAGGGAAAAGAGTTTCCACAACGGTTTTTAAAAGTGTGGGACAAGTTGGTGCTTTCCCCTTGTCACCTTTAACTTTTTTCATTACAACTCTGTATGTATCGCCCCAGGGATTTTCGTCAATATTTTCGCTGAGCTCTTTGAAACATGAGAGTTTGCTCGTTTTTATTGCTTTCTTAAGCTCGTGTCTTTTCTTTTTAAAGCATTCGTGCAAATTTGCACTCAGGCGATCTACGTCTTCTCTGGCATTTTCTCCTAGCGTGGTTGCATTCATGTCTTAAGTTATTAATTTCGTCATTCCACCAGTATGCAGGTTTTCTGTAGGTGCCCAGTTTTTTTCTGCACATGGCGGCATCGCACGCTTTACTGATATGTCTCACTAATAACTGTGCATGTTGTTCCGTATCTGATACATTCGCCAGATTGTTATCTAGAATAACCCGGAAGAGATCTTCATCAAGTGTTACGGCTTTCCATCCTCTAGTTTGTACTTTCCTGACGCGCAAGTGTTTTTGACTCTGGGAGTTTCCGATCTCCATTATAATGGCCAGATGGTCGCTATGTGTATAAAGATCAGTCACTTTCCAGCTTGTTAATCGCGAGTTGCTAACGAACGTGATGTCTATCACGGAACCCCGACCGTTCTTTTCAAAAGTGTTCCTATTCCCAGTGTTTAGGAGCACCACCTCAAGCGACGAGAAGGCTTTTAGAAGTGCGTCTCCTCGTTTGTTAGTACTGACACTGCCCCATTCCAGCGCCCAAGCGTTAAAGTCTGCTGCGACCACGTTATTCGTGGTTGTCAGAACTTCTCTTACTAGATCATCCAGTGTTCTTTCGAAAACGTCTTGTGACACACTCGGTGGTATATAACAGCTGTAGAAATTAATTCCACAGATCTTTGCTGTATAACTTTCATTTGCTGTGCTTGTTATATGCGCTTTGATATAAAGGACACTTCTTGCTTCCTATTTGATGTTTCGAGTTATCTCTTCCCTGGTTTTAGCACACAATACAAGACGGCGTTTTGTCACACACCTGTGCAAAATGACCCTTTTCACCACACCTTTTCACGTAGGCAGCACTGACTCCTATCTTCTGGATTTGTACATGCTCCTGCCAAGTGTCCATATTCCAGGCACCTAAAACATCTCTTTAGATTTCGCTTCTCTCGTAGTCGACACACTACCCAGCCTATCCGACGCGCGTCGAGTAGGAAGACTTACTACCGCTGTTTGAGTGCCAGAATACGCGGCTCTAAGACTTTTGATCGCACTCACGTCAAAATTACTTAGCTTATTTACTTGATTCCGTATAGCTTGGGAGATATCATTTTTGATAGTAATTTCATCCAGGTCCCGGATTTCCACCACAACTTCGTGTGTGAGCGCTTTAATGTGTGCCTGATCTCTTAGAAGTTTATCTATCTCGCTCGTAAATTCTGTCGTACTTTCCATCTGTGCTTTTTTTAATTCCAACAGGATTTCGCCTTGGCCGTCTTCCTAATGCGTGATACATTTTCTCCGAATTTCTGTAGTCTCTCCTCTGTCCTGACTCTCATTAGGATATCTCTGTAGGACATATCTCCAGAGCATGCTATGACTATAGCATCAGGCCGCGTTGGTGGCTTACGTGCAATCTTTTTGGGGTTTTGTGGTTTGCGTCTGACGCTTACCCATCCTTTTTCCGTTTCCTTTTCTTCTCTGTATTCAGCTGTATTCTTCCCTGCTATCTTCTTATCTGGATTGTCCGGTTTTGTCTTCGGTGTTTCGTCATGCGTTGTTTTATTTCTTTTCAGCGGTGTGTTTCGCTTTTGCTGATTTTCATCACGGGGCCTCTTGGGGGTTGTTTCCGCAATTGCTGCCTTAATGAGGATATTCCGTCTTACCTCTTCAATTCCTGTATGTTCTTCATAGGCTTTCGCATACAGTTTCTCAATAGAACTGAGGATATCCCTCATACTATTGTTAATGGAGCGTTGTGGAAGGCGCATTGCTATAGTGAGCTTCTTAATAGCATTTCCCAGCTCTGACATATAGTTTGCACGCTTTTGTACCATTTTAACTTTGGGGGCGTTCTCTTATAGCACTGGAGGTGACGACCTTGCCCGTATCGGATTATTTACAGTAAGCGCCTGGTTTGGCGACCGGGCTAGTCTTGATACTCGCTTGAATGGGTCTATCTCCGCACTGGGTGTCCTCACAGTTAAGTCTACTTCTGTGCTAGATATTTCAGCGCCACTATTTATACTGGTTCCACATTTGTTATTGTTGTTATTTGTATTGTTTATGTTGTTTCTCGTGTAATTTTCCATTTATCTTCTGTTTTGCAGCGCATCGTGTGTAGGGGGGTGGGCCGAAATGGACCGGAACGGGTATACCCTCGGGGACAATACCCCTACCCCAGTTCCCTGGGGCCTGTCTTTCGCTTTGCCGGTCCCGGAAAACACGGACGGACCGGCGCTCACCCGGAGCAACATAGACTACTACTCCTATGCCCAATGCACACTTCCCGACCAAGGACCGAAGTGGCTGTTTACAGATACACGTTGCAGCTTATACCTCGGCAGAGCCAAGCTCACATCACCCTATCCGTTTCGTCAGCGGAGAAATAGCTGGCGAAAGTTAAAGGGACTCCCAGTATGCTCCATCGTGTACCAGTCAGGGGTGTTTGTTTTTTTTTCAACCGCACCTAACATGGTGTACAGACGCTGACCAGGAAGCCGCCCACTATGGGTCCGTCGCGCCTGGATTTTATATTTCACAACATATCTTTACATATTGTTGAACACATATTTTAAAGGGGCGGTGTCGTTTCGCCACTGTCGCAGGAGTTTCAACAGTCGTGCTAGCTTTTATACCGCAACCTCCACTCCTGCCGCTTATCGTCGGGGATTGCTTATTCGTTCAAACTTATTTCGCAACTAACCTGCTACTACAGGTCGTTCGGCTATCCGCGACCTGCCGACCCCCCCGGTCGCTTAAAGCTCAGCTACGGAAACCATTCCCACTGGCAATTAAGGTCCCTCCGGGTGATGGTGTTGATAGCTGTTCCATTCAGTTAAGTAGCTTTCGTGTAGAAAGCTATGCAGAAGCTTGCGTAAATCTTTGTCCACAAAGTATTTGCTTAGATGTAAGGGCTCCAGACTGGCCTCTTTCGCTCTGCTGTCGGCTAATTCATTTCGTCTTGGCGTACCACATTATTCTCGCTGCTATAATTTTTTCCAGGACTTAAGACATGCATGGTGGAAGTGATATTGGTCTGAAACTTGATATGAGCGTGGATGATTTATTTGGCTTTAGAATAGGGATGGTTAAAGCGGTTTTCCATTCTTGGGGATAGATTCCGGCGTCGATAATATTATCGTAAAGGTTAATGAGTCTGATTTTGAGGGTAGAGGGTAAATTTTTTAGGATGGGATAGGAAATTTTGTCCATACCAGGTCTTTTTCCTGTCATTCTTGAGATTGTGGATTCAAATTCAGATAAAGTTATTGGGTCTTCTATAAGGGATGCTGAGAATGAAGGGGATGGATTGGAATAATCTTCTTGAATGATTTGATTTTTTAGGACATTGAAGGCGGGAGGGAAGTTGGAGTCATGCGAGTCATGTTTTGCCGAATTGTTCGGAAATATCATGTGGTTCATGGAGTGGTCCTTGATCGCTATATATAAATGAGATACGAGTGCGGGAAGTGGAACCTGTGAGCATTCTTATGTCTGACCATATTTGTTTTGGATTGGAAGAGGGATTTATATTAGAGGTGAGTTTTTCAAGGGATTGTCTTTGGGTTATTTTAGTTCTTTTCTGAACATAACATTTGCTTTTATATAGTTAATAAGATTAGTATCACTCATGTGTTGTTTGTATTTATGCCAAAGTGCTTGTTTATTTTTTCGTAGGGTGGTAAGTAAGTTAGACCAGTAAGGCAATTTGGCAGTAAATTTTTTTGAGTTTGTTTGTGGTATTGCCACATGGGATGATAGGCGAATTATTTGTTTAATTTTAGAGGCTTCGGCGTTGATATTTATTGAAACCGGTTTGTTATTTGATGCAGATATGGCAGCAGATTGAAATCTCTGCCAATCTGCCTTTTCTATCAGGAATTTTGGTTGAGGTTTGATTTGATACCAATTAGGAAGGGACATGGTTGTTAGGAGTGGGAAATGATCACCATTATGGAGTTCATTCAGTGTGCAGGAGGAGAGTTTGGGGGCAATAGATGCTGAGGCAAAGATAATATCAGGATGGGTAAAGGTTTTATGGGTTGAAAAATGCGTGGGTAAACCATCATTTAGAACAATAAGGTTTTGGGAAAGGATAACGTCTTCAATAATTTTCCATCTATTATTAACACATTTGGAGCCCCACATTGGGCTCCACGCATTAAAATCTCCTAGGATTATAATGGGAGTGGAGAATGTATTACACAAATCAATTATATCTTTACTGTTAAATTTTTGGTTGGGTGGGATGTAGCAATTAATTAATGTGATTTTTTGCTCAACATCGATTTCAATTGCTGAGCAGGAAATATTTGATGTAACAGGGACTAGTTTATGATTTGTGGATTTATTTATAAAAAAAAGCGATTCCCTGTCTGCAGGAGCCAATAGAGGGTTTATTATGAAAAAAACTATGATATTTATTGGGTGAGTATGCTGTTTTATTGAATGGAATATGCGTTTCTTGTAATGCAATAATTTATTAGAATATTTAAATCTACGTAATTATTCAAAAGTCCGTTTATATTCCATTGTAGTATTTGTATAATTGTGGGGTTGTATCAGGAGAGTACGGTGGGATGGAAGAAAGAGGGATACCAGTGGAAAGGTGAGAAATTAAGGAAGAAATTAAGGTGTTTGTGTTTTGTGAGTCAATAAAGTTTTCGGTGTAATAATTATTTTCGTGTATGTTATTGTTTGCTGAGTTATTGTAATTGTTGTTTACGTTGTTGTTGCCAAAAGAGTTATTAATGTCTGTTGTTGGAGTAGGAGGTGATAGGGTTTGTATTGCATTTGTTGTGTTTTGTTTATTTTGTTTTGGTGCGTCGTTTGTCACTTGGATATTTGTGTTGTTGTTGTTAACTAATGCTTGGTTTGCTTGTGAATTATTAGAGTTTGTGTTGATATTGTTACGTTGTGAATTGGGTATATTTTTTGTAATATGAGAGAAGGAGATCGACGACTCATTGAGAGCTGAGGGCTTCTGTGCTTTGTATGTTGTTAATGCTTCACGCAATGTACATTTTTTGTCTGCTTTAATGACAATTATTTGTTTCATTTGTGTAAACTTCGGGAATGTCTTATTGGAAGCAGCGTGGCTACCTGAACAATTTGTATAAAAAGTGCGAGAGCACGGAGTGGGAGAGTGGGGTGGGAGTGCACATGAGTCGCATGCAGCCGGTTTGTTACAGCGTTTTGTTGTGTGGCCAAGCATTTGGCAATTTCTGCACCTCATGGGGTTAGGATAGTATGGCTTGACTTTAGTAGTGTACCAAGATACTTCTAATTTTGTGGGTAATTGGTACAAATCAAATGTGAGGAGTACTATGCCACTAGGGATAGCCTTTCCGTCAATGTGTTTGATAAATTTATAAACAGAGACGACGCCCTGGTCAGTCAAATTTTCAATTATTTCTGTCTTAGGTATATCATTAAGGCACGGTGCGAAAATAGTGCCCTTTGAATAGTTGAGGTTATGGTGTAACTCTATTTTTACATCACACACGCCGATTAAATATGTTGTAGCCAAAAATTTTTTTGCGATGTGATTGTTTTTAACTAAAAGCAGCAGGCTGTCGTCTTTTAAATTTGAAATTTCCATTTTTTCAGATGAAATATTTTTTAATGCCTTGTGTACTGCAAAGCACGAATAGTTAGGTGTTTATTTGAATTAGTCGCACTGACCACGAGGTATTTGGGATTGTCTTTTTTGATAGTTGGCAATGCCGGAAAGTAATCTTTGGTTATGTTGTGAGATTTTTTTCGCTTGGGTTTTGGGCTTAAGGATAACAGGGCAAACCTATTATCTCCAAGCGTGGGTCCCTCAAGGGACATTTTTATTTTTTGAAAAAACAAAAACCAAAATATATATATATATATTCAACTGTAGAAACTGTTTTATTTATGACACGATAAATAAAGAGAAAAAAGGAAATCACTATCACTGTATCACGCTGTTAGCACTATAATACGCTGTTCGACAACCGTACGCGATGAGTATCAGTCGGTGACTGCAAAAATTTGTTAATTCTTAAATAACATAAAACGAATAAAAATTTATTTAATAAATAAATATGTCTAAAAAAAACATTTTTATACAACCATAGTTTATATAGCAGAGTTGCCCGAAATGCCTTAATCTGACAATTGAGGATCAAATATGTAGATATACGAGTTAAACCATCTCACTCATTTCGTTTAGACTTTTATGTATGTATGATATTCAACATATGTAAATATGTGTAAATATACCCCCTAAAAAGTTAATAGTTCCAATAATAACAATATTAACCAACATGCTTTGCTTTTGCTACTTCTGAAAAAATAATATTTCATATAAGTTTGCTTTATTTTTAGCTTGAACGTACCACCGCCCTGCAGATGAATTACTACTACTCAATTCGGCGGCGGCGGCTGTGTTGGCATGGTAAGTGAACTGGTACGACGTGGAAGTATACAAGCGGGTGAGCTCGTGTTCACTGTCATATTGATTGCACATGAATTTATTTGAATTGCATGAACACTTTTGTGCCGCAACGCACTCAAACTGTTTTCTTTATATTGCCTTTCTCTTCACCATCTGTGCTCGTACAACGTATTTTGAACGTCGATTGACTCTCGTTGAACTATTTCATTGCGTACCGAATTTCGCGACGCGCATACAAAACAAACCCAAAACAAAAATGGAATGAAGTAAAACAACTTCATTGATGTGCCTACCATTGACGTGACATTTATTTGGCCACACAAGAAGCGGAAATTGCAATCACTGCCATGAATATTACCGCCGAGCGAGAGCGTGGCATCGGTTTCAGCAAGCCATTCATGTGGTTGGGCATTTCAATAATGATTAAGAAACCAGTGAATCAGACGTCTGGTATATTCAGTTTCATGGATCCATTATCGCAAGAAATTTGTGTGAGTATACATATGTATTGCTTTAACGTTAGTATTATCTTTTCATATAAAAATCTAATTTTTGGCATAATTTTGGTAAAGAAGTGTTGATTAAAATCAAATTTTCGCTTGACATATTCGTTTAATCGATAATATTCGATAAATCGTTGTGATATGATATGCCACATACATAGTTTTGCTATATACATACATAGGAACTTTTTTTCATTCAGACAATAGATTTACATTCTTCAAACTTAATCATGAACAATGTGTTGAGCTTTTAAATCACGCTATGCAGTTCTTCGTTCGCAATACTTTCACTAACTTTCGAAATTCATTTTAACGCAACGAGAAATGATTCTTCGTTACAGCAGTCGTCGTCTGTAGACAGCCACAGTGGTGACCTTCGCTGAAACCAATTGTTTGCTACGGGGGAGCACATGCCTGAACTTGAGGTTTTTGTTTCAATTTTCGCCAGCCAAAAACACAACAACATTTTTGTAAAAATTATTTTAATGTACCATAAATTGCGCTGCATGTAAATGAGAAAACTTTGTAAAAAACATACTTCTACATGATTTGGTCCTTTGGCTCTTGTCGGTGGCATCTCCTTCCAGAGTGTGGCTTGTGTGTTGTCCTGTATATGTATGTATATGGTTAAACTTTGCATTCGGTGAAATTTAAAGTTTTCCACCCCATCAACATTAAACAACGGCAAATGCTGGTAGAAACAGTAGCTTTCACAGCTGCAATAATAACATCAACAGGAAGGCAAATAACCGCGACATCGATGCTTATGGTTTGTTCGTTCCCACAATTTTGGTTATTTGGCAAGTTTTCTATTTGGCCAAAACGTAGAAAGCTTATAAAGTTTAATGTAGTAAAGCATCTAAAAGTTTTGTTGTTGGAAAATTGAAGTTGTATGTTAAATAGGGCAAAGCGTTCTCCAGCCAGCCAGCAGCCAGCCCCACCCGTAAGCCATTAACTGTCATAAACTACAAGGAGGCTTTGAAACTTTTGCAACACTTGGCCACACCCACACATTTCCCGTCCGACTTCTATGCAATGGTATGCCCGTTTTTGTACTCTCAACTTCAACGCCAACTGCGTCACAGTTTGTTTCCTTCGCTTCCCATGCATTCTAGTAGTTCCGTATTTTTTTATTTTTTTGTTGCTTCCAACTGAGTTCATCAAACTTTTTTGAACCCCTCAAAATAGTGACATTAGACTAAGCAAATTCGCTCGAAGAAAACTGTTTGAAAAGCTTTGGCTTGGCACAACAGCACTGGAAAAGGATTTCTTTGTTGCTCGGAAAAACTTCGTTCGCACTCCAGTGAGTGGCAAAATTGCTCTAAAAATTTGCCAAGTCTGTCTGCAAATTAAAATACTGGACGTAGATTTTTCTTAGTTAGTGTGTTAAGCAATTTTGTGCGGAATTAAAATGTCCCAGCAGCACAATATTGTTGATTTCAGCATTGCGCTGTTGCGTGGCCACTCTTGCATAGTAATGAGTTGCAGTTTTGTATAGTTAAGGAGTTTAGCAGAAAAGTTGCATAATATTTGAAACACGAATATAAATATTTTAAGAACAAAATCCATTAGACTTAAGTAAACAGCTGGCCTTTGGCTGGAAATACTAGATTTCTCATTTACATTATTTAACGAAGGAGAAACCAAGAATATGACCCCAAAGGAAAAATAAAGACTTTCAATGAAATGCTATAAATGTCAAAGCAACATAAATTTTCATATCTACTGTAATCTAAAATTTTAATATTTGTAAATGAGATGTATAAGATTATTTTTAGCTCTTCTTTCTCTCTGTTTGGCGCCGATTGGAAATCCCAAGTACAACCAGCTCTTTCTTCACCTGGACTTCCCTGCGAAGTAGAAATCTAGCTCTTCTCGGCTTCCATCAGCACGTACTACATCGAACACTTTCAAAGCTGGAGCCCTTTCGATACATAAGATTAGATACCATAAAATATAGGCAATGTAACATAAGGGAAATTTAGATATGATAAGATAAGAAAATATGAGATAATTCTTATTAAAGAGTCACTCCAATAAGCTAACTTATTCCGTCCTTCGAGGTCTCCCTAGCCGAATGTTGAAATATCACCTGAAAATCTGACGAAAAATAGAAATTGTATAAGCCTTGCATACAACCTGTATTTTTGATGAAAGTGAACATAAAATTATTTAATTGCCAACTTTTTAAATAGTTTAGATAAGAATAGTGTATTTTTCGTATTTCTTAATTTCATTTCTAGCGATTTTTAAGTGAAAGCACTTTATCAGAGGCAGAAATTGAAAACTAAACTATAAATAAAATGCTGACTGTAGAAAACAAATTAAATTAAATTAGTATAAATAAAGGTAATAAATAACAATATGAATAATAAACTCTAGCCGCATGAAGGTATTAATACATATTTTAAGAGCCATTTGAAATGTGGCATAAAGATCTTGGAGCCATAAATTTTCATTACAATTGCATACACACCAAATTACTCATACGAGAAGTAGTAGCCATAACCGAAAGCGAATGAACACACACACACATTAATGTCTGCGTATTCGAATATGTTCGTAGTATGCTTTCAGGGGCATGTTGAACTTTCTCTTTTAGGTATGAGTAACTCGCACGTTCAGACCATATATCAGTACATTTACATACTTAGCAGTTTCTATATATATGCAAGCACGACATATGTACATATGTGTGTTTGCTTAAGTGTATACTTGCGGTAAAAAATAAGGCCAAAGTATTTTGAATAGCATTAGTAAAATGGAATTTGTTAACTTGGTGGTAGGCGAATTAAGAACCCACTAGCGGCTTCTCATACTGGCGCACAAATTATTTACAACTGAAAAATTAAACAAACAAGTAAGGAAGGGCTAAGTTCGGGTGTAACCGAACATTTTATACTCTCGCAATTTATTTATATAACTTTATTTATATTATATAATATACAATTTGACCCACATATTCGTCATATATATTGTATAAAGCCCATTGAAAGTTGGAAACCATAATATTAGGTTAGAAGCACCGAGGTCCTCGTGTTCGATATATGGGGCCTTAAAAACCTATGGTCCGATTTCGGCGATTTTTAGAATGGGGCTGCCACACTATTAACATAGCATTTGTGCAAAGTTCTGCACCGATATCTTCACTAGTACTTACTTTATATATTGTAATGTGAACGATTCAGATCGTCTTCAAAGTTCTGGTATATAGGAAGTAGGCGTGGTTGCGAAACGATTTGACCCATATCATTGGGATGTAAGAAAACTATTACAAACCAAGTTTCATTGAAATCGGTCGAGTAGTTCCTGAGATATGGTTTTTGACCCATAAGTGGGCGATGCCACGCCCATTTTCCATTTTGAAAAAAATCTGAGTGCAGCTTCCATCTGCCATATCTTATGTGAAATTTAGTGTTTCTGACGTTTTTCGTTAGTGAGTTAACCCACTTTTAGTAATTTTCAACCTAACTTTTGTATGGGAGGTGGGCGTGGTTATGATCCGATTTCTTTCATTTTTGGACTGTATGAGGAAGAGGCTAAAAAAAACGACTGCAGAAATTGGTTTATATAACTCTATTAGTTTGCGAGAAAAAAATTACATCCAAATATGCCCCTTAATAGTACGATCCTTCATACCAAATTTTATTTCCATAGCTTTATTTATGGCTTAGTTATGGCACTTTATGTGTTTTCGGTTTTCGCCATTTTGTGGGTGTGGCAGTGGTCCGATTTTGCTCATTTTCGACCTTCCTATGGTGCCAAGAAATAAGTGTGCCAAGCTTCATCAAGATATCTTAATTTTTACTCAAGTTACAGCTTGCACAGACGGACGGACTTACAGACATTCGGATTTGAACTCCACTCTTCACCCTGATCACTTTGGTATATATAACCCTATATCTATCTCGTTTAGTTTTGGGTGTTACAAACAACCGTTATGTGAACAAAACTATAATACTCTCTTTAGCAACATTTGTTGCGAGAGTATAAAAATTTAAGTAATTTGATTACGTGCGTGTGTGTGAGTGCAACAAACTAGAACGCTTAAGCGCAAAAACGCAAATTAAATTTCATTTCCAAGAGCAAATTTTAATATTTAAAGCACTTGTATACATACTTATGTAAGGGACTGTTAATAGCAAGTAGCCGAATATTGACACACCAACACACAAATAAATACTTGTATATACTTGTGTGTGTAGATTCTGACGTTAGCCGGAAAGCACTTAGCCAGGCACAATCACAACTCTCGTGATTTTGTACACACAGATCACGAGCTCAACGACTAAAAATGCGCAACGCCAGATTACACGCTTTCAGCCTAATCTCAGTTGCCAAACTGAGATTATACAACATTTTTGTCACTTTGTTTTTGTTATTTCACGTATTTTATATTATTGCCTGCACAAAAGGTTGGCGTTTATTTGTTGTTCGCTTATGACCCCGTGAAAGGTGAAACGTTTGCCAGATTAGGCAAAATTAAAAGCCACCAAACTTCTGTTAGCAGATTACACGCACATTAATGCAATGTAAATATTCTTGCACTGTTCTCACATTCTGGTATACTTCTATACCTCATTCACAAGCTTACAAAAACAGTTTACTTATATCGCTCAAAATAAGGTACAACCACACGTATTTTCTAGATTTTTGAAAAAAAAATATAAAAAAAAGCTTTCGTAGTTAAAACAAAGGAAGAGACCAGGGGCTCTACTCAGTATTACGATACGAAAAGCAATTCGATTCGAAAATAAAATGCAAAGGATCTCCTTCAGTCCCTCGCACTATGAAGGGGCATATTTGGATGTAATTTTTTTTGGGGAGGTGGGCGTGTCCCCGCCCCCAGATAGGTTTTTTGTACATATCTTGCAAACCAATAGAGCTATATAAACCAAACCAATAGAGCTATATAACCAAAACTTTGCAAACTGCAGTCGTTTTTTCAGCGACTTCTTAATACTGTCCAAAAATGAAAGAAATCGGATAATAACCACGCCCACCTCCCATACAAAGGTTAGGTTGAAATTTACTAAAAGTGGGTTAACTCACTAACGAAAAACGTCAGAAACACTAAATTTCACATGAGAAATGGCAGATGGAAGCTGCACTAAGATATTTTTACAAAATGGAAAATGGGCGTGGTATCGTCCACTTATGGGTCTAAAACATATCTCAAGAACTACTCGACCGATTTCAATGAAATTTGGTTTGAAATAGTTTCCTTACATCCCAATGATATGGGTCAAATCGCTTCACAACCACGCCTACTTCCTATATACAAGAACTTTGAAGACGATCTGAATCGTTTACATTACAATATATAAAGTAAGCACCAGTGAAGATATCTGTAGAGAACTTTTACATCTGAAGATAAAGTGTGAGATATCTTAGCAAAATTAGGTGGCATTATAATATTGAATATAATTCAGCTTGGTGGCCAGAGTGAGTGAAATCGGTCCAGAAATTACATCGGCCCCCAGATATTCACAAATTTGAGTGATAATAATAAAGTTAAATAAATAAACTATAAGAGTATAAAACGTTCGATTACACTCAAACTTAGCCCTTCCGTACGTGTTTAATATGACTTTTTATCTATGTAAATTAATAATACTTACATTTTGTATGTGCTGCGATAGCTTCGGTCTTGTTACAAGAAAAGTTATATTTTCAACTCATTTGAAAGCTTAACTTGAATTATAGAGTACTACAAATGCGAAAGGGAAATTTTCTATGAATAAATCGCATTACTTAGTACCTTTCTTGCGAATGTGAACAATATTTCATTCGCATCGCAATATAGAGTAATACCCCAGGGCTTATTTCTAATAATTGGAATAATATACTATGAATGTTTTGTTAATTTTTTCTTAGTAGTTTATTTCAGAAACATTCGAATTGACTTGTCAAACTTTAAATACCTTAAATTATTTAAACTATTATTACTTAAAGAATAAATATTTTGGAATTGGGATTTCAAGGCATCCTCATCACAATTACATTATATTTTCATTTTTCTACGAAACATTAAATATATCTAAGGACTTTCCAATCAATGCTCCACCCTATTGAATACACACCACACATATTTAAGCATGAAATGTATACAAAATATACACATACGAGCGCAATATCCTAAACAAAACATACGTGTGTGCAAAAAGCTTTGCATTCAATTAAAAGCCTTGCATAAACAAGCGCACCCATACGCAAGAAATCTATTTTCAGGCGAAAATTCTATATAAATACATGCCTCCATGTAGCCCTGTTCATTTCCGAAATTTCGCAAATGCCAAAAGTTGTGAAATTACTGAAAAACGTGTCACTTTACTAATAATGAAAATGAAATGTCAGCCAATCTAATAAGCTAAGAGAAAGCGAAAGTGAAATACGTAAGCAGTTAAAGAAGAAATGGAGTATAACAGGATAACAAAGAAAACGAAATACATTTGTTTCTGTTTCAAATTGTCGGCGGAATTGTGTGCTCAGTATTGAAGTGGAAATATTTGTCTACAAGCTTATGACTTTTATTATTAATTCCAGGGCAAACATTTACATTATTCAATATAGTCGCTATCAAAGGCGTCATACCGATTATAGTAATCTTCCATGTTGCACAGAATAGGTTGTTATGTTACCAAATACAAAAAAAGTTAGTTACTGGGTTATATGTATCTATCGAAACGATCAGAATGAGCCGAGATGCCTGTCTGTCCGTCCGTCTATCCGTGCAATCGATAACTTGAGTAAAATTTGAGATATCTTAATGAAAATTCTTACACATACTAGGATGTAAGATGTGATTTTATCGGAACTCAAATAGTTCTTTACAAGACGAATGTATTCTTTCTATTACTTTCAAACAGGCCTTTAATATCATAAAAACATCTGGGTGCAAAGGCAGCGTTAAGAGGTGGGTTTCAATTTTTTTATTAATATTTAACAACTTTTTTCTTAATATTTTTCATTTGGACAATTCAGCATATTTTATTGAAAAATTCCAAAAACTCAGGCGTTAGCACATCATCTCCCAAAAAAGGTCTTCCGGTGGACATCATAATTCATGATTGGTTCATACAATAAAAGAAAACTATTGCGATGATACATGCATAAATCTAGTTAATGAACGGTGGAAAAAAGAAAATATTGAAATTTGAATTTTTGACGGTATTTAAACCAAAAAACTCACTTTTTTGGTCAAATTTTCAGCATATATTGGCACGAAAAAATAGTTCTAGTAACAATATAGAAAAATCCGTCGTTCATTAACTAGATAATGTTATTACAACAAAATCGCTTTATAACTTTTCGAGAAATCGTTTCGACCGACTAAAAAATTTAGTTTTGAGATAAATTGCATTGTTGGAAGCTTCCTCCTTAATAATATATATATATATATATATTTGGCGTAGAAACCGCTTAAGCGATTATAGCCGAATCCACCAGAGCGCGCCACTCGTTCCTCCTTTTTGCTTTTTGGCGCCAACTGGAAACACCAAGTGAAGCCAGGTCACTTTGCACTTGGTCTTACCATCGGAGTGGAGGTCGTCCTTTTCCGCGGCTTCCTCCAGAGGGCACTGCATCGAACACTTTCAGAGCTGGAGTGTTTTCATCCATTCGTACAACATGATCTAGCCAGCGTAGCCGCTGTCTTTTTATTCGCTGAACTATGTCAATGTCGTCGTATAAATCGTACAGCTCATTGTTCCATCATCTGCGGAATTCGCCGTTGTCAATGTTCAGAAGACCATAAATCTTACGGAAAACTTTTCTCTCGAAAACCCTAAGAGTCGTCTCATCGGATGTTGTCATCGTCGACGCTTCGGCGCCATACATCAGGACGGGAATAATGAGCGACTTGTAGAGCTTGATTTTTGTTCGTCGAGAGAGGACTTTATTTTGCAGTTGCCTACTCAGTCCAAAGTAACACCTGTTGGCAAGAGTGATTTTGCGTTGGATTTCAAGGCTGACATTGTTGGTGTTGTTAACGCTGGTTCCCAAGTAGACGAAACTATCTACTACTTCAAAGGTATGACCGTCAACAGTGACGTGTGAGCCAAGACGCGAATGCGCCGACTGTTTGCGTGATGACAGGAGATATTTCGTCTTGTCCTCATTCACCACCAGGCCCATACGCTTCACTTCTTTATCTAGTCTGGAAAAAGCAGAACAAACAGCGCGGTTGTTGCTTCCGATGATATCAATATCATCGGCATACGCCAGCAGCTGTACACTCTTGTAGAAGATTGTACCATCTCTATTTAGCTCTGCAGCTCGTATTATTTTTTCCAGTAATAGATTGAAGAAGTCGCACGATAGTGAGTCACCCTGTCTGAGCCTCGTTTCGTATCGAACGGCTCGGAGAGGTCCTTCCCGATCCTGACGGAGCTTTTGGTGTTGCTCAACGTCAGTTTACATAGCCGTATTAGTTTTGCAGGGATACCAAATTCAGACATCGCAGCATAAAGGCTTTAAAATCGATGAAAAGATGGTGAGTATCGATTCTTCTCTCTCGGGTCTTTTCCAAGATTTGGCGCATGATGAATATCTGGTCCATTGTCGATTTTCCAGGTCTAAAGCCACACTGATAAGGTCCAATCAGCTCGTTGACGGTGGGCTTTAGTCTTTCACACAATACGCTCGTCAAAACCTTATATGCGATATTGAGGAGACTTATACCACGGTAATTGGCGCAGATTGTGGGGTCTCCTTTTTATAGATTGGGCAGAGCACACTAATATTCCAATCGTCGGAAATGCTTTCTTCCGACCATATTCTACAATGAAACTGATGCATGCGCTTTATCAGTTCTTCGCCGCCGTATTTGAATAGCTCGACCGGTAGTCCATCGGCCCCCGCCACTTTGTTGTTCTTCAAGCGGGTCGGGTAATGGAATATCTATTCCACCGTCATCGATTGGGGAATCGGGTTCGCCATCTCCTGGTGTTGTACTTTCACTGCCATTCAGCAGGTCGGAGAAGTGTTCCCTCCATAATCCCAGTATGCTCTGGACATCCGTTACCAGATTACCTCCTCGGTCCCTACATGATAAAGCTCCGGTCTTGAAACCTTCTGTAAATCGCCTGATCTTTTCATCAAATTTTCGAGCATTACCCAAGTCGGCCAGCTTTTCAAGCTTTTCATACTAACGCATTTCGGCCTCTTTCTTTTTACGTCTGCAAATGCGTCTCGCTTCCCTCTTCAGTTCTCGATATCTATCCCACCCCGAACGTGTTGTGGTCGATCGCAACGTTGCGAGGTAGGCAGTCTGTTTTCTCTCCACTGCGGAACGACAATTCTCATCATACCAACTGTTTTTTTGGCGTTGCCGGAGACCAATTGTTTCGGCTGCAGCGGTATGCAATGAGTTTGAGATGCCGTTCCACAGCTCCCTTATATCGAGATGCTGATGAGTGCTCTCAGAGAGCAGGAGTGCAAGTCGAGTAGAGTATTTCGTGGCTGTCTGTTGCGATTGCAGCTTTTCGACGTCGAACCTTCCTTGTGTTTGTTGACGGGCGTTCTTTGCTGCACAGAGGCGAGTGCGTATCTTTGCTGCTACTAGATAATGGTCCGAGTCAATGTTTGGTCCTCGGAGCGTACGCACGTCTAAAACACTGGAGACATGTCTTCCGTCTATCACAACGTGATCGATTTGCTTGCGCGTGTTTCTATCAGGGGACAGCCACGTTGCTTGATGAATTTTTTTATGCTGGAATCTGGTACTACAGACAACCATATTTTGGGCCCCAGCGAAGTCGATCAGCCTCAGGCCGTTTGGCGATGTTTCGTCATGAAGGCTGAATTTTCCGACTGTTGTGCCAAAGACACCTTCTTTACCCATCCTGGCGTTAAAATCGCCAAGCACGATTTTGACATCGTGGCGGGGGCAGCGCTCATAGGTGCGTTCTAGGCGCTCATAGAAAGCGTCTTTGGTCACATCGTCCTTCTCTTCCGTTGGGGCGTGGGCGCAAATCAGCGATATGTTGAAGAACCTCGCTTTTATGCGGATTGTGGCTAGACGTTCATCCACCGGGGTGAATGACAGGACTCGGCGACGGAGTCTCTCTCCCACCACAAATCCAACACCAAAGTTGCGCTCCTTTATATGGCCGCTGTAGTAGATGTCACAAGGACCCACCTTCTTCCGTCCTTGTCCCGTCCATCGCACTTCTTGGACGGCGGTGATGTCAGCCTTTAGTTGTATGAGGACATCAACCAGCTGGACAGAGGCACCTTCCCAATTAAGGGTCCGGACATTCCAGGTGCATGCCCTTAAATCTTTATCCTTAAAACGTTTGCAGGGGTCGTCAAACGTTTGCGGCGGTGTCTCATCCGAGGCTCTATGTTTGTTTTCATTGGGGAGGTTTTTTTATGTGGTGGGTCCCAAACCCTACGCACAACCGCAAAAGCGGGCTTCGTCTTCTCACTTTAGCTCGCCTTCAAACGGATGTCTGTTGGCTACCCAGGGGATACTTGGTCTAAAACCGGAAGTCGTGAGCTGTTTGAGTCATATGTAAAATAGTCATTCCTGGCCACTCCCAAGTGAATGGCATTCAGAAACTTTCCTCACTTGCGTGAACTTCTACATATGAGGCTGATCGACTTCGCTGGGGCCCGAAATATGGTTGTCTGTAGTACCAGAGTCCAGCATAAAAAAATCATCAAGCAACGTGGCTGTCCCCTGATCGAAACACGCGCAATCAAATCGATCACGTTGTGATAGACGGAAGACATGTCTCCCGTGTTTTAGACGTGCGTACGCTCCGAGGACCAAACATTGACTCGGACCATTATCTAGTAGCAGCAAAGATACGCACTCGCCTCTGTGCAGCAAAGAACGCCCGTCAACAAACACAAGGAAGGTTCGACGTCGAAAAGCTGCAATCACAACCGACAGCCGAACGATTTTCTACTCGACTTGCACTCCTGCTCTCTGAGAGCACTCATCAGCATCTCGATATAAGGGAGCTGTGGAACGGCATCTCAAACTCATTGCATACCGCTGCAGCCGAAACAATTGGTCTCCGGCAACGCCAAAAAACCAGTTGGTATGATGAGAATTGTCGTTCCGCAGTGGAGAGAAAACAGACTGCCTACCTCGCAACGTTGCGATCGACCACAACACGTTCGGGGTGGGATAGATATCGAGAACTGAAGAGGGAAGCGAGACGCATTTGCAGACGTAAAAAGAAAGAGGCCGAAATGCGTGAGTATGAAAAGCTTGAAAAGCTGGCCGACTTGGGTAATGCTCGAAAATTTGATGAAAAGATCAGGCGATTTACAGAAGGTTTCAAGACCGGAGCTTTATCATGTAGGGACCGAGGAGGTAATCTGGTAACGGATGTCCAGAGCATACTGGGATTATGGGGGAACACTTCTCCGACCTGCTGAATGGCAGTGAAAGTACAACACCAGGAGATGGCGAACCCGATTCACCAATCGATGACGGTGGAATAGATATTTCATTACCCGACCATGAAGAAATTCGAATAGCAATTACCCGCTTGAAGAACAACAAAGCGGCGGGGGCCGATGGATTACCGGCCGAGCTATTCAAATACGGCGGCGAAGAACTGAGAAGGTGCATGCATCAGCTTCTTTGTAGAATATGGTCGGAAGAAAGCATGCCTGACGATTGGAATATTAGTGTGCTCTACCCAATCCATAAGAAGGGAGACCCCACAATCTGCGCCAACTACCGTGGAATCAGCCTCCTCAATATCGCATATAAGGTTTTGTCGAGCGTATTGTGTGAAAGACTAAAGCCCACCGTCAACGAACTGATTGGACCTTATCAGTGTGGGCTTAGACCTGGAAAATCTACAATGGACCAGATATTCACCATGCGCCAAATCTTGGAAAAGACCCGAGAGAGAAGAATCGATACTCACCATTTTTTTATCGATTTTAAAGCTGCCTTCGATAGCACGAAAAGGAGCTGCCTTTATGCCGCGATGTCTGAATTTGGTATCCCTGCAAAACTAATACGGCTATGTAAGCTGACGTTGAGCAACCCAAATGCTCCGTCAGGATCGGGAAGGACCTCTCCGAGCCGTTCGATACCAAACGAGGCTTCAGACAGGGTGACTCACTATCGTGCGACTTCTTCAATCTATTGCTATAAAAAATAATACGAGCTGCAGAACTAAATAGAGAGGGTACAATCTTCTACAAGAGTGTACAGCTCCTGGCGTATGCCGATGATATTGATATCATCGGAAGCAACAACCGCGCCGTTTGTTCTGCGTTTTCCAGACTAGATAAAGAAGCGAAGCGTATGTGTCTGGTGGTGAATGAGGACAAGACGAAATATCTCCTGTCATCAAACAAACAGTCAGCGCACTCGCGTCTTGGCTCCCACGTCACTGTTTACAGTCATAACTTTGAAGTTATAGATAATTTCGTTTATCTGGAAACCAGCATTAACAAAACCAACAATGTCAGCCTTGAAATCCAACGCAGAATCACTCTTGCCAACAGGTGCTACTTTGGACTGAGTAGGCAATTGAAAAGTAAAGTCCTCTCTCGACGAACCAAAATCAAACTCAATCAATTTCTCTTCTAGCCTGTCCTTTGATTTTACCGCATCACAACACTCTGAGTGTTCCTAGCTGCATACTCTCACTAAAACATATTATAATCTATATGTACGTATTGCCAATTCGATTGGCAATTTAGCAGCAATCCTGGTCACAAATCACAAATCCTTTCAATTAGGATACGTTCATTTAATTCACTCGTTCTAATCTCGTTCCATGTCAAAGCCACAAATTACAGTGACATGCCACGCTAGGTGGCGGACATTCAAGGAGTTATCGAAAGCGTAACATTATCAACATACGCTTAAATTGTAAACAAACATATGTACGTATATGTATGTACATCATGTAAACGCCAACGAGTTGCCTACTTCTATAACAGTTCCCTGTTGTTGTTGGGTCGAAAGTTACAGCAGCACAACTAAACATCTATGAGATGACGACTGTGCCTTAATTTAATTGCTAAAAGCCTGTGCATATTCATGTGCGTATGTATGAGTTTTTGTATATGCAGACGAATATTCTTCAAAATTTCTCACAAAAATAACCGAAGGAAATAACTAAGCTGCTAACAAAATATTGGGATGACGGAATTAATTGTCGGCAGTAAGACGACTGCGTCTGATTTCACGCATCATCCGAATGCGTCACAGATTCTACTTATATACATACTATAATATACTATTATTACCTACAAGAAAATTCATGAGTTCAGAGTATTTAAAAATGTATTAATACAAATTATTTTTCAGCACTCTACTTAAGAGAACATTAAAAAAAATCCACATGTGTTAAATATAGAAGGTTCTTATTCAGACTTCGCTATTCCAAAAATTTACGAATTTGATTATTTAAAATGTTCTAAGTTAAATAAGATTCTTCTTCTTGACTGGCTATGAACTATGTTAATGTTGTCGAATAACTCACACAGCTCATCATTCCATCGTCTGCGGTTTCGTTGTTGGCAATGTTTACGGGATCGTAAATCATCCGCAAACCTTTCTCTCGAGAAGTCTTGTGCCGTCTTATCGGATGTTGACTTCATCCACGCCTCTGCACCATAAAGCAGAACGGGAATGATAACTTTCGAAATTCGGGTTTGGTACATATGATATTCAAACCTATATACAGAGGCATACAAGTATTTACACAATGTATGATTCAGATTCGAATAGCACTCAACTTGTTGCCCAGAGCTCATTTATTTATAGAATTTCCTTATCCAAATTTGTGTATATAACATATGGTATACATGTTTGTTTTACACACATATGAATAAATTATTCCCCCGCAACTGCCTGTCCACAAGTGCTTTGTAAACACTTTCAATTAGTGACAACAAATATTGGAGTAAATGTGGTGATTTTTATACAACCTAGTACAAACGTAAATGCAGGCAATTTGCAAGTATCATAAATTACCATTACTTATAAAATACACCTTCATATTATACCAATTTTGGACAACGTAAACAAATTCACCTATATACTGTTTATCACATTTCAGATGGTTTGCGATGTAATATACCCCTTCAACAGAATAAGTACATGAACAACATCAAGAACAGCAGGGATTGATTGATACATAGCCTCCTCTTTTGGATATTTAGTGGCACATATGTATGTATGTGATCATCTATTCCGATAATCTTCAACGTTAATATTGAAAGTGGTGGACATTCGCGCTGGTCGGCAAAGGTACATTATGGAGACAATTGAGACGGTCCTCATCGGAGTTGTATGGATAACCGTTATGTATATTATACTTAATGTATATACCCGTATGTGGTATATAATGTCTAATAGGTTACCACGACCCAACAGGCGGTGGCTGTGTTGGCCTTCTTCGGCATTGGTAAGTAACAGTTAAGTTTTACCCAAATAAGAGGGCAAGTAAAATATTAGCCGAAATTAACTTTCAAACTATTAAATATCTGGTTTTCACTACTAATAAAACTCTCATTATCTACTTACGCACAGTTCTGTCATTGGTTTTTCGCGAGACGGCAATACGGATGCACAGGCTATCCATCTGTAGTTGAAGATTACCGTCTGCATTATTGTATGGAAACGGCGGCACCGAACAAGCTACCACCAAAGCTGATGTGACGTTGATTATTACGCATGTACCGCAGTAAACGAAGGATATTGCATGTTTGCAAACATGTAACTTTCTATTCAAATAATTTTTATATTAAAGGAAATATGTAAAAAGGTATTTAAATAAAAAATATAAAAAGCGCATTGTAAACATAATACCTACTTAGTTGATGATTAACAAGTAGGAAGGAGCTAAGGTCGAGTGCAACCGAATATTTTATATTCTCATTAAAATTATTAAAATTAATATTAAAATGATTCCACATCCATTCTGATAACTAATACTTTAACTTTGTTTGACGTTTCTATCATTGATTCGAGATATTTCATACTTTCAATATGTTCAAAGATCGCCGTTGTACTAAAAGAATAAATAATTATCTAACATCGTTAATTTTTGGTTAGTAGACTAGGCTAGACGAGCTAGAGATTAACTTGAGAGATACATTATCCTTAGACCTGGCTCTGTTCATTATTGATGATTTATTCTGATTAAAATACACAGTTTATTCATTCTAGCAATAATATAAAAGGCTCAACAAAACCTGCATTACAAAGTTGAATGGTTTCAATGGAATGGGTATAAAGTTGTAAAAATAAACTTTTTTTAATTGAAGTTTTGGTTTAAATAAATGCGCTAAAATATCAATCGATGGAAATAATTACAGCAATTTATAATTGTCTTCACACTTTATTTCGCTATTGCATGCCACCCGTCCACATTGAAACTCTGATAAATCGCAGCCAGAATATTTACGTCTAGAGAATGCACAAAAGGAAACAATATATCAATTACAATGTAATAAGAGTAAAAATAGCATTACCCGAAAGACTGGCATTCTTATTTAAAGCTACTACTTAATTGCAGACTTCATTTTATACAAGAATAGTCTTCGACCTTAAATGCAAAAATCACTTTTCTATTCCGGTTCAAATACAAAGGCAATGGAAATAATGAGAGGTAAGTAGAATCTACAAAAAACAATGAAAGGCGACGTAGACGAAGCATACTGGTCTTTACGTCTAGTATTTAAGTAAGCGAACAATGTGGGCAGCTGGCGCTATGGAGCAACACCAATAAATATATTGAGTTTTCCTTGAATTTTCCGGCTGCAATTGTATCGTAAAATAATTTGATTGAGCATCGTGCCTCAGTCGTTTAACTTTATTGCCCTGTGCCACACACTCGGTTACAAACGTTTCTACTTATAATATTTTATTGAACATTTCTCCAGAAATGAAATTATGACCTTGATTAGTAAATTTTTTTGGTTATTTTGAAATTATGGCTATGGTTCACATTTGTTTTTTTTTTTGCAAAATAGAAATAGAAAAGTTGTACTTTGTAGTGTAGTGTAGTGTGGGAATTCTCGTTCCTTCCTTCATTTAGATTTATACAACTCCGAAATATGAATTAGAATAGTTTCCAAGATCAAAATATATAAAAACTTGCCACGGTACAGTTAAAAATTCTTATTAGGGCGACTTATTATAAGCGATTATTCTAGTAGAGGTCATACAGCTTTCACTTAGGAACAACAACAGAGAAGAGTAAGTACGTACATGTAAGTACACATATGTAAGTAAGAACTGTAACACCTATTTATGAAAACATGTTAGTTTTTCACTTAATATATAATATTTCATTAACTACTAAACTTAGCATAATCAATTTAAATGGTTAGCCCATCATTGATTGATTACTTGTTGCTTGCAACTAAGAATAATTAGCTTTTATGTTGCACAAAATTAGCTTGAAAGACATACCCCAGTCAACTAATTATATGTGGATTTCTGCTTTTGTTTATATTTCTTATTCACTGTTATTTTTTGGATTTCGGTAAATGTGGAATAAAAGGTTGATATGTTACCGTTACTATACAATGAAAATTGTTTATTACTTTTCTCGTTCGTTGTACAGTTACATTAAGAATGTGCTTGTGAATTGGGTTTTGCATAGTAAATATTTATATGTGCAAAATCAGTTTAGCGGATCTTTCTTACTGATTGTGTCTCAGCAAAAACTTTTTTTGCTAAAATTTGTTTTCAAAATTATTGTAGGTGCATTAACTTAATTAATTATTAAAAATTTGATAACATTTATTTCACTTTAAGCCTAAAACGCCTCGTGGTACTATTTTATCAGCCGAGGAACAAGTAATAATCATAGGAATGCATGAAAGCTGGCTCTAGACCAAAACGACATCGGAACTGTATCTCAAAATTTCTTAAAAACCCCACTAATTATGGTATAGTGCGACGCAGCAGACGAAAAACAGCGATCAAATATGGACCTAGTTAAGACAGAAAATCACAATAAATATAGTTTTTCCAATCATACATAAAAAATCAGTTTCTGGAACACACCTCCATGGAACCTAAACCAACGCTAAAGAAAGACACAATAAAGCACATTTGAGGTTTGTGCCGATGAGTGATAGAATACAGTCTTAAGTGACGAAAAAAAATTAAATTTGGTCGGCCCAAATCATTGCAAGAAATATTGGAGAGATTCGCACCAGGAACGACGGTCCTACTACAAGCGATGTTTTGGAAGCGGTACTTTGATTTCATGGGCTGAATCTTGCTGCTGTGGAAAGCTATCTACATTTTTTATATTAACTCAAATGAATGCTAATATCAATGTAGATCTTTTGGACAGCGAGTTAATAAAATTTGCTGGCAATATTTATGGCATATAACTGGACATATCGAAAGGATAACGCTTCAATCCACACGAAGAACATCTTTAACGACCGGAAAATTCCGGTATTACAATGTGCAGCATTGAGTTCGAACCTAAATCTTATTGAGGATCTCTGGGGGAACATCATTGCTCCTTTCATTTAACTCAAATGTATAGGCTTTACTGGTAAAAATAGTAAAATGCACATATAAATATTTCCTATTAGCCTAAACTTCAATTCTGTTTTATAGTTTAAAATATATTTTGAAATTTGTTAATTTTTTATTTTTTATATCGTATACATTAGTAATAACAAACCTGCATACTCAGAAATATTTTGCAATTTTGTAAACTTTAATGTTTTTTTGCTAAAAGTTCATGCACATATAATTATTTGACTGAGGTACATAATTTGCTTAATGCCCGTTTACAATTACTTAGCAAGAAGATGGTACGCCATGTATGAGTGACTTCAGAGTCCGTTGCCCTAACCAATAAATATTTATATCTTCAAATACATTTATGTATCAAACGCAAATGCATTTTAAATGTCTTGCAGACCAAAAAAGTGTACACCAGTATTATTTATTCTGTACTTCATAGACGCACTTGGAGCTGCGGTCTGGAGGGTTACTCTGTAAGGCGTTACGAATAGCAATGCGTTGCGAAAGTGAATTGCGTTGCGAAGGGCAATCGGTACTCTGTAACACTTTTGCATTGTAAACAGTGTTGCACTGTTTTCGAGTTGACATATCTCCAGTATAGTTGACATTACTGACCGAAACGAAGGAGAATGAAAACAAAATAAATAACAGAAAAGTGAAGAAGTGTAGAAAATTGACAGTCAAACATATTTAAATTTGAATTGTTTTATAAATAAAAGTAATTTTAAATCAATAAAAATGCTGTGAATATGGATTCTGTTGTGTTATGGGAGGAAAACTCAAAAAATGAACGAGTTGAGCGGAAAATTATTAGAGACAATTCTAATGTGATGAGTCTTAGTGAAAAAAGGTAAGTTTGAATGATAAAGTGTAATGCAATTATTTAAAATTGTTTGTGCTTCTACTCGTAAATAGTTTTGTGCAAAACTTTCGCTTAAGCAAGGATTCATTCAAATATGTGTTGGATAGCATAAGTAGTGAGCTAAAAACTCCACGCAGGTCCACAGGAAATTGTGAAATTAGCGGCAACTTTAAAATTTTTGGCTCAGGGAGGCTATCAACAGCAAATTGGACAAGATCACCATACAGGACTAGCTCAACAAACTGTTTCGCGTTGTGTGTTTAAAGTTTGTAAAGCAATTGAGAAAGTGCTGTGTCCAAAACACATAACTTTTGCAATGTCTTCAGAGGAGAAAAATGAAGCGAAACGAGCTTTTTACTCAGTGTCTGGAATTCCAGGAGTAATTGGAGTGGTGGATGGTACTCACATCCAAATGATACGTCCGGCAGTTAATGAGCATTTATATTTCAATAGGAAATTAAAGCATAGTATAAACGCTATGGTGGTAAGACAATTGTTGTTTTAATTTATATTTGTTTTTTATAAATACTGTTTCCAAAACCTAGATATGTGATCATAAGATGATGATAAAAGCCGGAAAGCCGGTGGAATTTGTCAAGCGAGCGCCAATATTTACAAACCAACTATGTGAATGGAGAAATAGGAATTCGCATTCTTGGTGAGCATATACACATTCTTTAATTTTACTCGTTAGCTATAATATGCATCAATTATTTTGATAACTTATTTTTTTTCTTATAGGGGACTCTGGATATCCGCTTGAGCCATGGCTTTTAACTCCATACAGAAATGCTGCTGAAAACTCTGCTGAAAGTTACTACAACTACAAATTTTCAAAAGCCAGATCCCTTATCGAACGAGTATTTGGAGTATCTCTCTTATCGAACGGTTTAGATGCCTTTTAGCTGCTAGAGAACTACATTATGCCCCAGAAAAGTGGTGCAAATTTTGAACGTATGTTGTGCTCTTCATAATATTTGCACTATTTTTAATGTGGAATCACCTGCCAATATAGCAATAGAAGTTGAAGAAGTCGATGCTAGGTATACTGAAACCATAGGAAATACAAATGAAACCAATATTGCTAAACGTTTAAGGGATCAAATAAAAGACAGTATGATTACTTTATAAACATATAACACTATTTAATGAAGTAAACTTTTTAATTTTTCACATTTCCATTAATTATTAATTAATATATATATCATTGATATATCTTGCACATGTGTATACATATCTATATATGTAAGTATTATATATGTAATAAAAAGTAAAAAAAGTTTTTAAATCAAAACAATTCATTTAAACTATTAATATAATAAATAAATAATTATCAGTAAGTATTAAAAAATAAGTAACAGACTTCAATGTCAATAACTAAAATACCATATTTTTATTGGTCGGACCGTTTAATGTCTAGCATTTGCTTTTTTAGTTCTAATGTTGCAAATTTTAGTTTTGTTTTGTCCAAATCAATCCTTTTTTTATGTTCGAATTTTTCAACAGCCAATTTATATTTCCTTTTACTCATTTTTTGTTTTTTTCTCATACATTTTGAAATCACTTTAGGTTTTCATTAATTTCAGACAACACTTTTAATGAACCTTTGTGATATGAGATTTGGTTATCCACCTGCTTATTTAAAAGGCTATCTTTCTTTTGCGGAGCGACTCTTCGACGTGAACAATGTGGCATTTCATCCACTGGCATTGGTTCATTCTGTCGGAATTCGTCGGTTGTGATGTCTGACTCACTTGGTTGCGTTAACTGTGCTGCACCAAATTCTAAAGTGCCACTTATTCCACTGACGGATATTTCCATTGCCAGAAGCTCACTAACCTGCTCCTCCAACGGTGTTAAGGAGCAATGACTTGAAGGACCACCACCAGTTCCAGAGATGCTTAGTTTGTTCCGCCGCATTTTTGCTTTCAAATGGGTTTTATAATCCGACCAAACCTTTAAATAATTAATTAATATGTGCTTCAAAAATCATTTATAATTAATCTTTTTTACCTTTTTCCATTTTAAGACATCGCGTGATGGTGGCCCTGCAGCATTAAGGTCACATACCAACTCTTTCCATAAATTATTTGCAGCATTTTTCGCGTCCACAGTTTTCAGCTGTCCTTTGGAAAGTTCCGAATGTGTTTTCATGTAATTTATTAAAATTTCGAATTGTGTTGGGTTTGTTTGTTTATTTTTAGAATTTTCCCTGTTAAAAAATTATTTTTTTTAAATTAAAACAACAAATATGCTTTATATACTTACATTTTTTGTCCGTTGCGTTTGCTATTTTGATATCGAATCAAAAACTCGTTAAACGCACAGATTTGACAGTCGTTTACGCAATACAGAGTGCTGCCATTGCGAAGGGGTAAAAATAAATGCGCAAAACGCAATTTCGAATTCGCTTGTCGCCTTACAGAGTTGCTTTTTTTCATTAACGAGCATTTTCACTTGCGCAACGCCTTACAGAGTAACCCCCCTGGTTTTCTGAGCGCACAAAGCCGCAAGTAAATGCTGTAAATTTTCAGGCAGTCTCAGCAGATAAATAAACACCACTTCCTTGACCATAAACAAAGCTTTGTTCTCCGCCATTTAACACTTGGCAAACTGACCGTCAATACCCAACCATACACGCACACCCACTCATTTACAATTGTATTCGGCGCACTAGCTCTTTTATGTTATCTTTCCTTTGTATGATATTTGGGTATTGAAGCGCTTAGGCTTTTCTACATCAATGGCGGCCTGATGTCTGCTTTTCGTCGCAATCAAAACTCATGACACTTTCTGGCGTTTGTCGTTTATTGCTTATAGCATTACGTTTATTGCTATATGCATTATAAGTATGTAATTACATTTGCACATGCGCATAAATCTATATCTATACCAAAAGATCAAGTAAAGTAGTATATTAAGATTGCATCAATATACACTTTTTACACATTTTAAAATTATCCCTTTTTAATAAAAGATATTTTCATTAACAAAGTACATGTGAAATATGTATATTGCATGTACCGTCTAAACCATTTGTTAAAAGCACTTTGAGGAGGTTTGTACCACAGATGAGTGAAATCGGGCTAATACGAAGCCCAAGCGTTACTGTTGGTTTTTGCAGGAACGCTTGACCACACGATTTAACCAACCTCGACCCGTTGTGCTCCCACACAAATTACCATTAATCGTGTTACAAAACTCAAACTTTGTGGTTACCTGATTTTATACTCCTGCAACATGTTGTACAAACTATAATAATAGATGTTGCACTGAGTAAAAAGAGGTAGATATGGGTTTATATATCAAACAGGTCAGGATAACGAGTAGATAACTTCAGTAAGAATTAAGATGTCGTGATGAAACTTAGCATCATGAAAGGTATTGCAGATAGGCGAAAGCGGTCCATTGAATGGCGATTACCAAAAACCTGTAAACAGCATAAACTAAATTAAGCTATAAAAGTAATATTTGGTACAGACGTTCGTAGTAGAGATGAACATATTATGACGCATTTTTTGGGGAAACTCATATTGGTATAAGAAATGGAATATAGGTCAAAAACCATATCTCAGGAAATACTCGACTAATTTCAACAAAATTTTACTGGCAAATTTTGAAAAGGGGCGAAATCGGTTCATAACCGCGCCTACTTTCACTGTACCACATTTTTGAAGTCAATCTGATTCGATCTTTGTCAGACTTGTTACTCCGTTAGAAATGTCTTAGGCATTAAGGTTTTTAATGTAAGTATTACTTTTAACGACATAAACTAAAGACATTATTTCATACATTTATATTTTGAATAATGTCCGCGTTAAAAGTGCTATTTGTTTTTAGACATTTTTCTAATGCTTTTTTGACTTTCGATGTTCTATTCCATGCATAAAACTTCAAATTCGACACGTTAAGTGTTGGTATGAATTGGTTAAGGATCGTTTATTTTCACCCTAACGACATAAATAGCTCCCGCTTCTGGCTATAAATACGTGCAAGGTGAAAGCGGAAAAGGTGGAACGACGATAAAAATTATTAAAGAAAAATAAAAAAATACTTTGACTTATCAAACACGGCAGGCATCAAATTGAAGGAGCGTTTGCGAACACACATATATTTTGAATTGCGAATATCCTGCAATGTCACGAGCGTTAAGAGAGGGAACTGAGAACTGTAAGCATAAAATACATGCAAATTGTTTGAAAATTGCCTGCCATTGTTAGACAACAACAAATTGAAATGTTGGTTAGTTGCTTCAACGAACATTGAGGTTGTGTTGTTGCTTGCTTTTCACGAATAAAACTAACAAGCAGATAAAGTCTTAAAAGAATATAAGAGAAAAGTGTGCATATATATATAACGTGTATCTGTGCAATTTTATAGTGGCCAGATTTTACCAACTTGTGGCAAACCGCTACGAATGATGCTATCATCCTTTTATAAGTTTACGAAAATGTAGCAATGATTTAAATGTAATAAGGAGCTGTATCTAAGTGATCGATATTGCTTACAGACTGACTGACTTGCGACTTACTTGGTAAGGTGTCAAATAATATATTATGTATTTATGTGATTACCGATTTATTATAACTTTTAAAAATACTCGAATGGTTTCTTTAATAGTAACCGACAGCACCGCTTTCCACCATCCGAAATTGAACAAAAAACGTGTACATGCAGAAGTATCACTTCGTTTCGTATGACACTATTTTTTTCCGTATAAAAATCTTCCGAAAAATGGTGTGTCACCAAGGTTACATAAGGCATTATTCCCACCAAAGTAAATTTAGATAGGAGTTTTAACTTTGACTCCTAGTTGAAGGAATGTAAAAAATTTAAAGAAATGATTATACTAAAGACAATCGTCCCAACTGTCGACAAGCTCGTGTAGATCACTTTCGTTCTACAATTGCTGATCCCGTTTCATCCATCATTTACTTCACTTTTTATACAAGAAAATTGTGTGTAAGGAATGCTATTGCGCTTGAGCGTATGTTCAGGCACTCAAACACTCTTTTAGGTGATTATGTCTCATATATGCGGGCAAGTGTTTAGCATTTCCTCTTGCTTAAACTACCATAAGAATGGTTGGTTGAATTGCCGCAAGCAAATTGGCTCTTACTTCGGCCACTGCGTTTACCTCTAATTTTGCTAACCATAAAATATACGACTGTGTGTATATGTTAATGCAAACAAGGTACCACATTAAGTTAAATGTTGATATAAATAATTTTCTTCTCTCTTCATGTGTTTCCTCCTTCTAACGTGACAGTGAATTGAGTAATGAGATATTGGCATAAGCGGTGAAGTTTTGTTGTTCCTTTGAAATGGTTATCGTCCGTTTATCCACAATCAACTATTTGATGATACGTACCCTTGATGTGGATAATATTTTGTTCCGCTCATTAATTCTTATGTTGTGTGGTGAAGAGGAAGCTACAAGACCATGTTTCATTTTAAGTTGATTCCTCATTTAAAGATAATGAGAAAAATGAGATTTGCTTAAAAAATTAAGGATGTGTGAATTATTTTCAGTGGTCAGGGCTTTTATAGTGTAATAATGGAGTGCAAAAGTGTTCATAGTTCTTTTAAAAATAAATAAATAAATGGAAATAATTTTGTTAATTATATATTAGAAAATATATATTTACTAGTATATATATATATATATTTGGCGTAGGAACCGCTTTAAGCGATTATAGCCGAATCCACCAGAGCGCGCCACTCATTCCTCCTTTTTGCTTTTTGGCGCCAACTGGAAACACCAAGTGAAGCCAGGTCACTTTGCACTTGGTCTTTCCACCGGAGTGGTGGTCGTCCTCTTCCGCGGCTTCCTCCAGCGGGTACTGCATCGAATACTTTCAGAGCTGGAGTGTTTTCTTCCATCCGTACAACATGACCTAGCCAGCGTAGCCGCTGTCTTTTTATTCGCTGAACTACATATGTCAGTGTCGTCGTATAAATCGTATAGCTTATCGTTCCATCGTCTGCGGTATTCGCCGTTGCCAATGTTTAGAGGACCATAAATCTTGCGCAAAACCTTTCTCTCGAAAACCCCAAGAGTCGTCTCATCGGATGTTGTCATCGTCCACGCTTCAGCGCCATACATCAGGACGGGAATAATGAGCGACTTATAGAGTTTGATTTTGGTTCGTCGAGAGAGGACTTTACTTTTCAATTGCCTACTCAGTCCAAAGTAGCACCTGTTGGCAAGAGTGATTCTGCGTTGGATTTCAAGGCTGACATTGTTGGTGTTGTTAATGCTGGTTCCCAGATAAACGAAATTATCTACAACTTCAAAGTTATGACTGTCAACAGTGACGTGGGAGCCAAGACGCGAGTGCGCTGACTGTTTGTTTGATGACAGGAGATATTTCGTCCTGTCCTCATTCACCACCAGACCCATACGCTTCGCTTCTTTATCTAGTCTGGAAAACGCAGAACAAACGGCGCGGTTGTTGCTTCCGATGATATCAATATCATCGGCATACGCCAGGAGCTGTACACTCTTGTAGAAGATTGTACCCTCTCTATTTAGTTCTGCAGCTCGTATTATTTTTTCCAGCAATAGATTGAAGAAGTCGCACGATAGTGAGTCACCCTGTCTGAAGCCTCGTTTGGTATCGAACGGCTCGGAGAGGTCCTTCCCGATCCTGACGGAGCTTTTGGTGTTGCTCAACGTCAGCTTACATAGCCGTATTAGTTTTGCAGGGATACCAAATTCAGACATCGCGGCATAAAGGCAGCTCCTTTTCGTGCTATCGAAGGCAGCTTTAAAATCGATAAAAAGATGGTGAGTATCGATTCTTCTCTCTCGGGTCTTTTCCAAGATTTGACGCATTGTGAATATCTGGTCAGTTGTCGATTTTCCAGGTCTAAAGCCACACTGATAAGGTCCAATCAGTTCGTTGACGGTGGGCTTTAGTCTTTCACACAATACGCTCGACAAAACCTTATATGCGATATTGAGGAGACTTATACCACGGTAGTTAGCGCAGATTGTGGGGTCTCCCTTCTTATGAATTGGGCAGAGCACACTAAGATTCCAATCGTCAGGCATGCTTTCTTCCGACCATATTCTACAAAGAAGCTGATGCATGCACCTTATCAGTTCTTCGCCGCCGTATTTGAATAGCTCGGCCGGTAATCCATCGGCCCCCGCCGCTTTGTTATTCTTCAAGCGGGTAATTGCTATTCAAATTTCTTCATGGTCGGGTAATGGAACATCTATTCCATCGTCATCGATTGGGGAATCGTGTTTACTAGTATCCATGCATATATTGCCTTGAAGATCCTTTTTATTACCACCAAGTTTCGAGATCTCATTAAGACATCGCCATTCTTTAGTTGGCCGCGCAATATAACATTTTCTAATAAGCATTTAATATTCAGAACAATCACATATTGTTTGATTGAAATTGCTTTAGTATGTCCGTTATTATGGTGCCAATTTTCACTCAAGTTATCGATTGTGCGGGCTCACAGACGAACAAACATCCGCATTTCAATTCCACACGTAATACTGATGAATTTAATGTGCCAAATGTGTTTGTCCCTCGACAATAAAATATTAACAACGTTTTGGATATGATATTAATTTTCTTAAGGACATTCATAAATGCATATTTTAATTATCATCGACAACTTAAAATCAGAAAAAATTAATGAATGTAGTATATTTCTTTCAGTATTTCTTTGGAGTAATCACTTTTGCAGCGCAAGTTCTAGTGCAGTTTAATTGCAGAAATATTAACTATTAACTATTAATGGAGGAAGGGATCATGTGTAGAGGTTCAAGTAAGTGAGGAAAATTTTTGATTGTCATTCACTTGGGAGAGGCCAGAAACGATTCTTCTCCACATGATTCAAGTAGCTCACGACTTCCGGTTTTAGACCAAGTATCCTCTGGGTAGCTAACAAACATCCGTTTGAAGGCCAGCTAAAGTGAAAAGGCGAAACCTGCTTATGCGGTTGTGCGTAGAGCTTGGGACCCACCACATAAAAACGAAGTACCAATGAAAAATCGGAAAAGAAAGCCTCGGATGAGACACCCCCCCTTTTGATGACGACCACTGCCAACATTTAAAGGACTACGATTTAAGGGCATGCACCTGGAATGTCCGGACCCTTAATTGGGAAGGTGCCTCTACCCAGCTGGTTGATGTCCTCGTAAGAATAAAGGCTGACATCACCGCAATCCAAGAAATACGATGGACGGGACAAGGACGGAAGAAGATGGGTCCTTGTGACATCTACTACAGGGGCCATATAAAGGAGCGCAAATTCGGTGTGGGATACGTGGTGGGAGACTACGTCGTCGATTCCTGGCATTCACTCCGGTGGATGAACGTCTAGCCACAATCCGCATCAAGGCGAGGTTCTTCAACATATCGTTGATTTGCGCCCACGCCCCGACGGAAGAGAAGGGCGAAGTGATCAAAGATACCTTCTATATGCGCCTACAACGTACCTATGAACTCTGCTCCCGCCACACAGTGAGACAGCCCAATAGTAACCGCGGCAAAAAATGGTTTTTGACGTGTCGTCCAATTTGGACGAAAATATCACAGTATATTAACAGATATATGAGTAACCATTCCCTGAAATTTCAGCCTCATAACTTCATTACTTTTTGGTCTAGAGCAAGTCAAAGTTGCGGTATGCCAACGCGCTTGAAATATGTTAGTACTATATAGAATAATCAAAAGCTTTTTAAAATAAAATACATAATAAATATAACTTTAAAGTATTTTTTTAATTAATTTAGTTATTGTAGAATGAGTAAATGAAAAAATAAATTAAAAAAAAAACACAATTTTTTTTTTCTTAACAACAGAATTGTGGTGCAAAAATTGAACATTTTGCTTTTTCAATGGCCTAGGGAATATAGAGCAGCCCCTCACCAAATGAAAGCTTGAAATCTCAGCTTTAATTTAAAGTAGAATACATATTGCAAAAGCACATTAAACATACAAAAAAACTACAAAAAGTACGTAACGCGCACATTCTGTCGCTATACGTATGTTAGCATGCAATAGCATGTTTACAACTTTTTACTTTTATTTTTTTTTAATTGTTTACTATTCACTTATTGTGCAAGAGAATAGTAATAAATTACATTTGTTTTTTGTAGTTATTCAGAATTATGCTTTAAAGATCATTTATGTTTTAATAAAAATGTTCTTGTCTACATAAATTTTATTTACGTTATTAATTTGATAGATAATTTTGTTGAAAGTCATTGACTTTGGGTTAGATAGTTGCATAATTTTTAATTTAAATTGATAGTGCAAGATATTGTTATTATCTAAGTTGTGTTATGATCATTTTCTAATGTGGTTAGTTTAATTGTTATATTGTAGTGCCGCTTGTCGCCTGGCAGGAAAATAGAAAATAGCCTCTTGCATTATAATTATTTTTGTTGTCCAAAGCTCATAAGCAGCCTAATATAGTGAGCATAATTTTGGTTTTGGTTGTTGTTGGTTTTTGGGCATTTTTTCAATCCGCTGAGCCAAACCAGTTTTTTGAATAAGGAGTATAGAAACTGTAGGCTATTCCATTCTCGTAAAATTCACGTATTTCTATTTGCAAATATCATCAGATCCTTATATTAATTCATTTAGAATGAGAAACAAATTGAAAAAATTAGAATACCATGATGATGTTAAAAAATTATTGATTGAATGAAAAAAAAATATTTTTTTTTTATTGCATTTCATTGGGAGGTGGGCGTATTAGTGGGCGTGTTATTGTAATTTTTGCATGAAACATTTTAAATGATATAAATTTCAGTAATATAGAATTTGAAGGTTGTATTTAATATATTTTAGAAAATATGGCACTTTTTATGTTGAGGTAGTATGGGTGATGGGGTTAAAAGTGGGCCAAAGTTCAATTTTTATTTCAAATAATGTTTGTAACTATATAACATTCAAGTATACAAAAATTGAAAGTTATACCTAAAGTATTACGGACAATACGGCATTTTACAAATTTCGACTGTATGGCAGGTGGGCGAATTTTCTTAATTTTTTTTTTTTAAACTGGAATTGTCTCAAAAATAACCTGTGCAAAATTTCAGAGCTCTACAATGACTCCTTGT
Organism: Zeugodacus cucurbitae; assembly: GCF_028554725.1. Classification (NCBI taxonomy): domain Eukaryota; kingdom Metazoa; phylum Arthropoda; class Insecta; order Diptera; family Tephritidae; genus Zeugodacus; species Zeugodacus cucurbitae. The sequence goes on from NC_071669.1 coordinate 42,330,042, forward strand.
ATTTTATGCCGGCGTTGTCTCACTGTGCGCCACGATGTCAAAATCGTGCTTGCCGATTTCAACGCTAGGGCGGGAGGAAGTAGGTGTTTTTGTCAGTCAACAGTCGGAAAATTCAGCTTCCATGACGAAACATCACCAAACGGTCTGAGGCTGATCGACTTCGCCGGGGCCCGATATATGGTCGTCTGTAGTACTAGATTCCAGCATAAGAAAATCCATCAAGCTACTTGGCTGTCCCCGGATCAAATCACTCGCAACCAGATCGATCATGTTGTGATAGATGGACGACATGTCTCCAGTGTTTTTGATGTGCGTACGCTTCGTGGTCCCAACATCGACTCGGACCACTATCTTATAGCAGCTAAGATACGTACCCGCCTCTGTGTAGAAAAGCGCACACGTCAACAAACACAAGTAAGGTTCGACATCGAGAAGCTGCAATCACAACCGACAGCCGAACGATTTTCTACTCGACTTGCACTCCTGGTCTCTGAGAGCACTCATCAGCATCTCGGTATACGGGAGCTGTGGGACGGCATATCAAACTCCTTACGTACAGCTGCAACCGAAACCATTGGTTTTCGGAAAAGTCAAAAAAACAGCTGGTATGATGAGGATTGTCGTCTCGCAGTGGAGAGAAAACAGACTGCCTACCTCGCAATGTTGCGATCGACCGCAACACGAGCGGGATGGGAAAGATACCGAGAGCTGAAGAGGGAAGCGAGACGCATTTGCAGACAAAAAAAAAGAAAGAGGGCGAAATGCGTGAGTATGAAGAGCTTGACAAGCTGGCCAACAGGGGTAATGCTCGAAAATTTTACGAAAAGAACCGGCGACTAACTGAAGGTTTCAAGACCGGAGCACACTCCTGTAGGACCCCCAGAGATGATCTAGTTATTGATGACCAGAGTATACTGAGTTTGTGGAGGGAACACTTCTCCAGCCTGCTGAATGGCAGTGAAAGTACAATACCAGGAGATGGCGAATCCGATTCCCCAATCGACGACGATGGAGCAGATGTTCCATTGCCCGACCGTGAAGAAATTCGAATAGCAATTACCCGCTTGAAGAACAATAAGGCGGCGGGGGCCGATGGATTATCGGCCGAGCTTTTCAAATACGGCGGCGAAGAGCTGATAAGGTGCATGCATCAGCTTCTTTGCAGAATATGGTCGGAAGAAAGCATGCCTGACGATTGGAATCTCAGTATACTCTGCCCAATACACAAAAAGGGAGACCCCACAATTTGCGCAATTATCGTGGGATAAGCCTCCTCAACATCGCGTATAAGGTTCTGTCGAGCGTATTGTGTGAAAGACTAAAGCCCACCGTCAACGATTGGACCTTATCAGTGTGGCTTTAGATCTGTAAAATCAACAACAGACCAGATATTCACCATGCGCCAAATTTTTTAGAAGACCCGTGAAAATAGGATCGCACACACCATCTCTTTGTCGACTTTAAAGCTGCTTTCGACAGCACGAAAAGGAGCTGCCTTTATGCCGCGATGTCTGAATTTGGTATCCCCGCAAAACGGCTGTGTAAGCTGACGTTGAGCAACACGAAAACTCCGTCACGATGAGAGTGATGGAGTTTTCGAGAGAAATGTTTTGCGGAAGATTTATGGTCCCTTAGAGATTGGCAACGGCGAATACCACAGACGATGGAACGATGAGCTGTATGTGTTATTCGACGACATAGACATAGTCCAGCGAATAAACAACAGCGGCTACGCTGGCTAGGTCATGTTGTTCGAATGAATGAAAGTAAGGATGCAGTACCCGCTGGTGGAAACTCCGATGGAATGGCCAGGTGGAGAGGGACCTGGCTTCGCTTGGTATAACCAATTGGCGCCAAACTGCCAGAAGGAGGGATACATGGCGCGCTGTTTTGGACTCGGCTATAACCGCGTAAGCGGTGTCTACGCCAGTCAAGAAGAAGAAGTATATTTTATAAAAAGTAAAGAAGAAAATACGCAAATATTGAATGTTAATCGGCTAAAGACCATATGTTGCAATATTTAGTTTCTCTTTATATCATAACTTTTGGAGGAATAGAAGAAGAAATGGTAAAACACTTTTTAGTTGAAATAACTTTAGTACCTCTGCTTGCCCGTCTCATTCCTTTTTAGTATTGGGTCTTAATTTAATTCTTAAAATGTATTGCGTTCTCTTCTGACCTTTTTGTAGTGGTCGTCGTGGTAGCGGTTTTGGCTATTTTTTACTTCTTTGTTTAAATATAAGCTTTTTTACTCTATTCTTTTAAGTTGCCAGAGGTTCCAGTTCGGTTGGTCACTGTCGCCACCGCTGAAGTTTTGGCACTGACAGTGTCTGTAATTGACGATGTGCTAGCATTTGGAAGTGTGTCTTTCCTAAAGGTATGTTTGTATTTGAATGAGTGGGTACTTATTTACTATTTCTCGCTGCTCTTCATTTAATTTGACTTTGTTTTGTATTTATTGTCTGTCTTTGTAGACTTATGAGTGAGCTATTTTATACGTTCTTTGCATATTTGTGCTGTTTGAAGGATTGTGCTTTATTTAAGTTTGTTTTGTTGCTGTATTTTAGTTCATTCATTGAACTTCATACTCTTCTTGAAAATTTAATAGTAGCACAATAAATAATATCCACTTTTGCTTTGCCTGTATGCTCTCTTATTTCGCTTATGCAACCGTTATTGTCTCTAGTAAAGTAAGAAAATTACTTCCGGCGTCGGGTGAAACGATAAAAGAAACTTGCAGATAGTGTCAGTTAGTACTTACCATACATATAAAATCATTGACAACATTTTCTGCAGAACACCTTGAGCACCTCTCTAGTGGAACGGCAGTTTAATGGTTCATCTTCTTATATGCAGTTCTAGAAAATTAGAAAGTATATGCATAAAAAAGTATTTTTCTATACTAGAATTATTACAAATAACCTTCCGGAACAAAGCACATATATGTAAATGTATGTACATATGTATATAAACACTAATGGATACCACTTATGTATATATATATACACTATACACTTATTTATATATTGAGTTTAATATAGTATATTCTATACTGCACTATAAATATGTTCTTAGCGCATACATTTATGGCACTCGATTATTATTTGAAAGCCACTAAAGTGCATTTCCGCATTTCATGTTACCAGCCCCTCTAAAAATTGTAAGACTGATGAAAACTAGAATATTTGAAAATGGAAAAGATGGTTGATGATTGTGACAGATTCTATAAAAATGCTTTACATATGTGAAAAAAAGAAATTGAAATAATGAAATTGGCTCTTCCATTGTAGAAAATGTATTATAATATAATACTTAGGCAGATGATGTTGGTTGTGATTGAGCTACCTCCATTTTAACAACATTTAAAAGCACACATTTTCTTTATTTGTATGTATGTATTACTGGCCTAAAATTGATGTTTTAGCCTAATCTGTAAAAGGTTTTACAAACTTTTTAAATTTTAGATGACACAAAATAATACTGACGCAAACAACTTTTAACTGATACAGCACAATTTTCAGCATTCAGTATAAAAGCGCAGCCATATATAGGTATATAGGTGTTGTTAATTTACAGTATTCTAAGAAAATTGCGGATATAATGACATTTCATAAATTTGTGTGTATATAATTATATCATCGGTTTTATATATTCTAGAAACTCACTGGGATGACTTAAGAATGTAGCAACGGTTGAAAGAAAAACACAAGCACACAATGTGACAACACTTTTCGCACTAAAAACAAAGCTTCTGGTCGCTCTATAAAAGTCAAATTAGAAAAAAGTGAGTCATCTTATAACGCATAATTAAAAACAATCTGTTCTGTCGACAGAAAATTTAATTACATCCAAATGAAAATCAATGTCACTTGTTGCCACATGCTGCTTAGCACGCACAATTTGCGCAAGGAGCGTAGCAAAATCGAGCAGTTCTACTCTACGCGTTTCTACCTCAGAAACCCCAGTCGAATAACTTTGTCACTCAGTATCTTGTCGTTACAATTGTTGGTATCTTGTCGATGCATTTGTTGGTAACAAGTAATTTGCATATTTTCTTTGAAGACATTAAACGAGGTAGTGCCTAAGTTCAAATAGACAGAATAATTGTATTTGTTAACAATTTTCCCCAACATAAATCTAACAACTGTTTGCGAACAATTGCGTCAATTATTTTTGGTTGGCATTGAGTCTTCATTCAGATCTTGCAGTTGGTGTTCTTTTCGTTCAATTTCTTTGCCGCGAGTAAATTTAGTCCCGGTAGTTTAAAAAAAAAATTGTCTAATCTTCTACGATAGAAACACAAACAGGCAAAGTTCAAGGTATTGCTGAGTTTTGTTTACTTAACGGTTATTTTCAAGACCCTAAAATCCCTATCTGTATATTTTGGTCTTCCTCAATTCCGTATTGAAAGTCGAGAAAAAGAAACATCATATGTATTTATTTGTTTTTTTTTTTTCATTGGAAAAATTGAAGTATTGGAGTTTTGCACATTTAAGTTTTATTATTTAGACACAAATTTGTTACAGTAGTTAAATGTGTAAGTTGCATGATTAAAGATTAAACGATTTCAAAAAGCTCTAAGGCTAAAACTTTTACAATTAAAGCTCATAGGAATATCGTTAGTAATCGGTTCAGTATTATGCTTACTATAATAAAAAAACTATATATATATATCAATATGTGAGTTATGTTATTGAAGTTTGAAGTAAAACTGAAATGTTTGCTTTCCGTGCCCTAGCTAGTCCGTTTTCTTGTCTGAGTTTCTTAGAGTTATACTGGCGTCACGTCACTGTTGTGGTTCAATGTATAGCTCTTTATAGGTTTTCGGTTATCGCCATTTTGTGTGTGTGGCACTGGTCCGATTTCGCCATTCTACTCTACCACCCTTCTTATGGTGCCAATAAACACATGCTAAATGGTTCATATTTGACTTAAATCAAGTCGATCTATGTTAAGATAATGATGTATTTAACATTAATACACTTGCTGGCGTACGCCGATGATATTGATATCATCGGAAGCAACAACCGCGCCGTTTGTTCTGCTTTTTCCCGCAAAGATAAGGAGGCGAAGCGAATGGGTCTGGAGGTGAATGAGAACAAGACGAAATATCTCCTGTCATCAAGCAAACAGTCGGCGCATTCGCGTCTTAGCTCCCACGTCACTGTTGACAGTCATAACTTCGAAGTTGAAGATAATTTCGTATACCTGGAAACCAGTATCAACAACTCCAACAATGTCAGCCTCGAAATCCAGCGCAGAATCACTCTTTCCAACAGGTGCTACTTTGGACTGAATAGGCAACTGAAAAGTAAAGTCCTCTTCCGACGAACCAAAATCAAACTCTACAAGTCGCTAATCATATGTCAACATCCGATGAGACGACACTAGGAACCAATAAAGTTTTCGAGAGGAAAATTTTGCTCAGGATTTATGGTCCTCAGAACATTGGCAACGGCGAATACCGCAGGCGATGTCCGTATGAGTTATACGACGACATTGACATAGTTCAGCGAATAAAAAGACAGCGGCTACGCTGGCTAGGTCATGTTGTACGAATGGACGAAAACACTCCAGCTCTGAAAGTGTTCGATGCAGTACCCGCCGGAGAAACCGAGGAAGGGGAAGGCCTCCACTCTGTTGGAGGGACCAGGTGGAGAGTGACCTGGTTACACTTGGGATCTCCAAGTGGCGCCGAACAGCGAAGGAAAGAGAGGAGTGGCGCGCTCTCATCGATTCGGCTATAACCGGCTAAACGGTTCAACGCCAATTACATACATACATACATATATAAATGTATAAATGAGAACTCTTATTTTTATACTCTCGCAACAAAAGTTGCTAAGAGAGTATTATAGTTTTGTTCACATAACGGTTGTTTGTAAGTCATAAAACTAAAAGAGTTAGATTTAGGGTTATATATATCAAAATGATCAGGGTGACGAGACGAGTCAAAATCCGAATGTCTGTCTGTCCGTCCGTCCGTTCGTGCAACGGATAACTTGGGTAAAAATTAAGATACCTTGATGAAACTTGGAACACATGTTTCTTGGGACCGTGAGAGGGTTGCTTTCGAAAATGGGCAAAATCGGACCACTGCCATGCCCACAAAATGGAGAAAACCGAAAACACATAAAGTGTCATAACTAAGCCATAAATAAAGTTATAAAAGTAAAATTTGGAACAAAGGATCGCAGTAGGAAGGGGTATATTTGGATGAAATTTTTTGGGGAAGTGGGCGTGGCCCGCCCCCAAATCGGTTATTTGTATATATCTCACAAACCAATAAAGCTATATAAACCAAACTTTCTGCAGACGGTTCTCTTACGTACCCCACCACATACAATAAAAATAGTTGAAATCGGATAATAACCACGCCTATCTCCCATACAAAGGTTAGGTTGAAAATTACTAAAAGTGGGTTAACTCACTAACGAAAAATGTCAGAAATACTAAAATTTACAGACAAAATTTCCGAAGGAAGCTGCACTCAGATTTTTTTACAAAATGGAAAATGGGCTTGACATCGCCCACTTATGGGTCAAAAACCATATCTCAGGAACTACTCGACCAATTCGAATGAAATTCGTTATATAATATTTTCTTGACACCCTGATGACACGTGTGGAAAATTGATGAAATCGGTTCACAAACTTCAATCTCCATCTTATTCCTTTACTTTATAATATATACACAAGGAACCAATGAAGATAGCGAAATAAAACTTTACACAAATACTGTATATGATCTGTGGCATCATTTGTGAAAAATTTTTCGAAATCGGACTATAACTTTTCAAAGCCCCGAATACCGAATATGAAGAATTCAGTGCCATATTTTAATTTTTCGGTAAATCTCTCACATACCTTAATTTACTTTTTAATACTTCCTCTAGCTCTCATATACCTAATTATAGGATTTTCAAATTGGGTCAAATTGTGTGTTATCTTAATAAAAATATATCAATAAATTGCGAGTGTATAAAATGTTCGGTTGCACCCGAACCTAGCCTTTCCTTACTTGTTTTAAATACGTATTCATTACTTTACGAATAAGTATGCACGTGCCCTTGTTATAGAATTAGTAAATTATATTAGTGTTGCCACATATTTTATAGTCATTTAATTTTCGACAACTTCGAATTTTTTCATGGATCTATTGGAAAAATATTGATACAAATTCTCCTCAGCTTTATATTTCAACTATGTATGTAAATATATCAAAGTCATTGTCTGACAACAAAATAATTATATCCTGATGCAAATGTTATTTGGAAGAATAAGTATATTTTACAGCTTGTAAACGAAATTGAGTTGTAACCAATGAATGTACTTATATTTTTAAGATTCATATTAGACTATAGTCATATAAACTTAATTATGTATGCAACAATTACTAGTTTCAATACCTCTTCGTCAAAAATTTTGCATATGTTATTCCTCCTGCACAGTTTCGAAGTATGTACGCATATCCACGAAAATGTAAGATACAAAAATTTCCCTCGAATGAGCAGTAAACCATAGCCAACCAACCATTTTTCTGTTTGCTTCACCATAAGGATTTGAATGTCAAATGCAAAGTACCGAAATTTCCTTGTCGTTATGCTTTGTATTATATACCAACAAAATATTATGTCAAATTACCTAAAATTGTAACAACAAAATAAGAAATATTTTCTCTATTACATATACATAACATTTTATTTACGTGTAATCTTGCTGTGTATTCTCATTATTGGCGACTCTTTGGCGTAATGGTCAGTTGTACTTCGAAAACAGCGCCCACTCCATAGACAAAACCGTCTTTAACGCCGTCGTTTCATATTTTAAGAAAAGCGATTGCGAACTTATAGTGTCGATATATTACCAACTCAGAAATAGGCTTGGGAATTTCTTTTAAGCATCAATTTAGCCTTTCGTGCCAACGCACACAATACGATCCATTAGTAATGGACTGGCGGTCAAATGTTTAAAGTGAGCATCGAGGTAAGTATGCTTCAATCCTTTTTGCGTATATTTTATTACACAGAGGATTTCTCTTATTCAATTCGACGACCAATTTAATTGGTCTCTTTACTGATGTGTTTTGGAATATTTATTTTATAATGCTGCTACTAGGACTAATCCCTTAAATTTAATTCTATTTAGTTGCTTCACCTATAATCAAAACATAAGAATTGCTACCAAAACAATTATCCTTTACCATCATAATAAAAGAAATCAATTCAACTTTTTACATTAACTGCTAAAATTTACCTAATTATTGATTTGGATAATTTGGAACACATTCGTGCATATTATATCCTTGCCATTTTACTGGTTAATTATAGAACTTATATTCAACAAACAAAATATAATATGTTGAAACAGAGAAATTTGACAATTAAAAAAGAATAACAATTTCAAACTATACCCCTTTTAATGAAATCTCCCTCAAAATTTACAGCACCACTTAACTGTTATGTAATTATTTACAAATGTTGCTGTATTGTCTTAATTGTAAAGGTGTAAATTCCCAACTGTAGTGATATGCAACTGTATGTTCAGAGAATTAAACTTACGTTTGGCAGCAAAACAATGTCTCACAACTATATACGAGTATATAACTATTAGCACAAAATTGTTAGTTTGATATTATCTGTATAGCTCTGAATGCTGCTTTGCAGGCGTTTAATTACAAACTTAAATGCGAAAGGTGGGTGTTCAAGTTGCAATTGTTTGAACTACACCTACACATCTCACTAACTAAATTGTTACGGAAGAAACAAACAAGTATGTACGTAGTGTCGTACAAATTAACATGTATTTACCAAAATAAATGAGTATGCTTAGAGCCGTGTGCATTTACACGTCAATAGTTGCACACTAAACTTGTTTGCAGATGTGCATGTTTATTAGGAAGGGATAACGGGTATTTGTGCTTCAGTATATTTTGTTTCTTTCAATATGTCAACTAATAGAGATCTTCTATATATAACTATTATGTACAAGTAGTATAAGAGAAATGTGTTAAGATTTAAGTTGACCTTCCCCATTTATAAATCTTCTCACATTATTTTTTAATGCAAACGTTGTACAGTTGTCGTTATAAATTTTTATACTCTCGCAACATGTTGCACAGAGTATTATAGTTTTGTTCACATAACGGTTGTTTGTCTCACCAAGAAATAAAAGAGTTAGATATGGGGTTATATATATATAAATGATCAAGATGACTAGTGGAGTTGAAATCCGGATGTCTGTCCGTCTGTCCGTCCGTCCGTGCAAGCGATAACTTGAGTAAAAATTAAGATGTCTTAACGAAACTTGGAACACATGTTACTTGGGACCGTGAGAGGGTTGCTTTCGAAAATGGGACGTGGGCGTGGGACGTGGGCGTCGGCGTGGCCCCGCCCCCAAATCGGTTATTTGTATATATCTCGCAAACCAATGAAGCTATATAAACCAAACTTTCTGCAGTCGATTCTTTTACGTACCCCACCACATACCATGAAAATAGTTGAAATCGGATAATAACCACGCCCACCTCTCATACAAAGGTTAGGTTGAAAATTACTAAATGTGGGTTAACTCACTAACGAAAAACGTCATAAACACTTAATTTCACATAAGAAATGGCAGATGGAAGCTGAACTCAGATTTTTTTTACAAAATGCCTACTTATGGGTCCATGGTACCATATCTCATAATCGCTTCACAATCACGCCTACTTCATATATACCAGAACTTTTAAGACGATCTGAATCGTTTATATTACAATATATAAAGTAAGCACTAGTGAAGATATCGGTGCAGAACTTTGCACAAATACTACGTTTATAGTGTGGCAGCTCCATTCTAAAAATCGACAAAATCGGACCATAGGTTTTCAAGGCCCTATATATCGAACATGAGGACCTCGGTGCTTCTGTTATTAGGGTTTCCAACTTTCTGTGGACTTTATACAATATATATGACTAATATGTGTGTCAAATTGTGTATTATATAATATTAGTTAAGTTAAATAAATAAATTGCAAGAGTATAAATTGTTCGGTTACACCCGAACTTAGCCCTTCCTTACTTGTTTAGATCAAATTTCGTAAATAGTTCATTATAAACATTCACAAATAACTAATAACAGATCAATACTCGCCTGACATTGATATTTCTTATACTACAGAAAGTGATACCTAATACTCCAAAATGACATCCGACTGCTCAGTTGGCAATGATTAGATCAAGAATCTTTCATAACGCAAATTTTAGTGTACGATTGCTAGGCGGCTACTGTACTTGCGCTAGTTGGCAAACATAATAAATGTGAAGTGCAAATTACAGCATCTGTTCTGCCTTATAAAAACCAACTTCGCTGAATATCTCTCATGAAATTATTTTTCCTAGGGTATCTAATTATAAACAGACAATACTGAAATTCATCAAAACTTTATCTGTTGGATAGCAACACCTCCAAAAATTGAGTCATCAAAGAATTTATGTATTTTATATTTTTAATTCTATTCTTTCTATATTTTCACAATTGACGCTTTACTTTGTCACTATAGACTATTATAAAAAAATTAAGTGTACCCCATCTAATGTTAACACCTACACTATTTTAATTTTCTATTCAAATATACATCTAGCATTATTGTCATCGCTTGGTAAAGAAGTTTTGTCATGTGAAAGAAGTTTCTTCATTAAGAAATACATTGCCACGTAAAATTGGAAATTAAAGTATGCACATATATACGTACAAACGAGTATGTACGACTGTATAGTAAAATGTTAAATTAGCCAAGTTGCAACATCTTCTTCTTGCACCTATTCATAAGCTCGTTCGTTAGTGCGGTTAATGCCGCTTTGTTGATACTCACTTACTTCTATTGTGTGAGTAACATTCAAATTCAAATTGAAAACTATTATAAACCTGAGCGTATACTTTTCAGCTGGTTGATGTCCTCGTAAGAGTAAAGGCTGACATCACCGCAATCCAAGAAATGCGATGGACGGGACAAGGACGGAAGAAGGTGGGTCCTTGTGACATCTACTACAGCGGCCATATAAAGGAGCGCAAATTCGGTGTGGGATACGTGGTGGGAGAGAGACTCCGTCGTCGATTCCTGGCATTCACTCCGGTGGATGAACGTCTAGCCACAATCCGCATCAAAGCGAGGTTCTTCAACATATCGCTGATTTGCGCCCACGCCCCGACGGAAGAGTAGGACGAAGTGATCAAAGATACCTTCTATGAGCGCCTAGAACGTACCTATGAGCGCTGCCCCCGCCACGATGTCAAAATCGTGCTTGGCGATTTCAACGCTAGGGTGGGTAAAGAAGGTGTCTTTGGCACAACAGTCGGAAAATTCAGCCTCCATGACGAAACATCACCAAACGGCTGATCGACTTCGCTGGGGCCCGAAATATGGTCGTCTGTAGTACCAGATTCCAGCATAAGAAAATACATCAAGCTACTTGGCTGTCTCCTGATCGAAACACGCGGAACCAAACCGATCACGTTGTGATAGACGGAAGACATGTCTCCAGTGTTTTAGACGTGCGTACGCTCCGAGGACCAAATATCGACTCGGACCACTATCTTGCAGCAGCTAAGATAAGCACCCGCCTCTGTGTAGAAAAGCGCACACGTCAACAAACACAAGGAAGGTTCGACATCGAGAAGCTGCAATCACAACCGACAGCCGAACAATTTTCTACTCGACTTGTTCTCTGAGAGCACTCATCAGCATCTCGCATCTGAAAAGCTTGACAAGCTGGCAGACAGGGGTAATGCTCGAAAATTTTACGAAAAGATCCGGCGGCTAACTGAAGGTTTCAAGACCGGAGCACACTCCTGTAGGACCCTCAGAGGTGATCTAGTTGTTGATGGCCAGAGTAAACTGTGTTTGTGGAGGGAACACTTCTCCAGCCTGCTGAATGGCAGTGAAAGTACAACACCAGGAGATGGCGAACCCGATTCCCCAATCGACGACAATGGAACAGATATTCCATTGCCCGACCGTGAAGAAATTATAATAGCAATTACCAGCTTGAAGAACAACAATGCGGCGGGGCCGATGGATTGCCGGCCGAGCTATTTAAATACGGCGGCGAAGAGCTGATAAGGTACATGCATCAGCTTCTTTGCAGAATATGGTCGGAAGAAAGCATGCCTGACGATTGGAATCTCAGTGTACTCTGCCCAATACACAAAAAGGGAGACACCACAATTTGCGCCAATTACCGTGGGATAAGCCTCCTCAACATCGCGTATAAGGTTCTGTCGAGCGTATTGTGTGAAAGACTAAAGCCCACCGTCAACAAACTGATTGGACCTTATCAGTGTGGCTTTAGACCTGGAAAATCAACAACACACCAGTTATTCACCATGCGCCAAATTTTGGAGAAGACCCGTGAAAATAGGATCGACACACACCATCTCTTTGTCGACCTTAAAGCTGCTTTCGACAGCACGAAAAGGAGCTGCCTTTATGCCGCGATGTCTGAATTTGGTTCCCCGCAAAACTAATACGGCTGTGAGCTGACGTTGACCAACACCAAAAGCTCCGTCAGGATCGGGAAGGACCTCTCAGAGCCGTTCGATAAAAGACGAGGTTTCAGACAAGGTGACTCACTATCGTGCGACTTCTTTAACTTGATCCTGGAAAAAATTATAAAAGCTGCAGAGCTAAATATAGAAGGTACAATCTTCTACAAGAGTGTACAGCTACTGGCGTACGCCGATGATATTGATATCATTGGAAACAACATAAGATAAGGAAGCGAAGCGTATGGGTCTGGTGGTGAACGAGGACAAGACGAAATATCTCCTGTCATCAAACAAACAGTCAGCGCATTCGCGTCTTGGCTCCCACGTCACTGTTGACAGTCATAACTTTGAAGTTGTAGATAATTTCGTCTACCTGGGAACCAGCATTAACAGCAACAACAATGTCAGCCTGGAAATCCAACGCAGAATCACTCTTGCCAACAGGTGCTACTATGGACTAAGTAGGCAATTGAAAAGTAAAGTCCTCTCTCGACGAACAAAAACCAAACTCTACAAGTCCCTCATCATTCCCGTCCTACTTTACGGTGCAGAAGCGTGGACGATGTCAACATTCGATGAGACGGCACTAGGAGTTTTCGAGAGAAAGGTTTTGCGGAAGATTTATGGTCCCTTAAGAATTGGCAACGGTGAAAACCGCAGACGATGGAACGATGAGCTGTATGTGTTATTCGACGACATAGACATAGTTCAGCGAATAAAAAAACTGCGGCTACGCTGGCTGGGTCATGTTGTTCGAGTGGATGAAAGTGCTCCAGCTCTGAAAGTATTCGATGCAGTACCCGCTGGTGGAAGCCGAGGAAGAGGGAGACATCCACTCCGATGGAAGGACCAGGTGGAGAGGGACCTGGCTTCGCTTGGTATAACCAATTGGCGTGGCATTGCCCACTGATAGGTCAAAAACCATATCTCAGGAACTACTCGACCGATTCGAATAAAATTCGGTATATAATATTTTCTTGACACCCTAATGACACGTATGGAAAACTGATGAAATCGGTTCACAACCACGACCACTTCCCATGTAACTCAATTTTGAACTCCATCTTATTCCTTCACTTTATAATACATATAAGGAACCAATGAAGATAGCGAAATAAAACTTTACACAACTACTGTATCTGATCTGTGGCATCACTTGTGAAAAAATTGTCGAAATCTGACTATAACTTTTGCCCCATGGTAATTTTTCACCGAAAATTTCGGTAAATCTCTCAGGTATCTTAATTTAATTTAGAGGAAATATTTTTCTTCTAATAGTGTAACTTCCCCTAACTCTCATATACCTAATTATAAGATTTTCAAATTGGGTCAAATTGTGTGGTTTCTTAATAAAAATATATCAATAAATTGCGAGAGTATAAAATGTTCGGTTGCACCCAAACTTGGCCTTTCCTTACTTGTTTTACTATATATTTAAAATATATTTCTAGATTTTTAGTGAAAATTTCATAGCGATATCTCAACGGAAAGTATTTATGGCCTTCATACAAGCCGAACCACTGTGCATATGTTTTACAAATGCCGTGTTTGACAAATTGAAATACAGAGGTAGTCAAAATTATCGAACATACATCGAACGTTTTTTTACAAGTTTCACTGAAAAAACTTTTGCTTGTTGTTGTTGTGTCGCAGGGTAACAAAATGCTATGTTGTTATAAACCTTGATCTATTCCTGAGAGAATGAAGTCAGTTTGGCAAGAATAGCTAGAAATATGGCGGAGAAATAAGCAAATGAACTGAAGACTCGCATTAGTCAAAAGTATTTATACACATTTTTTTTGCATTTTGATTCAACACAATTATGCGCTAAGTTAACAATTAATTTTGACCACACGTCGGTAATTTCGGCGTTTCCGGTTATTATATCAATTGTCCTCTGATATTTAACGAAACCCCATATATTTTCAATAAAGTTTAGGTCGGGACTCTGCGGAGGTCAACTTGATTTGCTTCACTTAAAAGTTTTGTTGGTAACGATCCTTTATGATATGGAGCATTGTCCTGTTGTAAAATGTGGTCAATAGTTGGAAAAGGCCGCCTAACCACTACAATGACATGGTCATGTGAATTCTGATATATCCGGGTGATTTAGGGTCCCTAAAACTTAGGTAAGGAAAACTTCCCCAAAAAATCATCATGTCACCTCCGACTCTGTTTAGCGCCTAACTGCATATTTCAAGGGGTAAATGTATAAAGCGTTTTCTAAACAAGCCCAGGGACCAAAATTCAGCATTATCTGCCCACGACAGGCTCCAGGATCTAATTTAAGTCAAATGACTCGCACATCGTTTTTTTATTTTCGGAAATATTGACCAATTATTGCCAAACGTCAGGTATTTGTCTTAACCTTTTTAATGTCCAGAGCAGTGTAGCATCATTGACTGTCCATGCAATATACTGGTTTTTCCGCCAAGTTATCTTTAAATTGTCCTTGCAATATTTCGTGTCCTTTTTTTAATAACATTATTAACAGTATTCCATCAAATTTTATAAATTTTAACTAACTCCGAATCCGAAACCCCACTCTTAAAGTTAGTAACAGTCTCCTATCTAGTTATAATCGATAATTCCTTTGTTTTCGGCATTATATTTACCAATTTTTATATTTTAAGGCTGAGGTATGTTGTTATGAATGCAATGGAATCCAATTACTACTCTTGCTCAAACAATATTCAAGGATAAAGGCTAAATCGCCGTGTGTAAATACTTTTGACTACTAAGAGTCATCAGTTCATTTGCCCATTTCTGTGTTATATGTCCAGCTATTCTCACCAAACGTTCGTTTAGGAATAGATCAAGGTTTCCAACAACATATGATTTTGTTGCATGGCAACAACAACAAACAAAAGCTTTTTGTGTGAAATTTATAAAAAACGTTCGATGTGTAAATAATTTTGACTACCTCTGTATTTATTGATGAATAATAAATTGTACCATTTGAACAGTGCCACCTTGCACAAAAATTTTAGTAAATAAAAATAAAAAATCCTTATAAATAAAAAATCCTTATAAAACCAAAATAAACCACAAAAACTTTCTGGAATAGTACAAAATTAAATATATTCCCAATTTAAACCACTTTATAACAAAAAGCGTGCTTGGCATCCGGTGAAGGTTTTCGTCAAAACCAACTGGCAGCCAATGTGTTAATGTTTGAATGAAGAACATTCGGTAAGAGGATTTAAGTATGTACAATCATGTTTACAATGCGAACATCACGTTATTTTTGTGTAATAAGAAACTATGATTTCAAGCTTTAAAGTCGTGATCTTAATTTTGTTTACAACTCTATTAATATGTCTAGTTAAACTTAGGGTGTTTTAAATTAAAAATTTAATTAAATCATTTTATTTTATTACGATACCAAGTTATTTTATCAACTCACTGCAAAAAGTTGTTCTAATTGTAATAAGCCTACCAAACAAACCATAAGTCTGAGTTTAATTTTTGAGTCAATAAGATTCAGTATATTCACTGATACTTCAGATAGAGCTTAGGAAAAAGGAAAATAAAATTAAGAACTGTTAATATTTAACCATAAGCGATCACGTTAATAAGAATTAGCAGGTGGTTGAGTATTCATTTTTGTTGAAATCATTCAACTAGTTGTTATCTCACTTATTATACTCTCGCAACATAGTTGCTAAGAGAGTATTATAGTTTTGTTCACATAACGGTATTTGTAACACCCAAAACTAAACGAGTTAAGTATAGGGTTATATATACCAAAGTGATCAGGGTGAAGAGTGGAGTTCAAATCCGGATGTCTGTCTGTCCGTCTGTCCGTCCGTCCGTCCGTCTGTGCAAGCTGTAACTTGAGTAAAAATTAAGATATCTTGGTGAAACTTGGCACACTTGTTTCTTGGCACCATAGGAAGGTTGCTTTCGATGGGCAAAATCGGACCACTGCCACGCCCACAAAATTGCGAAAACCGAAAACACATAAAGTGCCCTAACTAAGACATAAATAAAGCTATGGGAATAATATTTGGTACAAAGGATCGCACTATCAAGGGGCATATTTAGATGTAATTTTTTTGGGAAAGGGGGCGTGGCCCCGCCCCTACTAAGTTTTTTGTACATATCTCGTAATCTACTAAAACCATATCAAGGAAACTTTCAGGGGTCATTATTTCAGGCATTTTCTTATACAGTCCAAAAATGGACGAAATCGGATTGTAACCACGCCCACCTCCCGTACAAAGGTTATGTTGAAAACTACTAAAAAGGCTTTAATTCAGTAAAGGAAAACACCAGTAATCTTAAATTTCACTATAAAGAAGGTACAGAAAGGCTCAACCCAAATATGTATATACAATTTTAAATGGTTCCGCCCACTTATGGGTCAAAAACCACATCTCCGAAACTACTCGACCAATTTCAATGAAATTCAGTTTGTAATATTTTTGCATCCCAATGATATGTTGTAAAAATATGCCAACTCGGTTCACAACCACGTCTACCTCCTATATACCAAAACTTTGAAGTCGATCTGAATAGTTTACTTTACAATATATAAAGTAAGCACTTGTGAAGATATCGGAACAGTACTTTACATAAATACCGCATTTAATAAAATTAAATAAATAAATTGCGGGAGTATAAAATGTTCCGTCACAACCGAACTTAGCCCTTCCTTACTTGTTTGTATAATTTACTGAGCAAGTATTGATATGTTGAAATTTAAGCAAAGTACTGACTTTTAATATTTTTATACAACATTTAAATTTATTGACGAACTGTGCGAGAAAAGCTGGCAGTCACTCTTGACCGACAAATTTATGTAAATAGCTTTTCACTTTGTAGCACTCATACTTTTTCACAGGGCTTAACACTCTCAATAACAGATTCTTGTGTTGTTTTTGGCATCGTTGAAAACTTTTAAATTGTTTTCTTGTCCGCATTTTTAATGTATTCGCTAATGGGTCAAACAATCAAAAAGTTTTGAATTTTTTAAGAACAACAACAACCTGCCGAAAATATCTTACAAAATAACGGTAAAAGGTAACGGTAACTAGAAGAAGTTTTGGCAGGGAAGCAGCGATAAATTCCAAACTCAAAGTGTCTGATCCGTGCGTGTAAATAATTTTTCAGTTTTTCGCCTTATGAATTTAAATTTTACTTTCGTTTTAAAGACTTGAGTGGAATGCTGTAGATATTTCATTAAAGTAAACTTTGGAAAACCCCAAGAACAATGCGGGATAAATGATTTTTTAACTCATATAACACAGACATATAACATAATTATTCGGTTTTATTAGAGATATAATGAACCTATTTTGCTAAACAAATATTTGCTCTTTATAAACAATATACAATAATGAATATCTTTATAAAATATACTCAGTGCACTAATGTTTTAAAATGATTAACTCTTTTAACGAAATTTTACCGTTTCTATTTCTATTTTTACACAATTTCAATGATGTTGTCAGCACTATTCATTCCAAAGCTTCTATTTTGTCCTTTTCTTTGTTACACCCGTTTACTTTCCGTTTACCTCCGGCTATTTTTCTATTTTCACCTAATTTTCCTGCTGCAGACATTTGTATATAATACATTTTCGGCTTTCTGAGTGTGCAGCAAAATTTAGCTTTGAAACTGTTGATTCTTAGCTCAAGCAGAATAAATCGCATTATACCAAGCAGGCGCAAAGTCTTGTGATTAACTAACTCAGCAATAAAAGTTTCCTAATAATATCACCTAAGAAAGGACAGAGTTCTTGCGAAAAAGGCAATTTGCAAAATCTACAGGTGTGTGCTTCGAAGTATTTATAAAGATTTGTAAAATATAAGGGTATTTGTTATGATATGAACTAATTTATAACTAGCTAATTACTTAAAACTAAGCAATATTATAGCTAATGCACTACTTTCGCTTCCCATTTATATATGAGTCAAATCTAATCTATTGATATTTCTGTCCTTTAGAGAGCAATTCCCACAAAACATGTTCAATAAGCTATTTGGAATATACGAGCTAGAGGAAAGTTCGCCAAGTGCCTTGTCCGTGCCTATTAATCAAGTTCGTAACTGATCCTGCTGAATCATCCCCCTGATAATTAATTGGCAAGGTCGTGAGTTTCGCTCGAAAACACTTTTAACTATTGCGTATAGACAAATGTCAAACAATATTCACTAGTAATTGTTTGAGAAAAACTCGCTCATCTGCATGCGTGGTTCATTTTAATCAAATTTTGTACGCAAACATTACTATAAAAACACACACACAAGGGAATATTTGCATGTGCATATTCATAAGGAAGGTGGAAGGCTTTGTTTCCGAATACATATCCGAGGTTGAGATTTCATGTGTAAGGCACATCAAATCAAATCCAATTGCACCCTAAGGGAAAATAAAGACAAAATACTTTACAAACCAAACAAACTATGAACGTGAACCAACAATCGGCATACAGAATACAACTAAAAACTCAGGTGTCGTTTGTTACTATTTTAGTATAAATGTTGCTGATGGAATTGTGACGAGTTCAGGTTGTAAACAGACAGACAGGTAGATGACTACCTAAAGCGGGCAATTTTTGTGGCTTTACGTGTGAGCATGTGTTACTTTTAAAGACGTGCTCGCAACTCGTAAGCATAGTGTGTGTGTACTACAGCGAAACAGTAACTTTCCCGAATATAAAATATGTAAATATTCACATTGTTCGGGTTTCACAGTTAGATTAGCCCCTTCTTTCATATGTTATTTTATGTTAGTTAACTGCTCAACACCAATGTGCTTAGACAAGAAACAACAACATGTCATAAAATCAGCAACCCTGACATTGTCGGTATATACAAATGTGCAGATGTTAAAGACGCGTTGGAATAACAATGAAAAATATGTTTCTTGTCAGAATGGGGAAGTAAGGCTTAGTAAGCAAAATTTAGAATAAGTTTCACCAGCAAAATAAGAACAAAAGATCTAAATGCTTAGAAATATTAATGTAGTGGGGATAGTACTGACAGAGAATGGATATGTATATGGATGGCTGTGCGGAGTGGGAATAGTTAATAATTGGATTGACATTAAAAAGCGTACATTGAAAATCAATCGAAGTGTTCTCTCAATAAATACTTAAATGAAGGAGATGTGTGTGAAGTGGTGCCGTCTTGTAGAAACCAAATGTCGCTGAGATCACGGGCTTCAATATCATTCATCAATTAGTCGGTTATCAAGGCGCGATAACAGTCGCAATCGACGGCATCATTTTTGAAGAAAGATGGAGCGATGATTCCACCGGCCCACAAACCACATCAAACCCTTCATCACAAATGCGGCAATTTTGCTTGTTTACATACGCATTGAGCTAGAAATGAGCTTCTCAGCTACGGCTGCTGACGTCACTGCATGCTGGGCGTGGTATATTCGGTCGAATATTATCCAATAAAGAATGCTGGGTCACAAGATTTACAGAATTTTATTTTATTAGTATGATGTGACATAAAATGAATATAATGCCGAAGACGATTTATTTTGAATTTAATTTATTTTCTGTATGTCGAAATGTCAGAAAACATATGATTGTGGCAGAAGAGCTTAAAGCTTTCGGTGTGTTCAATCCGATCCATTGTAGTACATTTCTCAACACCACAAAATTTCAATGATTTCTAGAACTGTATTGTAGTATGGAACACCATTTGCTTTCAAACAAAATTCGGAACACCAAAGATACACATATGGTGTCTGAAGCATAGTACAATATGTACTACATGTCTGTCTCAGGTATTACAGTTCAAGTTAATACACGTGTATCAACTGTCTATTTTTTTAGTGTCACGAAACATGTACATCTTACATGTAGTCAAAACACATTGTCGCTCACATTATATAACACCTTTTAACAAGTTTGAGGATAGCAAAATAAATAAAAAATAACTATTGCTGTTGTTCGGAACATTTTGCCATTGACGTGTCTTCTGAAATTTGACAAACTACTCTGTAATGCGTCAACATAATTTAGTCACAGTAACATTTAACAATGAAAGGGTTGGAAGTACCCATTTTATGATACGGATTATTGCTGTACCGTACTTTGGTAGGTCGATGTGTTGAATTTATGCTTTTATCCATTACGACTGCAAAAATGCGATAAGTATTTCAATTACTATTTTATTACCTAAATAAACTTACGTATGTATTGTAAGTGAATTTATAAATATCGGAAGGATTGCGCATCCAAGCAAACTTTCCCAGCAAGAAACAACATTCACAGTTGTACTATCTTTTTTATACTCTCTCAACATGTTGCACAGAGTATTATAGTTTGGTTCACATAACGGTTGTTTGTGTCACCAAAAAATAAAAGAGTTAAATATGGGGTTATATATATATAAATGGTCAGGATGACGAGTAGAGTTGAAATCCGGATTTCTGTCCGTCCGTCTGTCCGTGCAAGCGATAACTTGAGTAAAAATTATGAATTATATCTTAATGAAACTTGGAACACATATTCCTTGGCACCCTGAGGAGGTTGCTTTCGAAGATGGTCGGTCCACTGCCACGCCCACAAAATGGCGAAAAGCGAAAACCTGCACAGTATATATATCTTGCAAACCAAAAAAACTTTCTGCAGTCGTTTCTTTTAGCCATTTCCTTTACAGTCCATTAAATTAAATAAAACAAGTAAGGAAGGGCTAAGTTCGGGTGTAACCGAACATTTTATACTCTCGCAATTTATTTATTTAATTTCATTAATATAACACACAATTTGACCCACATATTCGTCATATATGTACATATATGGTACAAAGTCCATTGAAAGTTGGAAACCCTAATATTATGTATATGGGAGTTAGGTGAAGTTATAACCCGATTTCACGTATTCTAGGCACGGAGATATATTATTAAAAAAAAAAATATTTCCTCCGAATTTCATCAAAATATCTGAGAGACTTACTTATATTTCCGAAAAAAAAAACTAGAACCCCTGAGGTCCTCATGTTCGATATATGGGGCCTTGCAAATGTCTGGTCCGATTTCGACGATTTTTAGAAGGGCGATGCCCTAAATATAGTATTTGTGCAAAGTTCTGTTCCAATTTCTTCACTTGTGCTTACTTTATATATTGTAAAGTAAACGATTCAGATCGTCTTCAAAGTTCTGGTATATAGGAAGTAGCCGTGGTTGTGAAGCGATTTGGCCTATTTTCACAACATATCATTGGGATGCAAGGAAAAATTACAAACCGAGTTTCATTGAAATTGGTCGAGTAGTTTCGGAGATACGGTTTTTGACCCATAAGTGGGCGGGACCACGCCCATTTAAAATTTTGTATACCATTTTGAGTGCAGCTCTTCTATACCTTCTTTATAATGAAATTTAAGGTTTCTGTTGGTTTTCCTTACTGAATTAAAGCATTTTTAGTAGTTTTAAGCATAGGTGGGCGTGGTTATTATCCTAAGGAAATACCTGAAAAAAACCACTCCTGAAAGTTTGGTTTATATAGTTTTAGTAGTTTACGAGATATGTATAAAAAACTTAGTAGGGGGCGGGGACACGCCCACTTTCTCAAAAAAATTACGTCCAAATATGCCCCTTTCTAGAACAATCGTTTGTTCCAAATTTTGCTTTCATAGCTTAATTTATGGCTTAGATATAGCTCTTTATGTGTTTTCGGTTATCGCCATTTTGTGGGCGTAGCAATGGTCCGATTCCGCCCATTTCGAACTTAACCTTCTTATGGTGCCAAGGAATACGTGTTCCAAGTTTCATTAAGATATCTCAATTTTTACTCAAGTTACAGCTTGCACGGACGGACAGACGGACGGACGGACAGACATATATCCAGATTTGAACTTTACTCCTCACCCTGATCACTTTGGTATGCATAACCCTATATCTAACTCGTTTAGTTTTGGGACTTACAAACAACCGTTATGTGGGCAAAACTATAATACTCTCTTTAGCAACTTTTGTTGCGAGAGTATAAAAATAAGAAATGGCAGAAGAAAGCTGCACTGAGATTTTTTTACAAAATGGAAAATGGGCGTGGCGTCGGGTGCAACCGATCATTTTATACTCTCGCAATTTATTGATGCAATTTTATAAAGATAACACAATTCGACGCATATATTCAGCATAAAGTCCAATAGAATAACGAAAATCATCATAAATAGTATATGGGGACTGAGGTAATTCCTCACTCAAAGGGAATTTTCCGGTCGTTAAAGATGTTCTTCGTGTGGATTGAAGTGTTATCTTGCTGGTATGTCCAGTTACTTTTTTAGTGGATATAAAACACGTATATGCCTTTCCACAGCAGCAGAATGCAGCCCATGAAACCAAGGAACAGCTTCCAAAACATCGCTTGTAGCATGATCGTCGTTCCTGATGGGAATCGCTCTAATATTTCTTGCAATGATCTGACCCGATCATATTGATTTTATTTTCGTCACTAAATACTATATTCTATCACTCATTGGACAGGAATTGGTATTTATTTGCAAACCTCAAATGTGCTTTATTGTGCCTTTCTTTAGCGTTGGTTTAGGTACCATGGAGGTGTGTTTGAGAAACTGATTTTTATGTATAATTGAAAAAGTTATATTTATTGTGATTTTTTGTCTAAACTAATCATCCTTTCGCACCGATCATCAATGTTGTTTTCCGTCCGCTGCGTCGTACTGTACCATAATTAGTGGGGGTTTTAAGAAGTTTTGATATACATTTTCGATATTGCTCTGGTCTAGACGCATTTTGGAACCGCTTTTATATATTTCTATGATTATTACCTGGTCCTTGGCTGACAAACAAGTACCACTAGGCTTTTTAGGCTTAATATCGAATGAATTCGATCGAATCTTTAATAATTTAATACTAATTAACCTACAATAACTAATACACCTATAATAGTTTTACAAACAAATTTTCACCCAATAAGATTCTTAATGTAAGGAACGATAAAAGTACGAACGAATTTTCGTTGCATTGTAACGGCAACATATCAACCTTTTATTCTACATTTAACAAGAAATATAAACAATAACAAAAATGCACACACAAATATTTGTATGAGGTATGTGAGTATTAGCTTACGCAATAGTACGTTTCTAAACTAGGTATGAATTAAGTTATTAGTATAATGTTGCGTATACGCAGTGTGTATATGAAATAGTATCGAATTAACAGCGCTTTACGCAACCGTAATTATAAATAAATACAACAATCGCTTGAATGCTTAAATTGTTTCTTATAAGAATTTAGTATTGTAGCTAATCAATGTTAGAAGCATATGTCAAAACTATCTGCAAATTGGCATATATTCATAAAAGTGAAAGGGGTCACACCACAGAAGGGTTTATATCGCTGAAATTTTGTCCAAGGTTAGGGTGGCACCTTCGCTAATAAGTTTGAACTAAACGGCCTAAGCTTTTTGAGGCCTCAAATATCGGAAATAAATGCCTATTGATACTATGTTCCCGAAAATTTCGGTACATCTCCCATATATTTTAAAGAAATGCAGATGGAATCTTTTTCTTCTAATAATGTGATCATGTGCCAAAAATTGGGTAAAATTTGGTCATAACTGCTAGTAGCTACCATATATCTCATATTATGTTGCTGGAGAACTCTGCCATCCTCGGAGCAGATTCACCGGGCGAACTATTGGAAATTGTTCCTTGATGATTGGTTTGTATCAGTGACCCATCGCACCGAAAATTTTATCGTGTATGTAGTATGTACCGCGACGTCTTTTAAGATGTGATCTAACTTAACTGTTCTGTGCTACTTTAATCGGCGATCTGCCAATAATCGTATAATTTTGTTCCGATATCTTCCGTTGTAATTTGTTTATTCGATTCGATTTTTATTATGAAAGCTTACGACATTATTACTTTATTAACTTATTTCATACTATTGAAAGTACGTGAAATAAAGGGAAATAATGTTTATTATCTTTGCTGAATTTAATAATTAAGTTTGGTAAGTTGAAAATAAAGTTCTTATAAATACATGCATATAAGTTAGAAATACTCTCATGCGTACATATCTAAAAATACATTTGAATATTTGCCTTAGCGGCGCTAATTACCGGTGGTTTAAGATATGCCGTTGAGGTAGCCGGCAGTAGGTGCTTCCTACCCAAACGCTATTTTAACTTAATTTAAGTAGAGATATTTTAATGTCTCGGCAAAAGCGTCGACAGTAAAAGGTTTGTGAAAAAGTTTGTAAAAAAAGAAAAGAATGGAAGCAAATGTGCTATTTGGAAAAAAGGAGGCGAAAGCTCAGGTCTAGCGAAATTTTGTAAGCTCTATCTTGCTATTTAAACTGCGAATTGGTGGAAAGTATTTAAATGAATTCGTGGTAACATGGTAGCTAAGCGAAATTTATTGGGCTAAGTTAAAACAAGGTGGTCGGAGCAAACTCGATGCGTGAATCAATGTAAACAGACAAAGTAAAATAGAAACCATTTTTGTTTAACTTGATACTAAACTTAATTATTCTTCACACCAAAGCAGTCCGTCGTAGTGACAGAGACTTCAATATTTTATGTTATTAATTGATTTATGTTCAAAAACTTGGGAAGTATTTAGTATTTCGCTTTAAAATACCACGACACTATAATACAGTTCATTGTTGATTAATATACAGAGGTAGTCAAAATTATTTACACATCGGACGTTTTTTTACATGTTTCACACAAAAACTTTTCTCTTGTTGTTGTTGTTGTCGCAGAGTAACAAAATGCTATACTGTTGTAAACCTTGATCTATTCCCGAGCGAATGAAGTCGGTTTGGCTAGAATAGCTAGAAATATGGCGGAGATATAAGCAAATGAACTGAAGACTCGCAGTAGTCAAAAGTATTTCCACACATTTTTTTTTGCGTCAAAAGTATTTACACACAATATAAACTCTATTATCCTGTTCTTATCTAATGATAACTTTAAAATTTTAATGCTCAGTATAAATTCCTATTCTAAAGCGCTAAATTCATAATTGGTTACATTACCATTGGCATTAATACCAGCCTGCTTTATGGTCCGAATTGATTCAACCCAATTGTGCGCTAAGTTAACTGTCAATTTTGACCAAATGTCGGTAATTTCGGCGTTTTCGGTTATTATATCAATTGTCCTCTGATATTTAACGAAAGACCAAACATTTTGACTAAAGTTTTGGTCAGGGATATGCGGACGTCAACTTGATTTGCTTCATTTAAAACTTTTGTAGGTAAAGATCCTTTATGAAATGGAGCATTGTCTTGTTGTAAAATGTAGTCAATAGTTGGAAAAGGCCGACAGACCACTATAATGGCATGGTCATGTGAATTCTAATATATCCGGATGATTTAGGGTCTCTAAATTAGTACCAAATCTCCAAAACAGAAGTAAAGAAAATTTCCCCTAAAAATCATAAGGTAACTCCCGAAACTATTTAGCGTCTAAACCTCTTCTTCTAGCGTCTTATTCCTCTTCTCACGTGGTAAAGGCATAAAGCGTATTCTAAAGAAGCCCTGGAACTAAAATTCAGCCTTATCTGTACACGACAAACTTTAGCATATATTTTAAGGCATATCGCTTTTTTGGTTTCGGAAATAAAACTTTTTTGTTTTCGGAAGTGGTCAACTTTATGCACAACGTATGTATTTATGTTACTATTTTTAAATGTCCTTAACAGTGTAGCATCATTGGCTGTTCACGCAATATGCTGCGATGATGCTGCAATATTAAGAGGACTAATTGTGGGATTTTGTATGACAGTTCCTACCAATCTTCTGCATTCTCTTTGAGTTATCACAGGTTTCCGCTCAATTATCTTTCAATTGCCCTTGCAATACTTCGTTTCCTTCTTTTTAATAACATTATAAACAGTATTCCATCAAATTCTATAAATTTTAACTAACTCCGAAGCCTAAACCCGTGTCTTAAACTTAGTAACAGTCTCCAATCTAGTTATAATCGATAATTCCTTTGTTTTCGCCATTTTATTGACCAATTTTTATATTTTAAGGCTGAGTTAGGTTGTTAAGATTGCAATAGAATCAAATTACTACTTTTGCTCAAACCAAATCCAAGGATAAAGGGTAAATCGCCGTGTGTAAATACTTTTGACGCAAAAAAAATGTGTGTAAATACTTTTGACTACTGCGAGTCTTCAGTTCATTTGCTATATCACTGCCATATTTCTAGCTATTCTAGCCAAACTGAGATTTTTTGTATTAATCAAGGTTTTAAGCAAACATATTCATAGTTTTATACTAGTTTAGGTTAGGTTAGGTTGTAAGGCTGTTTCCCAAAGGTAAAACACACGTAGACTTTAAAATATAGTCCTTTGTGAAGCCTAGGATCCCCCTTAGATTAACAAATTAGGAGTCGACAAAGCGCCCTGAACCTATTACAAATCTGCAGAGATTCTTAACCTCTATATTCCTCATTTCGCGAGCCTGTTATAACAAGTGAGATCCAAGAAATAACTTTCTTTATCTCGCAAAGGCGGGACATTCCAGAAGAAAGTGATGAGACGATTCCATCTCATCCTTTTCCATGCAGCTTCTACAGCTAGCATCCGGTAAGATTTTTAACCTAACAGCGTGGATCCCAATGGGGCAATGGCCCCTACGACTAAGGAGAGGTGAGGTTTATTTAGGGCGAAAAGTTCAGTAGAGCTACCGCGGTTAACCTTAGGCCAGAAGGATCTTGCGACTAAGCATGTGTTGGTAACTAACCAGCGCCTACCCAGCTCAGCCGAAGCCCATCTGTCCAATAGCAGACCGCAGTAGGACAACGGTGCTCATACATGCTTCCATGCTTCTAATAGTAAGTCCGTCGTCCCTGACCTTGCAAGCTCAACAGCGTTACAATTCCCCGCGATTCCGCAGTGGCCAGGAACCCAGACTAGTCTAATTGAAAAGTATAACGACGCCACCGACAGTGAGGATAGGCATTCCTTAACCAATCCTGAGCGTATGTTCAATGAACTCAGAGCTAGTATCGCCGCTCTACTATCCGAGTGGATCACCACCTCCCTAAAGGTTGTTGCACTTCGAAGCAGTATATCCGTCGCTGCTTTAATAGCAGCCACTTCCGCTTGAAAAACGCTGCAGTAATCGGGGAGCCTGAAACTAAGGTTGATGCGGAGCTCTCGACAGTAAACTCACCCGCCAACCTTTCCCGCCAACTTCGACCCATCCATGAAGAAGCTCACCGCGCCCCGCCTCCAGCGACTCCTTCCCGCCCAAACGTCCCTTGAGGGAATAAGAGCAGTGAAATTGTTGCCAGGGCTGTGCTCGGCGGCATGGAGGTGATCCAAAGACCTCGGAATGAAGCTGAAGTTTGTGAGGATAATTGAGTGTCCAGGTACGCACTCGTCTGAAAACTCGGATTCCCCAAGTCTAACAGCCGCTTTCGCAGCCAAGCACCGTCCAGCTATATCCACGGGTACTATATGCAGTAAGGCGTTAAGTGCCAAGGTTGGTGTCGTTCGGAGCGCGCCACTCATACTTAGGAGAGCCGCTCGTTGAACACTTACTAGTCTATTGACTAGTGAAGTCTTTTCCAAAGACTTCCACCACACGAGTATCCCATAGAACATAATTGGTTTGACTATAGTTTCATATAGCCAAAGAACCATCTTAGGTGAGAGACCCCATCTTTTTCCGATGGCGCCTCTGCAGCAATATGAGGCAACAGAGGCCTTCTTAGCTCTCTCCTCTATATTAACTTTACATGAGAGCTTTCTATCCATGATGAGCCCTAGGTACTTGACTCTATCCGCTGGACGGAGACAAGTTCCACTTATCAATGGCAAGGGCGCTTCAGGTACTTTGTACCGTCTTGTGAACAGAACCATTTCAGTTTTGCTTAAATTTACTGAAAGGCTACATTCCGCAGTCCATTTCGTTACCACGCCAAGATAACTTTGGGTAAGTTCATACACAGTTCCTAGGAATTTCCCCTCAACCATGAGGGCTACGTCGTCAGCGTAGGCTTCCACCCGGCAGCCCCTCTCTGCAAGCTTCTCTAGCAGTTCGTTAACGACCATGATCCAGAGAAGAGGCGAGAGAACTCCTCCTTGGGGGTTCGTTGTTAACAGCGATCCTTCTTTCGCAGAGCAGACTGAAAACAAGATGCTTAAGGTTGGATTCAATCCCGAACCTATTCAGGGCTCCAATTACCACTTCCGGCAGAACATTATTGAAAGCCCCCTCGGTATCAAGAAAGGTTCCCACGGCAAAGTGTTTGTGTGCGATAGACTTTTCTATCCAAGTAACCACAGTGTGTAGGGCGGTGTCTACTAACCTGCCTTTACAGTAAGCGTGCTGCGCGCTTGATAAAAGATCTACTGGTTTCCTTCCCCTGATATGCCGATCAATCAGCCTCTCCAAAGTTTTCAATAAGAAAGAGGAGAGACTGATAGGCCTGAAATCCTTGCCCGCGACATGCGAGCTCTTTCCAGCCTTTGGAATGAACGTAACTCTAACCTGCCTCCAAGCCCCCGGAATGTGACCCAATCTAATGCAGTTCCCATAGATAGGAGCCAACCAGCTGCATGATGTTTTGATTGCATGCTGCAACTGCGCTCGAATGATACCATCCAGCCCAGGGGACTTGAATGGTTTAAATGAGTTTATCGCCCATATGAGATTCCGCTCGCTCAAAAGGTCCGGAAAGGGTGCATGGTCAGTAAGGAGCACTCCAAGGTGCGCTCTACCAGGGGAAGGAGTGCCCGGAATGTGAGCGTCAAGGAGCAGATTGAGGGTTTCCTCGCTGCTCAGAGTCCACCTTCCATTGCCGTCCTTGAGATATCCCAAAGGGACGGGTTTCTTTGCGAGAATGTTCCTAAACCTAGAAGATTCCCGATAACCTTCGACCTTTTGATAAAAGGCTCTCCAGGAGGACGTTTTAGCCTTCCTAATCTCGGACTTGTAAATCGCGAGTCCGCTCTTATATAATATCCAGTTACCTGCAGACCCTCTTCTGCGAGCTTTATTAAATAGCCTTCGGCTAGATGCCCTAATTTCAGAGAGCTCCGAAGTTCACCAGAAAGTTTTCCCTCTGCCTTTCGGTGTCACCACTGGACAGGAGCTCTCCAGGGCATAATTACACGCGGAACTAAAGACTGCGACATATTCATCCACTGCATCCGTCGTGAGCAAGGATTCCCGCTCTGGCGCATCTGGTAGAGCAAGTCGGAGTCTCCTACCGTAAAGTTCCCAGTTCGTCCTCCTAAAATTCCTGTAGCTTTTGCTAGGCGAAATTTCTTCATCAAGACTAAACGCGATGTATCTATGGTCAGAGAAAGAGTGGTTCTGTAGAACCTTCCAGCCCGAGATCATAGGAGAAATCGTGTTTGAGGCAAGGGTGAGGTCTAGGACCTCCTCCCTGCCCGCAGTCACAAAGGTAGGGGTGTTTCCCCTATTACAGACAAAGAGATCTACATCTACAATGAACTCAAAAAGTGACT